>NC_051179.1:2850991-3155475 GCF_013339695.2 Rhipicephalus sanguineus | reverse complement strand
AATAGTATTTGGAACAAATGATGACAAAGTCAGACAAAAGCTGCTGCAAGATAATAAGTTGACATTGGCTAAAGCGGAAGAAGCCTGCAAGGCTGCGGAAATGTCTGCCGCGCAAAATGAGATTTGGTCACGAGAACAGAGACAGATTGATGCTGTCAAACGACGGGATCAGCAGCAGTGTGATGAACAGCCAGCAACATTCAAGTGTCGCAGGTGTGGACGCACACACGGTCCGCGAAGCTGCCCGGCATTTGGCAAAACATGCAGGA
Organism: Rhipicephalus sanguineus; assembly: GCF_013339695.2. Taxonomy (NCBI): domain Eukaryota; kingdom Metazoa; phylum Arthropoda; class Arachnida; order Ixodida; family Ixodidae; genus Rhipicephalus; species Rhipicephalus sanguineus. The sequence continues at coordinate 3,155,206 of NC_051179.1, read as the reverse complement.
AATGTCAAGGGCAGAATCATTTCGCTGCCCGGTGCAAGGGGAGCAGGCAAGTCCAGGAAGTAAGGAGCACCGAGGATAGCGATTCGGAATTTGCCATCTTGGACGTCGGTGTCAACAGCGTTGGAAGCGCGTGTGACCGTGACTGGGTGGTCAGAGCGCAAGTTGCGGGCAGGACACTAGAGTTCAAGGTTGACACAGGATCACAAGCCAACCTCGTGCCATTCTCTGCCTACAAGAAGCTGCAACCAAGGATACCATTGACTAGAAGTAACTGTATCCTACGATCTTACAACGGAGGAGTCATCAAGCATCTTGGCTTCATGACTACCACGGTGACCGTCGGAAGCAAAAAGGCAAAGATTGATTTCTTCGTCGTGAAGAAGGACCGGCAGGCCATACTGGGACTGCGAGCGAGCGAACTGCTTGAACTGTTCGCGCGTACCGTTAATGATATCGGAATAAGCAGCAGCGAGGAAGTCGTCCAGCAGTATCGACGCCTTTTTTCTGGGACTGGATGTATCAACCGCCCATACCGCATGGTTCTTCGAGAAGACGCTGTCCCAGTCGTCCAGACAGCCCGCCGTGTGCCCCTTGCCTTACGGGAGCCTCTGCGCGAAGAACTTGACCGTATGGTCAAAGCCGGCATTATAGCCAAGCAAGACCAGCCGACGGACTGGGTAAGTCCTCTGGTTATTATCAGAAAAAAGGACGGTAAACTAAGGCTATGCATGGACCCGAGGAAACTTAATCACTGTCTGAAGCGCGAGCATTACGAGATGCCGCGTCGAGAAGATATCGAATCTGAATTAGCTGGAGCACGTTTTTTTACGCGCCTTGACGCCAACTCGGGGTTTCACCAGATACCCCTGCATGATGAAACGTCAAGAATCTGTACGTTCGCGACTCCCTTCGGTCGTTACCGTTTCTTGAGGCTCCCCTTCGGCATAGCCTCTGCCCCAGAAGTGTTTCAAAAGTCTATCAGCGAAATATTCGAGACGCTGCCAGGTGTGCGAGTATACGTCGATGACGTCATCGTGTGGGGTAACACAAGACAAGAGCACGATGAGAGGTTACGAGCGGTAATGGAAGCAGCACAGAAAGCTGGCCTAACGTTTAATGAAGACAAATGCATCATTGGCGAGAGCAAGATTTTTTTCCTTGGTGACGTTATTGCAGCAGACGGCATACGCCCAAATCCTACCTTGGTCAGCTCTCTGCTAAGTATGCCACCACCGAAGGATAAGCAAGCAGTGCAGCGCATGCTCGGGGTCGTAAACTATTTGGCGAAGTTCCTACCGTCAGTCACAGACCGAACGAAACTGCTTCGCGACTTGATAAAAAAAACAGTACCTTTGAGTGGACGGAAAACCACGCTAAAGAATGGACAATGATTTGTGACAGTTTGAGCAAAGGTCCGGTGTTGGCGATTTTTGATCCTGAAAGGATTACGAAAATAACATCAGATGCTTCGCAATATGGATTAAGCTCTGCTCTCTGGCAACGTTATGATGATTCGTGGAAGCCAATTGCGTATGCCTCACGCGTCTTAACAGAAGCGCAATGAAGGTACTCCCAGATAGAAAAAGAAGCTATGGCTGTTGTGTTCGGGTGCGAGAAGTTTCACCATTTTGTGTACGGACGTGACATTATCCTCGAAACCGACCACAGACCCTTAATAGCAATCTCTGAGAAGCCGATCGGAGAAATGCCGCCCAGATTGCAGCGATTTTTTCTTCGTTTACTTAAATACCACTATAAGCTCCATTTTGTTCCAGGAAAATGCTTGGTGGTCGCCGACATGCTGTCTCGAGCTCCCGTGGGAAACACAGAAGAAAACACCGATGATGACGTAGAAATTCACGCGGTAAGTGTTCTTTCATCACTTGTCAGCGAAGCAACTTTGAAGCGGTTGACACAAGAAACTAGCAAGGACGACTACTTGAGTCAAGTCATTCATTGCTTGGAAAGCAACAGGCCAGTCTGTGGAACACTAAAACCATTCGAAAGTGAATTGGTTGTCGTGAGTGGTGTGTTGTTTAAGGGATGCAAAACAGTGATACCATCAAGCATGCGCCCCGAGTTACTTCGAAGAATTCACGAAGGCCACTTAGGGGTAAATAAATGCAGATCTCGAGCGCGTAAGTTACTGTTCTGGCCTGGTCTGAATGCGGACATTGAAGCACTCATCAGAAGATGCCCAGTTTGTCAGAAGTATGCATACCGGCAGCAAAATGAACCACTCATTAACCGCCCAGTGCCGGAACATGCATGGTACCGAGTAGGTGTCGATATTTTTCAGTGGGCCGGAAAATCGTACCTGTGCGTTTTTGATGCGTTATCCAACTTTCCAGAGGTGGAGCTTCTACAGGACACAAAAACGGCCACAGTTGTGACAAAGCTCAGCTCAGTCTTTGCACGGTACGGAATACCTATTGAGGTGTGCACGGATAATGGTCCGCAGTTTGCGAGCCATGAGTTTGCATTGTTTGCAAAAAAGTACGACTTTAAACACATTACGTCCAGCCCGCGGTTTCCTCGCTCGAATGGTCTCGCAGAAAAAGGTGTTCAAATCGTGAAACGCATATTAAAGAAGACGTCAGAGATGAAACATGATTTGTGGCTTGGATTGCTCGCTTACAGGACCAGTCCGCTAGAAGGCGGTCAGTCGCCTGGAGAGTTGCTTCAGGGCAGACGACTTCGGACAACTCTTCCAGACTTCAACGAATCTCCAAGACAGGTGGTAAAGAAACATGAACAGTACCGACCCCCAAGACGGAGCCTTGCACCGCTACAGAGAGGCCAAGTTGTCAGGGTACGAGGAGACTCCTGGTCACCGAAAGCAAGGATTCTTAATGCGGCTGATCAAACCCAGGTCGTACCAGGTCGCCACCGAAGACGGCAGTGTTTTGCGCCGCAACCGACAACACCTCAGGGCTACTGCTGAACCTTTCAGCAGTTCGCCTAGTGTTGATGACATCCCCGATGACTTCCAAGAGGACGGGTGCCCTGTCCAGATCCAGCCAAACGACGCAAGCGCACCTGACGCTACGCCATCGACGCGAGAACCAAGAAGATCAGAGCGCGAAAGAAGGCAACCACGGCGGTTGAGATATGACGACAACTTGGAGCAAGTTCCGTGAACTCAAAACCTTCTGAAGTGCGTGCGCAAACTTTCGAGTGGTGTTTGGTGCTGTGCGTTATTTTGAGTGTACCTGTTTTTCGTCAAAACGATAAAGTGATTTAGTTTTCATTCCAAGCGAGGAAGATGTATCAGGTAGATAAGCCGAAGCGGTGCTTGCCTGCAAGTGGCCTCTACGGCGCATGCTCGCCACTTGTGTGCCCTTTCCTGTACAGGGTATAAAACATGTGCGAATAAAAGCTGGGGGGCTTTTTCCGTATGCTGAAAACCGGTTGCTGTTGTTACTCAGTAGATACCGCACACGATACAGCCCCAAGTGAGCTTAACGGGCTCTAGAAACGCCGCTCTTCCAGCTTTCGCTGTGACTGTGCTGCGGTTTCAGCGCAGGCCTGGCGTTTTTTTTTGTTTATTCTGTCATTCGTACTAATCATATGAACTACCGGGCCTCTGCTTTGGCGGTTTCGTGTATTTTCTTGTTCGCGCTCCCGTGCGTGAATAGCGCTGAAAGGCATCGTTCTTCTTAAAATCATCGGTGTAGACAAACACTGATGGCATGAAATCGGGGTGCCTGAGCGAGTTGGACGGCGAACCTGCAAAATCCGTGAACATCGCACTAAGGTGACCAGAAAAAAGCAAGCACGTCGAAACTTCCCTAGCACAAGCAAAACGCCGCAAGATTTATGAATCGGTGCGCGGCAGTCACGTCAATAGCCAAAATACATGGATGTTATTTTTCTTTCTCGCTGAATAGCGAATGTGCTTCGACGACGGAAATGAACCGCTGAACTTCAGTGAATGACAGGTGACGATATTGCACTCTTTGGCATTCATTATGTTCAAGCTGAGGACTTACGGCGACCATTTTTACGACACGAAAGTAAACAGCAGCGTAGTTATGTTGAAACCGAAGCGAACCTAGGGGCTCTCAGCCACACTTTGCTGTTGTCGTAGCGAGAGCTTCGTCGCTACTGAACTGCTGTACGACGAGCCGGACACAAAGCGCACACTTGTTCCGCGTCCTGCAGACAACGTGGCATGTTCTTCGCGTACGCCACCTAAATCATAGCAATAATTAGCACACATACCTTTAACAAAGTGTTTTTCGCACAGTCGTGCAAAATCCGAACGCTGCCACGGACTGCCGTCTTCATTTTGGCGCCTGACAGCCCTGATCCACGCTTCACGACGCTGACGATCACGTTTCACCGATGGGAAGCGGAAATATGAATGTTGGTACTAGGGAAGTGCACGGCCGGGCTAGACTGCACGCGCGCGCGCGCGTGCGGTCTAGCCCGGCCGTGAGAAGTGCTAGGGAAGTGCATCCATAAGCGGCACACGTCGCCGGCATCGCGCTAACAGAACCAGATATACAGATAAATATGTTTGTTGTGCCTGCCTGCACATGCCAACACTACTCTCACCGCCAATGCCGCGGCGAGAAGAGAGGCAGCGTGCGCGGCGTGCGTCTGCGACGGCGCCGCACAGATCGTTTCACAGAGTCGCCGCCAGGGGGCCGCGCATGCGCTGTAGAGGCATGCAAAAGGCGGAAAACAATAAGTTTGTGTTAATGGTACGCTGTTTACAATACCAGCAATATTCAAGAAAGACACTCAAGAAGGTATCTCGCATAACACGGAGCAGTCGGTCGGGGTCCATTTGCTGCGTCTGATGTAGAAAATCCAAAGGCGTCGTCGCTTCCCTAGTAGCACGAATTGTTGCTGCAATGTTGTCACAATGTTGCGAATGTTGTTGAATGTTGTGCAACATTCCACAACATTGCGTCAATGTTGCCAGATGTTGCTCAACATTCAACAACGTTCAGCAATGTTTAGGTAACGTTGCATTTTTATGTTAATACAATGTTGTCAAATGTTGACAGACGTTGGCCCATATTTGACCACACGGCTGGAACATCGCCGCCGCAACGGCAAAACAACTTTAACTGCAAAACCGGTGTTATTTCCGTGGCATCTACAGTTAAATCTAAAAGATTTCTCAGGTGCTTGCCCAAAATAAAGATGCCATTGCTGCACTGCTGCCTGAAATGAAAGCGTGCACGTACACGTGCACAGCGCATATTCAAAATAGATTTATACGATATACGTACCTCGTGTTAAACATGCACTTTCATAAATTATCCCACTGACGCGTTGATTCTGGCGTAGTGGTGCCGCAGGGGCAAGCGGCATATAAAAGTGAAACCGAAACAAAAAGCGGAGCCCTTGCCTATCAGCGGCAGTCCTACGGTTAGTGACATCGTTAATCGCCGAGAGCAGTTTCCCGCGGAAAGTTGTGCGCGATGTTTGAGCTCTTCGTGGCGCTCAGCTGAAGACTACGGGAATACTGCTTTCGAAAGAGAACGGTAAGTCTTTTGTGGATTTATATACTATAACATCAATTATTGTCCGGTTAGTGGTCACTCGCAGAATATTCCGTGGTTTGCTCGTTTTCCTGCCTTGGCTCTTGCTTTATACGGAGTTCGCGGGCGAAAAATGCAGCGGGTGATGTGCGCATTGAGTGAAGTAGGCGACAGGCAAAAGCGTTGAAGAATAGCTGAAGATGTTCGTCATGAGCTCGTTAGCTGTTTCGATGCAAGTGACGACTGTCGCAGCGACGATCACTCGGTGAACGAGTCAGCAGAGTGCGGGAATGAAGTTCCGTTTTCTGACCCAACTGCTCGGCGCCCGCATTTGCACGGCGCGCTCAGTTTACCGTGGGCATCAATCACAGGCGAACGTGATGTTAGTGGCTTTTATTCTTCGTCTGGCACTGAATCAGCCGCTTCCACCTTGCCTAACGCCGGACACCCTTTGTTTTGTACGTTGAATATAAAGATAAGTTTTGCCGGTACTCATGCATGGCAATGCATTCATTTTTGACCACTGAAACTGTTAACGTTGCTGTGGTGCTTTATTCAGAACCACCAATAGGAAAGAAATAAGCGTGAGTTTCAGGATGCATTAATTTTATTTTTGTTTTCGTAAGGCCTTTAACACAATTGCAGGTTGAGCCAAATTGGTGTTGTAGATTTGTAGGCAAATTAGCAAGACCTAAGTGCTTCAAGTGACTTAAGCCTTTTGCTTTATTCTGCCAATTTAGTTTGTGCCTTTTCCTTTTTTCTCCAGAGAGGCAGTGCCAGCCTGTATTAGACCTGTGGTTCTCTGACTGTTCGTCTTGTCGCCTTGTTTGCATTAGAGCACCATGTACAATGCGCACACTACTACAAATGTGCACCAGAAAGGACTTACGGCGCCAACGTGATCTCAAACCCCGTTTTGTTTGAATTCTTTCAACTTTCAGTTCTTTCTCTTGTTTTTTGTAGAGTTAAGATAGCTTCCAAAGGGCAACTTGCACTGATGTTTGTTCGTTCCATGTAATTATAATACCTCAGTGTTGTATCAAGCATGCCGTTACAGAACTGATGTTAAGACACTTGATGCTTTATAGTTGCGGGTGCCAATCCCGCAGAACTATTGCTTAATTTCTCCTGTGCCACTTTTTGTTTGGGATATTTGAAAAGGGAAAGTTGTTCTTTGGTTTATTCACACTATTTTGTAATATTACAGCATCTAGTCAAGCCTGCCTTTGCAGCTTTGTTATTTTAAGAACACTTGATGAATGGCCACATAGTTATAAGTACCAGCCTTGCAAGGTTATTTCTTAAATTCTCATCTGTCACATTTTGTCTTTCTAGGTTACTTCAAAAGGGGCAAAGCTGCACTCACATTTTGTCATACTATTTTGTAATATTACCTTATCTAGTGAAGCGTACCTTCACAGCTTTGTTGATATCAAAGTGATGTTGATATGGGGCCACATTGTTACGGGTGCCAGCCTTGCAAGATTATTTCTTACTTTCTCCTGCATCACATTTTGCCTTTCTCGGTTACCTCAAAAGGAGCAAGGTGCACTTATGTTTGTTCATGCTATTTTGCTATATTGCAGTGTCTAGTCAAGCATGCCTTCACAGGTCTGTTCATGTTAAAAATTTGATAAGTGACCACACAATTATCAGTACTATTCCTCCAGGATTATTTCTTACTTTCTCCTGTGTCACATTTTGTCTGTCTGGGCTATCTTTAAAAGGGCAACTTGCACCTATGTTTGTTCATTCCATGTTGTAGTACTACAGTATCTAGTCAAGCCTGCCTTCACAGCTTTGTCGATGTTAAAACTATAAGGGGTCACATGATTATGGGTACCAGTGCTGCAGGACTGATGCTTAGTTTCTCCTGTGCCACATTTTCTATAGGAGATTTCAAAAAGGAAAGAGCAAGTGCTTTTAGGTTTGCTCACTTATTTTTTGTAATATTACAGTATCTAGTCAAGCCTTTGTCAACGTGGATTTTTGGCCTAGTTGGTTATATGCTTCAGAATGGGGCATAGCGAGGGCCGGTGATAGCTGTGTCAGCTGCCCGTCGGTGGCGCTGACTGCTAATGAATTGGCCTTTCTTGACGCTGCTGGTTTTCATGGGCGATGAGTGGTGCTTTTGCGTATACCGTTGCTTTCAAAAATAAACAATCAGTTGAAAGTTAGCGCCTGTCCTGTTGTCTCTTCCTCGTCCGTGTGTGTTAGCGCTATGCCCCATTCTGTAGTCAAGCCTGACTTTGCATCTTTGTTAATGTTAAGAACACTTCATGAATGGCCACGCAGGTACCAGACTTCCAAGATTATTGCTCACTTATTCCTGTGTCACATTTTGTCTTGTCAGAACTGCTAGAATGTCTTGAAGAGGCAAAGTTTGTTGACACTATTTTGTAATGTTACTGTACGCAGTATTTTCTTTTTCTTAATATTGCTAGTTTCACTGTAAGACCAGCATTGGTGCCAATATTCTGGTTTTTTATTCTGTTTGTTTACCTTTTCAGTTGTACAAGGTGTCAATGTGATTTCGTTCATTGCAAGAATTTAGGGTCATTTATTCATCGACAATGGTGGCCATTATCACTGCAAATGTCGCACAGCTAGCCGCAATAGGCCCCTCATCAAAGATTGTGATTAGCATTGATGAATGGAAATGTTTCTGCTGTATTGCTATTCTGGACAGGTACATTTGTTTTGAAGAATATGTAAGCATATATTTTCTTAGAATAAAATTGTAGTGTTATTTGATTCTGGAAAATTCAAACCAAGCTTATGCGTCTTTTCTCTTCTGTGTAATAAATCTTTGCATTACTTTTCATATTGTTAATTCTGAGTGATGAACCCATGTCTAGGAACTTCCATGCCACTAGGAAGTTCACTGTAATCACTGCTATAGTGGATTTATTCACTGCTGCCCTTACACTATATTGCCGACAACATACTGCAAGCACCGAGATGCACATGTATTGCATAAGAAACATGGAGGAATAATTCTTCCTTTTGCACAATGATATATGTTAGGCTAATATAAAGTGTACTGTTTACACCTTTTGGCAAATATTACTGCTATAGTAACCATTGACTGGCAACAAGTAGATGTGCATGTAACACAGCTGTTCAATTGAGACTGGCTTCATGACCACTGATGTAAAGCATCATTACATATCATGTAAATGCAAGAATTTATTTTCCTCTCTGCGACGGCGAGAATGTTGCTGTATGTAGCAATTACGTTACTCAAAGGTTGCCGTTATGTCGCTGAAACTTTGAAGTAGCATTGCAAGAATGTTGCATCAACGTTTCTGTATGTCGCACTTCAGTTGCTTGAAGGCTGCCGAAATGTTGTGGCAACTTTCAAGCAGCATTGCGAAAACGTTTCATCAACATTGCTGCAAGGTGGTAAGTTACTAAAAGTTGTCTAAATGTTCTATCAACTTTCAAGCAGCATTGCGAAAACGTTTCATCAACATTGCTGCACGTTGCTAAGTTACTAAAGGTTGTTTAGATGTTGTAGCAACTTACAAGCAGCATTGCGAAAATGTTTCGTCAACGTTGTGGCAATGTTGCTTTGAATGTTGTGCAAATGCTACCAAAAGCGGACATTAGCCACGTTGTGGCAATTTTGGAAGGTAACATTGCAGCAACGTTGTGGACACTATGCGTGCTACTAGGGTTCTTTCCCTTGGGAAGCCTAAAAAGGCGGAAACCCTGCGCGCTGCTGTTTGAGCAGCCCACCGTGCAACAACCAAACTTTCGACAGTGGTTATTGTCGGCTGCAGACTGGGAAACAACAAGTCAGGCAAAGTTTTGCTTGAACGCAGCAATAACGTAATATAATAAAATTCGTCCTACGATTCTGCTGTGACGACTGTCCTCTGTGTGTCATGACCACGCACTGCAAGCTACCTGCGGTGCGGGCTGCCTATTCCACAATTGTGGCGGTTTGGACGTGTTGGCATGACATGACCAATAAATTCTAAGCGCACATATAGACGAGGACAAAGAGCACGTATGTGGGAGGCGCGATGTTCAGTTGGCAAAAAGATAGCGCGACAATCACGGTGACGTGGCTGCACTGTTGAAATGTTGAGTGAGTGGCGGCGCTGACGCGTCCGCACGCGGTGTTCCTTTGAAAACCGCCGCAAATGCCGCACGTGCGTTTGCTACGCCATGCTCGTTCTTGCAGCCGTTTTTATCAACGCTGCTATCACGCTTTCGCGCTGTCTTCCTATCATGACCGCCGTAGTGCGAGCTCGGAGCAAACTCGTGTTCCCGAGAAGCTCAGGCCATCCTGCATAGCACCCCAAATTCCCTTTTCGACGTGATACCGTAAATCGTGTTTTCCCAGAATACACGAGCTTACCTGAACTGAAAGTTGAGCTAAATGGCCGGAATTCAACGTAAAACAATCGGCGCGCAGGCACGAACACAAGGATATTGAGCACAATAAAGAGAACACGTTATGTACTACAGGAATATCTAGGATAACAGCGTGGTTTCACTTTTTTAGGGGCGAAGCTCCTTAAAGCGGCACCCGTTCGTCCCTCGTAGTTGTCGTAGTCGTAGTGCGTAACCAGTCGTAACGCTACACTCGGCGACAACTTATCTTGGCATTGGAGCGAAGGCTACGGAGGCGGGGCATCCGCACATTTGTGTTACTACGCAAATAGTTCGGCATCTTGCAGCCGGTTTCAGTTCCAGTTTCGGTTTCGCTTGCTCGCATCGCTGGAGCGTTTAGCACCACGTCCACACGCAGAATGAAAACATCAGTATGCGTAGATGCATCTACCTACTGTACTGTGTATTGTCACAGGGTTGTTACGTTGACGAAGGCAGCAGTGGGCGTGTCGAAGATGAAATTCTTTATTTGGCCGAACTTGTGGGCGGGAAACGAGTCAGTCAGAGCGTCGTCCGTCAATAATTTTGACAGTGGTGAAGCGTGTCGGCTTTTATACATGTTCTAGCGAATGTTCCAGCGTTATCGCTGGTGGCCACGTAATCTCTAGACTATACGCGTACCGCGCGCAATCTTAATGGAAAGATCTAAAACAATCGTGACGCTTCTGGAACATCGCATCGCGGTCTACGCGGAGCATTCCAAACAGTCTTTGCGGGTGAAGCCCGAAGACAACAAAATAAGACACATGGGAATATGATGAACGCCGCCAAGCGCGCACCGCAGCCTGAATACGGTGTTTGCTCGATTGTAACGCGATCACGATTGTAACGCGAGGGGCGACTTTAGTAGCAAAAATTTGGAGAAAAAGCTCGCATTGTATTCGAATAAATACGGAATGCAAATACCATGATGCCGCTGAATTGGGTTTAGATTTAAGGAGAGCTCACGCTTAATTAAAAAGAGACTGACGCAGAATATTTTATCAAGCTTCGCTGGTCACACACCTTCATAGAGCGTAGTTTCTCGGCCATGGGTATTTCATTGCGCATGACGTAGCTGTGCACTTTGCGCCGCAATGCTGCCAACGCAAACGTGTAATAGCGCAGCAGCCGCGTCTTGCCGGTGATGCGCTTCTCAGTTTGGCCCGAGAAATTCAATTTCTTGCGCTTCGGAGAGGCAAGCTGGGCCCGCAGAGCTTCAGCCTTGATACGATTAACTGTTCGCTCACTCACACCGGTGAGCTCGGCGACAGTCCGGCACACTGCATTTGCAGACAAGTCACGCTGACGGCGCCACACTCCAGCGATGACATTGCAGATAACTTGCGTGGTCTGGTTTGATAGCCACTTTCTGTCACATTTAGAGTACAGCTTCTTCGGAGAACGAAACGGCGAGTTTGCGGCCGCACACGGTTCAGGCCAACGCTTCAGGCGGCATCGCAGACGCCATGTTTACCGAGACTCTGAGAGAGCAGGCGTGAGGAAAATGTGGTGCAGGCGTGAGGAAAACGTGGTGCTGTCCAAAAATTAGTTAGTAGAAGTAGAAGTGTAAGTGTTAGCTAAAAGTCGACTTCTTCTGTCTCTCATTCCCATTAGCAGCCATTGTTTACCTCCAAGGTAGTGCCTGGTGAGATTTCTCCTGCGCGTGATTAAACAATAAAAATTTTGTTCAAAACGCCGTTGATGGAATGCGGTCGCTCTTGGCGCTCTTTCGCTCGGGAGCGGACTTCTTCCTTGCATTTCACCGATCACAAGTGATAATGAAGGGACCACGTAGACCAACAGTACAATAAAAGTTTGATGTTTAATATATACACGATGTTTCACACTCTTTATATTATGTACTGGGCGCATTTCACGGAAGAGTTTCACGGTTTACAGATGATTCCCTCCGTAGCTTCGCCCCACTCATCATCATTCACCCCGTGGATATGCTGTGATTTTTTTTCAACGCCGTGTGCCTCTCGCCAATGTGTTGTCAAAATAGTACGCTGGGCAAGGGCGTCCGCAGAACTTTTTCCAGGGGGCCGAGTGTGGGGGGGGGGGGGAGTGTGGGGGAGGGGAGGGGGGCATACAGCATAGGTAGCTTTTGTTTCATTGCCGTGACATGACCGGCAAGATTAGTCCATAACAGTATGTAACGTGCAAAGTTGGCTGGTAATCCGGAATGATGTTTCACGCGGATATGCGGGACTGCAGTGTGCTAATCAAGCTGTGTAGCTTACTGCTACTGCATAGAAAATTATTATCCAAAATTCCAAGGGGGGGCAGCTGCCCCCCTTGCACCCCCCTCCGGACGCCCATGACGCTGGGGCTCAGGCTAATCTTACTGGCACTGCATCTTTTGCGAGCAGTTTTGATGCTGTTTGTTTATTACCGCTCAAATCGTCAAGCGCGCATGTGTAGTGAGAAAGACTACGGGCAACACTGTACGCAAGTACTGTGCAAGGGTCACCCATCGTAATTAGTATCGTGGTCTGACGCTTCGTTCTGCGTACTATACGAGGTATGCTGAACGAGCCAAGAGACATCGTTCTCTATTTCAGCTGATAGTTTTATTAAATGCGAAGCATTTCTTAGCGGACTTCTGCGACTTTGAGCGTATCTATCTATCTATCTAGCCGCCTACGACGTTGTGCTCTCCTGGCCGTTTCCTTAAACGGATGTATACCAAGATTGGTATGGCATAACATGACCGTATTACGAACATAAATGACAAGTCATATCATGAAAATCATGACATGCACGTCATGAACAGCATGATTTACATTCCACGGCCTTGGGGCTCTTGCGGCCGTTTCGTCAATTTCATATATACCAAAATTGGTATGGCGTGACAAGAGTTCATGACGAACATAATGACAGGCCCTAACGTGCAAATCATGACACGCATGTCATGTGCAGCATGATTTACATGACATGGTCTCGGGGCCCTGTCTGCCGTTTAAATGAATGGATATATACTCAAACTGGTATGACGAGAGATTTCTGTATGACGAATATAACTGAAACGTGGTAACTGAGAAATCATGACATTCATGTCGTGTACGACATGATTTACATGCTACACTCATGGCGCACTCGCGGCCGTTTTGCTAGATTGATATACCCCAAAATTGGCATTGCGCGATGTGACTGTATGAAGAACATGAATAACAGGTGGTAACATGAAAACCATGACATGCATGTCATGTATGTCATAATTTACATGCCACGCTCATGGTGCATTCGCGGCCGTTTCGCTAGCTTGATATAAACAAAAATTGGTATTGCGCGACGCGACTGTATGACGAACGTAACTCAGTGCTAACATAAAAACCATGATATGCAAGTCATGTACGACATGATTTACAAGCCACGCTCATGGTGCGCCCGCGGCCGTTTTGCTAGCTTGATATACACGAAAATTGGTATTGCGCAATGTGACTGTATGAAGAACATGAATAACAGGTGGCAACATGAAAACCATGACATGCATGTCATGTATGTCATGATTTACATGCCACGCTCATGGTGCATTCGCGGCCGTTTCGCTCCTTAATATACACCAAAATTGGTGTTGCGCGACGTCACTGTATGACAAATATAAATAACAGGTGTAACTTGAAAATCATGATATGCATATCATTTACGGCATGATTTACATGCCATGCTCACGGTGTGCTCGCGGCCGTTTCGCTTGATTGATATGCACCAAAATTGGTATTGCGCGATGTGACTGTATGAAGAACATGAATAACAGGTGGTAACATGAAAACCATGATATGCATGTCATGTATGCCATGCCTTACATGCCACGCTCATGGTGTATTCGCGCCCGTTTCGCTAGCTTTATATTCACCAAAATTGGTATTGCGCGATGTGACGGTATGAAGAACATGAACAACAGTTGGTAACATGAAAGCCATGACATGCATGTCATGATTTACATGCCACGCTCATAGGAATTCGCGGACGTTTCGCTAGCTTGATATACACCGAAACTGGTATTGCGCGACGCGCCTGTACGACGAACGTAAATGAGAGGTAGCAACATGAAAATCATGACATGTATAACATGATTCACATGCCACGCTCATGGCGCACTCATGGCCGTTTCGCTAGATTGATATACACCAAAATTGGTCTTGCGCGCTTTGACTGTGTGGACAACATGAATTACAGGTGGTAACATGAAAACCATGACATGTATGTCATGTATGGCATGATTTACATGCTACACTCATGGTGCACTCGCGTCCATTTCGCTCGTTTGATACACACCAAAATTGGTATTGTTCGATGTGACTGTATGACGAACATAACTGACCGGTCCTAACATGCGAATCATGTTATATGCATGTCATGTACGGTATGATTTACATGACACTGTCATGATGCGCTTCCGGGCGTTTTGTTAACTAGATATATACCAAAAAAAGTGTATGGCATGACACGAGTGCTTGATGAACATAAATGACAGGTCATTCATTGTATATACCGGAAGATACGTTTCATAAGCATGGTAAGCGTTAGAACTCGTGTCGCAGAAATTCCTGTGTCGGCGACGGTGTCGTTGGTTGTGAGCGAAAAACCGTCCGTGACCGCAAAATCAAGAAAGAAGCAAATAAAATAAACAATAAAAATCTTCGTTCCCATTGAGGATCGAACCCGGGCCGTTCGCGTGGCAAGCAGGTGTCCTACCACCAGTGTTGGGCAGTATCAAAGATACGTGTATCTTAGATACTATCTTAGATACTCCTTGGGTATCTTGTATTTGTATCGCGATACGACTCGCAAGACGAGTATCTGTATCTGTATTTCCGATACTTTCAATAATGTATCGTGTATCTTAAGATGCAAGATACTGCTATAGAAACACCACCTATAGGGAAATTATAAACGTTGGCTGAACTCAACTTCTTAAGCACATAGTGCTGCCACTAAGTCACCTGAATAACACTGAAGACTTTGACATTCTTTTTATTTTACCGCCAGTGCCCTTCAGCGAGAGCAGGTGATGAGGTCTTCGCGTCCTTATTGGTGGAGCGGAGTCACATGGTGCCGCTCGCGCCATCTCAACAAAAACACGCGCGAACGTCTACGCGCAGCCGATCTACATTTTTCCTAATAACGATGAACCTAGCCTTCAAAGGCTCGTGCATAAGAAGAGAAGTTTTAACGACCACACACGCTGGGACTAGCAACAGTTTAATGAAATAACAGCTACTCGAAAGCAAAACCAAGACGCACATGCGCACATACATAATAATGTAGAGGTGAGAACGGTGGGCACGTCACAGACGAAGCACAACCAAAACGTCCATGCAACTGTAAAAACGGTGCAGATAAAAACGCAGCGCATGGCACCTTCTGATTACGTTTCTCTAAAAACGTCACCTCTTTTTGTGATAACGATAAGGAAGGTACACTTACACACCGATCATGTCCATGTTTTTGCATTTGGTACGCTTCAAATATTTCTCTTTCACATTTCATGGCTCCCCTACCAATAATCTCGGTGTCGTTAAAAATGGGTGAACAACCGCACGCTCTGCAATGAGCAGGCACGTTCGAGCCTCCTCCTGAAGTGCCTTGGTTTTCCTTTCGAGTAGTTGTAATTTCGTTAAACTGTTGCTAGTCCCAGTGTGTGTGGTCGTCAAAACTTCGCTTCTTGTGTACGTGTCTTTGAAGGCTGGGTTCGTCGATCTTCCAAGCTATGTACTGACAGGCCCAACACCAGACTCTTCCCAACTATTTTCTTCCTTTTCAGTTTCGTCCCTACGCTGACACTTGCTCTTAGTACTGTGCTGCATACTGCGATGGGTGCGGCGTCAATCGCGCTCGTTATGATGCCGTTATAGTGTCGTTATCGAAGTTTACCTTGCGTGGTGCTCCGTTACGTCTGAAGAATGCAAGAATGGTGTTGCTTTGCGTCTTGCGGCTTTCACACATAAGCGAGTTGAAATGTCTCGTGCATGTATGTTTTACTTACATACGATTCCATTGAGTTATATTCAAATTAGATTCTAACAATTCTCACATCATCGGTGCCGGTGATAAATGCTACAGAACAAGCATTTACGTAACAGAACATACATTGGCGTACTGTGTGTTCGTTCTTCCTGCTAATTATTGAAGAATTTTTAAATCATAATTTGATTGTTAGCACAAGTGCTTTCTTTCTGTCCTCTGTATGCATCCCACACATTACGTGGGCATCTGTATAGGTCTTTCCGTCCGTTTACTGCAATATGTTTTTGTAACCTGCTGTTAAAATACGGTCTGTGCTTTATTCGTATTTTTAACTGTCTGGTTATTCCTACTATTTACATATCTGCATCCCATTTTAGTTTCCTGTTATGTCAAGGCGATGTTGAGGACAATGCCAAAATGATCTCACCGTGCCGATAGTATACGGTAACAAAAACTCTGGTTACGATTTAGTAAAATAGAGGAATTGAGTTAATAATTAAAAATATAAGAACACGTCTTAAGCATATCATGGATGAGATTCAAGAAACGATATAATACCAAGTACTCCACCTTTCTCATGAGTGTCCACGAGCCGTTTTATGTTATTTTCCTTAGGGGCTGAATTTTCTAGTGTCTTGCCTTAACATCTAAGTTTACAATACATAATTCTCAATTGTGGCAGCTTTTAGGAGGCGCCTGTATCGTTTATATAGAGGGTTTCAGGTAACTAGAACCAAATATTTAGAGAAGAGTCGTTAACCACAACTGAATGAAACTAAGGACATGGTTTTCTGACATGTGGCGCTCGTTAGTGTACTTTTATATTGCACTTAATTGATTAATTAACTAAGATCAATTATGAACCATTTTATTATTCACTGTAGGGCCAAGTGTGTTTCGTTACCTTGTAAGGGCATTAAAAAATGACCGACCCAATTTTTTGAGGCAACGTATGTGGCGCTCGTTAGTGCACTTTTATATTGCACTTAATTGATTAATTAACTAAGATCAATTATGAACCATTTTTATTATTCACTGTAGGGCCAAGTGTGTTTCGTTACCTTGTAGAGGGCATTAAAAAATGACCGATCCAATTTTTTGAGGCAACGTATGTGGCGCTCGTTAGTGCACTTTTATATTGCACTTAATTGATTAATTAACTAAGATCAATTATGAACCATTTTTATTATTTACTGTAGGGCCAAGTGTGTTTCGTTACGTTGTAGAGGGCATTAAAAAATGACCGATCCAATTTTTTGATTCAACGTCCCAGGTAGCACAAAACGGATAATTGACGTTTTATAAACGTTTATCCGAGACGATAAAAACGTTTAGAAAACGTCACGGAATAGAAGCTAAAGGTCTAGAAAACGTTTTATATCTCGTCTAATGTCCGGCTAGAATCCGTTTTTAAGACCATCTAGAAAACGTTTTTAAGACGATCTAAAAAACGTTTTTAAGACGATCTAGAAAACGTTTTAAAAACGTTTGAAAAACGTCGCAAAAAATCCCATTTTTAAAATAAAATATCCCATTGCATCGTCTTTGAAAAGACGTTTTCTAAACATTATGCAGGATCTCTTTTCTTTTAGCTGTTTTGTTTTTGCGCATGCAAATATAATAGTGCACGTTTTTAGGAAGCTCTCTCTGTTATAGTAATTACAGTTACTTTATTCTGTAATTACTATTACAGAGTGAGACTTCAGTAGATTCACAGACAAAAGTGGTCATGTCATAATTTATTATGTAAAACAGCAACGATTCCTGTACAGCATAGAAACGTAAAAACCACGAAATGAGATATAGCATGCGACTATATAACATTATTCAGAAGCGGCAAAAGAACGCAAAATATCGCGGTAATTAAAATGCAGCTATATACTATCCAACCTTCAAGAACACTTTTTGTTGCACGATTCATCATTCGCAAAATCGTTGTCAAACAACTAACAGTGCAATATGACAAAATTTAGGATCTGGCACAGCCATTCTGCAATATGTAAGCGTCGTGTCATTGGCTTTACTTAATCAAACGGAAGGATGAAGTGAAGAGAAATTGTCGAAAAGAGAATGTCGCTGAAGCCAGCGACTCGACAAGTGGACTAGTTTCCGTCAGGCAGGGGCGTAGCCAGAAATTTTTATCGGGGGGGGGGGGGGGTTCAACCATACTTTATGTATGTTCGTGCGTGCGTTTGTATGTGTGCGTGTATATAAACGCGAGCAAAATTGAAAATTTTCCGGGGGGTTTGAACCCCCCCCGCCCCCCTTAGCTATGCCCCTGCCGTCAGGGCCCTGATGAAGACAAGCATTCATGATGACACGTTTCCTCAACGCTTCATCTTCCGCTGAACTTTTTCCTTGTAGGAAGGAGAGAGAGAGAAGGAACAGAGGATAGGCAGGGAGGTTAACTAGCGTCCAGTTTGCTACCCTACTCATGGGAGGAGAATGAGGGAGTAAAAATAGAGAGAAAGAGACACATTTCACAACACACACACTGAGGAGTGTATCACAGGTGGTCACTCAATTTTGCTGCCTTGAAGTACTGCAGGAGGGCTCGTGTGGTTTTCTGGGCTGATGTGCTATGAAGACAGACTCCCAAGATCTTTCCTTCGGGAAAAGGCTGACCGTCAAGTCTCCTGAATGCACACTGGCACACTGGAGAGTCCGGCGATGTGTTTGAAACAGCATACAGCGGCACAAATGATGATCGATAGTCTCTACACAGTTGCAGTTATCGCACATTGATGAATCTGCCCTACCAATCCGATAGATGAATGAGTTAGAAGACGCTACACCGAGCCACAGCCAACACAGCAACACAACAAAAAGACGTGGACAGTAGAAGTGGACAGGACAGCGCTTACTCCTGTCCACTTCTACTGTCCACGTTTTTTTTTTTCAGTGTGCTTCAACCTAATTTTCCAAACATGAACGTAAACCAACAGGCCCAACTCGCCATCTTGCTCCAACACAGCATTCTAAGCAGGAAAGGAGGCATGCATCAAGCACCTGGTGTGTGTCTCCCTTCGTTTCAAAACAATCGTTCCGAAGCGCTACTTAAGACCACAGTTAGTGGAAATCGACTCCAATGCGTTGAAATCACTAATAACAAAACAAAACTGCAAAATAATATTTGGCCCACCCAGCCAAGGATGCGTAATGAAAAAAGAACGTAAATTGCTTGCAAGATCACTGTTGCTGAAGTGTATTGCTCACAAAATGAAACTTTTAGGAACGTTCTTACAACATGCCTCTGTTGGAACATTTCTCACTGAAAAAAATGTTGGCAAAAAACTCTGGCATCATTACAGAAGTAAGACTAGACGTTGGGAACAAAATTCGCCATTTTGGACGTTAGCTAAAATATTTGTGGATGCAGCATCCGTGTTTCAAACGGCGCCCACTAAAGAAGTAACGGTTTCAGGCTCCGAAATGCAGCGTACAAAACTTATCACGTAAATTATGGTTTGACATCCCTAGAGAGCACACAGTTAAGCTTAAATGTGCCATAGCTAGCAGAAAATATGAACACTGTAAATTACAGCGACATATAACAAAAAGTACAACTAAACCAATTGTAGCGCGAAAACAAACTGTATGAACAGAAAACTAATCGAAACGACCACAAAAATTACAATGAATGAGCCACTTACTAAAATGAATAAATAAAAATTAGGAATACGAAAATACCAGCCTGATAAAAAGAACATCTTGCTTTTATGATGCCCAGTATTAGAAAATGTCAGGCTAAAAGAACAAATTAATATAATTATAAGACACAGCTAAAGAAATTGGGACTCTTCCCCATTTTTTACTCAATAAGCACACAGCTGTAAACTCAGGATCGTCAGAGGCAGATCAGGGTATTGCACTTAGTACATCACATTGCTCAGTGTCAAAATATCACAATGTGTGGCAAGTCAGTCTGAACACATGGCTTCCTGACAGGTACTTGATGGAAATCAATAGGCACATCCGGAAGTCTGCAAAAAACACTACAAATAGCATACACACGAACGTTGTGCCATTAACAGCATGGGACAGCATTGCACGTCGAATATATTTTAGCACAATAGCCCTAGTGCGGTTTCTTGAAGATGCCGACTAACAAAGACACTCAAAAAAGTTAACCGCTTTACAAACTGTGACCTTTTGTTTTTGAATGTTTCCAAGGAAAAGAGAAAAATAAAAAATCTCTTGACATCCATCTTTTTTCATACTAAAACCGGTCAGTCAGCCCATCAAAAAGAAGAAAGTAATAATTTAGTTGGTGTAGCCTTTGTATCTGAACATATATAGGGCAAGCGCCATCTGCAATAAATAGGAGAAAATATCATTTCATTATTTGTTATTATATCTATAGGACGGTGTGAAAAGTTGAAAACTCGATAACACCGTACGGCGACAGAGAGCGAGCCTGCTACATTTACCCAGGCACAAGAAATGCGCAAGAGAACCTCTTGGTTCTGCTAAGAGCTGCAGGCTTTACCGAGAAAGGAGGAGGTTAACAGAGTAGGGGAAACATAAATCACAAGTCCGAAAGCGCATCGAGATAGTCAAGGCAGCACTGAGGAAAAATGCCGAACTCCTTAACGTGAAACGCGTCTTTGACTCTCATGCCCTCAGAAATTCGCAACTAACAGAAAAGCGCGCCCAGCCTCTCGTTGCATGCAGCTAGTCCTGTGGAAGAAACCATGAACCAGTACGCTGTCGCTGCAAAGATTGTCTCATCGACAAACTTCAGTGACACAATAAAACAGATGACACATGCCGTAACTTCCAACAATGCAGTTTTAAAATTGGGTGCGCGAAGCTTTGCGTTCGTTCATCGCCATTGCGCATGCATTATACGCTACGTACGCACGAACGCTATCTGCGTATCCCATTGTAAAACTGGCTACTCCGCATGCGTCGTACGCCATCCTCTTGCGTACTCACGGTGGCGGAAATAGCATATGCGCCCAACGAACGCTATCTTTGCGTCCCCTATTCTAAAACTGCTTCTTGTATCATGAAACTACCTCATCAAGCGGCCAAGAAAAGACAGTAATTTTACTGAAATTAGGTTAACAATTATAAATATGGTTTTCGCTCATGTTCGTTCGAGCATGAACGGAAACCATGACGTGCATTTACGTTTAGACAGCTTTATCATGTATGCTGAATAAATTCCGCAGCAACGTATACTGCTGAAACATGTCGCACATGCAGCCCATGATGCAATGGAACACGCTTTTTCATTTGCCATAGTTCTCAAATTCTGAGCGCAAATGCAATAAAAATGAACTTACCTTCAAAAATGACAGAAGCCCGTGGTTTACAGTGTCCGCAAATCCAGAGAAAACTAATCGCACATCAAAGTAACCAAGCCCGTCCCTCGAGCATAGAAGAAAGGAATTTGCGAGAGCGTCCCGCGCGCAAGCTGATGAGTGCATTTTTCCGCGGGGTATCTTACAGGACTAGGCCTAACCATCAGTCAGCGTAACAGTCGCTCCACAGAGACACACTTGCATTTGGGTCCACAAGTTTAACACGCAGCGAAGTATAGTTTCTTCACAGCTGCGTTTATAGCCTCCACGAACCACGACAGAAGCACGAAATATAGCAAAAGAGTGCATGACTGGTGAGCTCGACCACCCATGCGAAATCGGCGAGCTTCGGCCGCGTGTATGGATACAGTCAGCGCTAAGGCCTTCGTGTGGAAGTTAGATGGTTATAGCTGCGAGTGAATTACAGTAAATTACGTAAAGTTTACTGGTTAACGAACTTTGAAGTCTTCATTGTTGCTGATGCAATGTAGACACCATACGCCTTTATCCTTTTGCGCGTTACTTTCTTTATCGCAATGAGAGATGGTTTGCGCAGGCTCGAGTTCCAATTTCAATTCGCAGTGGTTCATGCATGCCCATGCATGCATGGGCCAAGTGGCGCGCGGTCCGCTGATGGGCGACAAAACGTCTTATAAAGTGCGTCTTCTAGACGTCACGAACAAGACGTTTTTAAAACGTCGGAATTGGTTTAGGATCGAACAAACGTCTTGAAATATACGTTCCAGACCAAAATGGTCTTAAAAAATGCGTTTTCTAGACGTTATCAAAAACGGATATAATACGGATTTTCTGTGACGTTTTTAAAACGTCGAAATTGGTTTAGAATCCGTTTTATCCCATTTATCCCTAAAAAAACGTTTTCTAGACCATGTGTGCTACCTGGAGTGTGTGGCGCTCGTTAGTGTACTTTTATATTGCACTTAATTGATTAATTAACTAAGATCAATTATGAACCATTTTTATTATTCACTGTAGGGCCAAGTGTGTTTCGTTACGTTGTAGAGGGCATTAAAAATGACCGATCCAATTTTTTGAGGCAAGATATGTGGCGCTCGTTAGTGTACTTTTATATTGCACTTAATTGATTATTTACTAAGATCAATTATGAACCATTTTTATTATTCACTGTAGGGCCAAGTGTCTTTCGTTACGTTGTAGAGGGCATTAAAAATGACCGATCCAATTTTTTGAAGCAACGTGTGTGGCGCTCGTTAGTGTACTTTTATATTGCACTTAATTGATTGATTAACTAAGATCAATTATGAACCATTTTTATTATTCACTGTAGGGCCAAGTGTGTTTCGGTACGTTGTAGAGGGCATTAAAAAATGACCGATCCAATTTTTTGAGGCAACGTATGTGGCGCTCGTTAGTGTACTTTTATATTGCACTTAATTGATTAATTAACTGAGATCAATTATGAACCTTTTTATTATTCACTGTAGGGCCAAGTGTGTTTCGTTACGTTGTAGAGGGCATTAAATATGACCGATCCAATTTTTTGAGGCAACGTATGTGGCGCTCGTTAGTGTACTTTCATATTGCACTTAATTGATTAATTAACTAAGATCAATTATGAACCATTTTATTATTCACTGTAGGGCCAAGTGTGTTTCGTTACGTTTTAGAGGGCATTAAAAATGACCGATCCAATTTTTTGAGGCAACGTATGTGGCGCTCGTTAGTGTACTTTTATATTGCACTTAATTGAATAATTACCTAACATCAATTATGAACCATTTTTATTATTCACTGTAGGGCGAAGTGTGTTTCGTTACGTTCTAGAGGGCATTAAAAATGACCGATCCAATTTTTTGAGGCAACGTATGTGGCGCTCGTTAGTGTACTTTTATATTGCACTTAATTGATTAATTAACTAAGATCAATTATGAACCATTTTTATTATTCACTGTAGGGCCAAGTGTGTTTCGTTACTTTGTAGAGGGCATTAAAAAATGACCGATCCGATTTTTTGAGGCAACGTATGTGGCGCTCGTTAGTGTACTTTTATATTGCACTTAATTGATTAATTAACTAAGATCAATTATGAACCATTTTTATTATTCACTGTAGGGCCAAGTGTGTTTCGTTACGTTGTAGATGGCATTAAAAATGACCGATCCAATTTTTTGAGGCAACGTATGTGGCGCTCGTTAGTGTACTTTCATGTTGCACTTAATTGATTAATTAACTAAGATCATTTATGAACCATTTTATTATTCACTGTAGGGCCAAGTGTGTTTCGTTACGTTGTAGAGGGCATTAAAAATGACCGATCCAATTTTTTGAGGCAACGTATGTGGCGCTCGTTAGAGCACTTTTATACTGCACTTAATTGATTAATTAACTAAGATCAATTATGAACCATTTTTATTATTCACTGTAGGGCCAAGTGCGTTTCGTTACGTTGTAGAGGGCATTAAAAATGACCGATCCAATTTTTTGAGGCAACGTATGTGGCGCTCGTTAGAGCATTTTTATACTGCACTTAATTGATTAATTAACTAAGATCAATTATGAACCATTTTTATTATTCACTGTAGGGCCAAGTGTGTTTCGTTACGTTGTAGAGGGCATTAAAAATGACCGATCCAATTTTTTGAGGCAACGTATGTGGCGCTCGTTAGAGCACTTTTATACTGCACTTAATTGATTAATTAACTAAGATCAATTATGAACCATTTTTATTATTCACTGTAGGGCCAAGTGTGTTTCGTTACGTTGTAGAGGGCATTAAAAATGACCGATCCAATTTTTTGAGGCAACGTATGTGGCGCTCGTTAGAGCACTTTTATACTGCACTTAATTGATTAATTAACTAAGATCAATTATGAACCATTTTTATTATTCACTGTAGGGCCAAGTGTGTTTCGTTACGTTGTAGAGGGCATTAAAAATGACCGATTCAATTTTTTGAGGCAACGTATGTGGCGCTCGTTAGAGCACTTTTATATTGCACTTAATTGATTAATTGACTAAGATCCATTATGAACCATTTTTATTATTAACTGTAGGGCCAAGTGTGTTTCGTTACGTTGTAGAAAGTAGAGGTGTTCACGGGCTCCGGGTAGCCCGAAAGCCCGAGCCCGACCCGGCCCGCGGGCTTTGCTCGGGCGGGCCGACGCATTTCCACCTCGGGCCCGGGCCGGGCTCGGACTACTTGGAGTTTTATCGGGCCGGGCTCGGGCCCGGCGCAAAGCCCGACTCAAGCCCGAAATATAGAAAATCAGAGGGAATTGTTTTCCAGCACGCATACAGCGCCTTTTCCGCGACCGCCCTTTACCGCTTTCTCTTTCCATTCGCTACTTTAAACAAAAGGGGAGCTCTCCGATTACCTCTCTATGGAATCGTCCGCCTGTCCATCTGAAGTTTTAGTCTTCTGCAAAAACAAGCAGCAGAGATATCACAAGCTTGCCAGGCTGGCAAAAGAGATATTAGCGATTTCGGCGACGAGTGCAAGCAGCGAACGCAACTTCAGTTCGGCGGGCTACATAAAGCAAAAGCGCCGCACTTCGTTGAAGCCGGAATCGTGGGACTGCTTGCTGTTTTGCACGACAGTATTTAATCTGTTTAATAGAGACTGTTCGTCGTGTGTCGTTTGGTCATATTCGATATGCTCAATAAAATGCCATATTACCGGAAAACGATGTTTTGTTTTCGCAGCGAACCTTCAAAAAGCCGGGCCGGGCCGGGCCCGGGATTGTGTTTTCGTACGCCGGGCCGCGCCGGGCGGGCTCGCAGCCCTTTGCCGTCGGGCTCGGGCGGGCCTTCGACAAAGTCAGCGGGCCCGGGCCGGGCTCGGGCTCGGAAATACGGCCCGTGCACAGCTCTAGTAGAAAGCATTAAAAATGACCGATCCAATTTTTTGAGACAACGTATGTGGCGCTCGTTAGTGTACTTTTATATTGCACTTAATTGATTAATTAAGATCAATTATGAACCATTTTTATTATTCACTGTAGGGCCAAGTGTGTTTCGTTCGTCGTAGAGGGCATTAAAAATGACCGATCCAATTTTTTGAGGCAACGTATTTGGCGCTCGTTAGTGTACTTTTATATTGCACTTAATTGATTAATTAACTAAGATCAATTATGAACCATTTTTATTATTCACTGTAGGGCCAAGTGTGTTTCGTTACGTTGTAGATGGCATTAGAAATGACCGATCCAATTTTTTGAGGCAACGTATGTGGCGCTCGTTAGTGTACTTTCATATTGCACTTAATTGATTAATTAACTAAGATCATTTATGAACCATTTTATTATTCACTGTAGGGCCAAGTGTGTTTCGTTACGTTGTAGAGGGCATTAAAAATGACCGATCCAATTTTTGAGGCAACGTATGTGGCGCTCGTTAGAGCACTTTTATACTGCACTTAATTGATTAATTAACTAAGATCCATTATGAACCATTTTTATTATTCACTGTAGGGCCAAGTGTGTTTCGTTACGTTGTAGAGGGCATTAAAAATGACCGATCCAATTTTTTGAGGCAACGTATGTGGCGCTCGTTAGTGTACTTTTATATTGCACTTAATTGATTAATTAACTAAGATCAATTATGAACCATTTTTATTATTCACTGTAGGGCCAAGTGTGTTTCGTTACGTTGTAGAGGGCATTAAAAATGACCGATCCAATTTTTTGAGGCAAGATATGTGGCGCTCGTTAGTGTACTTTTATATTGCACTTAATTGATTAATTAACTAAGATCCATTATGAACCATTTTTATTATTCACTGTAGGGCCAAGTGTGTTCCGTTACTTTGTAGAGGGCATTAAAAAATGACCGATCCAATTTTTTGAGGCAACGTATGTGGCGCTCGTTAGAGCACTTTTATATTGCACTTAATTGATTAATTGACTAAGATCCATTATGAACCATTTTTATTATTCACTGTAGGGCCAAGTGTGTTTCGTTACGTTGTAGAGGGCATTAAAAATGACCGATCCAATTTTTTGAGGCAACGTATGTGGCGCTCGTTAGTGTACTTTTATATTGCACTTAATTGATTAATTAAGATCAATTATGAACCATTTTTATTATTCACTGTAGGGCCAAGTGTGTTTCGTTCGTTGTAGAGGGCATTAAAAATGACCGATCTAATTTTTTGAGGCAACGTATTTGGCGCTCGTTAGTGTACTTTTATATTGCACTTAATTGGTTAATTAACTGAGATCCATTATGAACCATTTTTATTATTCACTGTAGGGCCAAGTGTGTTTCGTTACGTTGTAGAGGGCATTAAAAATGACCGATCCAATTTTTTGAGGCAACGTACGTGCTGCGTGGTCTCTGCCAGCGTTTAAAGAAAGCCCGCGAAATATGACCACATGACTGCTCTCGTGCGCTGCCGTACTGCAGCGCTCTCAAACGTGCTTCGAGCGAAACAACCGGCAGACGGACTGTGATGAAATAAGCGGCCGCAACTCTAGGGCTCTAGGCATCGGCTACACAGTGCGGCAGTATTTTTGTCGACCGCACTCGGCAAGGAAACGCCATCGCTCCGAGAAGCGGTAGGCTATGGTCCGCGCGCCCGTTGTTTCGCTTGAAACACATCTAGCGAACGCTTCACGCCAGCCGATAAGTAGAATATTAGAAGTTATTGAAACTTTATGTCCTCAACGTATACACGATACCTCACAAAAAAGCATCGCTACCAGCGTTGTTGTTGCTGTAAACCTGCCGGGTGATTTGGTATTGCGAAACCGGCAATATGTTTATGGACATAGTAAGACTGCACAGGAGTATTTGGCATCGTGCGAAGGCTTCTCACTGACCTTTTACGTGGATGGCAACCCACTAGCTGGTCGGCAAGCAGAGCAGC
Organism: Rhipicephalus sanguineus; assembly: GCF_013339695.2. Classification (NCBI taxonomy): domain Eukaryota; kingdom Metazoa; phylum Arthropoda; class Arachnida; order Ixodida; family Ixodidae; genus Rhipicephalus; species Rhipicephalus sanguineus. The sequence continues at coordinate 3,128,192 of NC_051179.1, read as the reverse complement.
GACTCCCATCAGTTACAAAAGTGAGAAGCAAGAACCACTAACAGCGCATCGTATAAAGAGCTGTCATGTTTAAAAGTAAAAAGAAAAATCCCCTTAAGCTCTTTCAGAATTAAACTAATATACTTTGAGGAAGAAAGACCGAACTTTTGGGATACCAACAGATATTTCATTAAAATTAAACAAGGTTTGTCGCAGTTAAGTAAATTTAGAGCTAACATTTTTGTAAATAGGCGTTTTCTCCTTCATTATATAGACATATAATAACAAATTTGCAAATGTACTGAAGTATCTTAAGATACAATTGGGAAGTATCGTATCGGATACAATAATTCCGGAAGTATCTTGTATCTGTATTTCAAATACTTCTAGCCCGAGTATCTTGTATCGTATCGCGATACAATTTCAAAGTATCTTTGCCCAGCCCTGCCTACCACAAAGCCACGATGTTACTTGCAGCTGCTTTGGAAAAAAACACTACATAAATGCCATGTAGTGGAAGGAGTCTCCTTAACGCATTTTGTTCGGCAGGTGTCACGACGAAAACGAGCCCATTCGGCGATTTGTAAGCGCTTTGGCGAGGCCATCAAACTACGTCGAAAAAGGCCGGGATAGCCATCGCCGCTAAAAACACACACGAACTTTTAAACAGCTCTAAAAATGGACAACTACGTCCATCTAGCGGAAAACATATCAAGCCAACGCCGGCTTTCTATACTCGGGGATAACTTTCTGTGGCAATGAAGGGAAAGCTACGGGGGCGGAGCTAACTGCTCTGTGTTACTGCGCCAAAGTAGTCCCCGATGAACTTGTTTCGGTTTCAGTTTCGGCGTGACAGATGCGTATTTCCTGCAGTTCATATCTTCGCGTGTGCTCCTTGGTTGATTGCGTTGAACCACGATTATTGAGCGTGCAGGCATATTGGCGTTTCGTTCCCTACGCTTAATTTGTCTGTGCCATTCTGTGTCGTCCAGAAATGACGTGAATATTTTCAGCGATGCAGTTTTTAGGGCATGCACTGATACGTAAACTCATCTAGAGCTGAAAACTGACGCCTGTAGCGTGCTTAGATAGCACGGGCGCGGTATACCGAAGAGCAGCTCGCACATACTGAGGCGGGAAGTGAAATTCAGTTTGGATCGCGTTGAGTTACGCCGGCATCAAAAGGCATCGGTGGCCCACTGCCCACACGCTCCGCGGCTCAGCACATGTATAGCGGCGACCTCGCGCCGCTGCAGAACCCACGAATCCTGTGCTCAATCCCAACCGCTGCCCGTTTCCGTCTCCTTCATTAAAACCGTACGGGCGTGCGGTCATTTCTCACGATACTGCATGGCGCCGGTTATGTACGCCTCAGGATAGCAATCGTATGTTGCACTTGTTACGTTACTTACTTAGAACAGGAAGGCGTGTAAACCCCTGCACGTCTGTAAAATGTCATGCTTTCTGAATGTCTACACAATTAGCGCTGGTTCTAAAGTTCAAAAATAAATGGTCACCTACCATTTCGCCAGCAATAATTAGTTCCTGACATCGTAAAGCATATTTCATTAGCTAACTTTGTCCAACGCCAACATTCTGCGCCATACTCAGTCTGGTGATTACACCATCCCTCTTCCCTCCACATTACAATTTGGATTTTCGTAGTTGTGGCCGGTATTCACACACACTATTCCTGAACCAGCAAGGAAACCCCTTGAACACACAGGGCTACCACGGCCTGTTGCAGACAGTTTTAAATCTGGACACGGCGAGTATTTGTCAGAAGGAATAAATTGTGCTACGCGAAAAATTGCAGCAGCTAAAACAAGGTGCTTCGTTATATATTTCCTGCATAATCAGATGGCTAAAATCTAAAAAGTCGCTCAAGTAGTAATGCACACACGCACGCACACCAGTCACAGGAATAAACCTTTAATACTGTGTCCCCTTCTTTCAAGCCAACTTAATGTATCAAAGCCAGACAGTCGTGTATTTTCAACGAAACATTTATGACTCTGTGAGCACTTATATGAAGTACCTGACTAGAATGTACAGTAAAAACTTCATGAAGACGCGTACATTATGCACGTATTCCCTTAAGACCGTCATTTGGCCCTGTAAAAACGCACTTGAAAAAGTATTTGTGCTCAACGTGCCCATTTACTTAAGCAATTAACATGTGCAATCGAAGAGACAAACAAAACATGAGCAAGTGGGTACTAATTATTATCCACGTACGTAGTGTAACTGATGGTGGTATTTTTTTTTGCCAGATGAGTGAAAGAGTTACAAATGATGAGACAATGCATTTATGGAAGTCACTTCCATCTCGCAGCTCTTGAGCTATAATTCATTCAGTCTTGTCAGTTCATCCACCCGTAAGAGCTATTTGGAAGGGCTGTTTACAGTCTCTTGAGTTGTAATCAAAATTTTGCTACCATTTCTTTCGGGTGAAACAAGATATGTGATGCATCACTCAGCCCTGCTTGCACTCCTCAGCTGCCGTTTTATGTGTGAAGTACAAGTGCCACCCACAAATGACAATCAAAATACTAATTCACAGGCTGACAACAACCATACTAGATGATTGCTTGGCGTTGCATGCAACCAGACTCACGTAAGCGGATAGTGCACATCGTCACTATGTTAGTCGCCGTTTGTGGTGTCCTTCCTTCCTGTGTCCTTGTTTGCGCGCCCTGTTTTTTAGAATGACATAGCATGCTTCCAAGCTGTTGGGCATCAAAAGGGAATACACAGCATCTCACAATCAATCAGCATCACATGAGCCAGCGCCCACCGGGTTCACTAGACTTCCTCGATACCACTCAATTCACTGGCACTACTGTCACTGCAGCTGCTGGAGTCAGATCCCAGAGTAATTATGATGCTGCCGAGCGTGCTTTCGATTGCACCATCCTGCTCCCAGGCCTCCTCTTCAAGACGCACCACATGAGAGCAGTCGCGCGCCCAGTTTTCTGGAGTCACAAGGGCAATGGCTTCATCCAGAAGTTCTTCGACTCCACCAAGAGTGAACGACCTGTTGTTCCGTCTTGACCTGGCTCCATACCATTTCAATAGGGTTTTATTCACAATGGTAAGGAGGAAGCCGTACAATGTCATGACCAGCAACCTTGGCCAGGGCATCAATCTGGTATCCAGAAAAACGGTGCTTGTTTTGGCTAACCAGCTGAATGAGCTCGGGCTTCAACTGGTCATTAGACCACGGGATGTTTTTTTGAGTCAACCAAGACTGAATCTCGGCCTTGTGCGACGACGTCGAGGGCAACTTTTCGAGCTGAACACTATCGTATGGAGCATTGTCCATGACAATTATGCTCCGTGGCCCAATGTTTGGTAAAAGTTGTTCTTTGAACCATCTCTCAAAGCGTGGGCCATCCATTTCACTGTGGTAGTCACTGGTAACGCTCTTTTTCGCCCGGAAAACAAGAGATGCCCCATCCACGAAGCTGTTTTCGCTTCCAGCATGGAGGACAATGAGCCGACCACCTTTGCCGCTCGGTGCGCGAAGCCCAGTTGTGAGACCCTTGCGGAAGGCGTCCTCACGTGACGACATAGTGGCGTCCTCCCACGCCTTTTCCTTGGTGTGCCCAGCATTCACGCAAGTCTCGTCAAGGTAGTATATAGCCCTGCGAAAGCAAGGGAAAAATGTGCCAGGTTTCTGTTTTTAACGAGAGGGGTCAACTGAGACTGAATAAACTTATGATGCACATCTATGATGTGCATTCACAGTCCTAGTGAACAGGCTCTACTGAACAGCGCTTTAGCACAAGTTGCAGTGTGGTGCACGGATTGGCAAATGAAAATAAACGTAAAAAAATCAGTTGCGATGACTGTGACACGAAAACGACTACCATTAAGTTTTTCATATAGAATAGGCGGCAACACTCTCGCTCTTGTAAACAGATATAAATACCTCGGGGTTACAATAATGTCGGATCTGAGATGGAATGAACATATATCGGAAGTTGTGAGGAGGGCAATGCGGAAACTTGGTTATTTAAAAAGAAATTTGCGGCAATGTACACATGAGGTTAAATTAATAGCATATAAAACTTTGGTCCGTCCCGTATTAGAATATGCATCGATAGTTTGGGACCCATACACTCAATGCAACATAAACAAGATAGAATCTGTCCAAAAGAAAGCGGCTAGGTTTGTATATCGTTCTTATAGTTGGCGCACTTCTACGAGTGCCTTGGTAAAGAAAGCAGCTCTAGAATGTCTACAAAAGAGGCGCCAACGTGACCGATCAAAATTTATGCACCTGCTATTCCATGATAAACTTGGTATACATAAACACACGTACATAGAACCAGTGTCCAAGCGAGCCACCCGGTCCCACCATAATAAAAAAACAAAAGAATGTTCTTGCCGCACTGAAACATTTGCAAACTCTTTTTTTTCCGAAGACAATTCGAGAGTGGAACCGCCTTCCAGCCGGCGTTGTGGAATGTCCGACCACTGATTCTTTTGTACAAATTCTTCAGTTGTAATCGCTTTCACGATCATTCACGACCATTATAGTTTCGAACGCTGTCTATATGCCTTACACTTATTTGTTTCGTTTTTCTTTAGACCGCATTATAACCCTTTTGTTTAACCCCTTTTAGTTGACGTGACATGGCTGTCGCGTCTCCACTTTTTTTTTTCTCCTTACGTGAAAAGAAATACTGTCATATCTATTTGCAATCAGTTTTCGCCTACCAGTGCTTGAAAAGTTGCGTATACAGTTTTGTATCTTAATCTTCTGGAGCGCTCTTTCTTTTCTTGTTCTTGTGGCACGACTGTTGTATCTTGATTTGTTCACTTCGTTTAGTGCTTGTAACTCCCACTCCTGCTTACAGCCTCAGTTAGAGGCTAGCAGTACTGTATAAATAAATAAATAAATAAATAAATAAATAAATAAATAAATAAATAAATAAATAAATAAATAAAAATAATATTCTACCGGGCAGGCAGATATTTGCAGTTTTCGGGTGGTACTGGAAAATACAAAAATAAAAAAAATGTTCGCAGAAGGTATCTACTCACATGAATTACAAAATACCTTCATTCACAGCTATCCATACTTCATTAAAACACGTCGATACGTACTTGTGCCTTCGCTTGCTTAACCAGAATAACAGGCAAAATACAAATAAGAACCACAGATGCAGAAGCCATAAAAAATACAAATCACGAACGGCAACATGCATGAGGGCGGGTGAATTAAAAATTAAATATTTCGCGGTAAGAGAACTTCCATCGTTCATTCCTCTTCCTACTCTTTCAACTCTGAATTTTTGCATGCGGCATTTGTGTTTTAATTGACATCGTTGACATTTATATATCTGTCCAACAAATCGAAGCAGTAACTGTACGTACCGTTTTTTCTTTCGCATTTCTTGAATGGTCCGCAGATATTTCCGCCGCCTCACGATGATGTCCCTTTCCAGCAGAGCACAGTTAGGTTTTCGCTTCCGAAACGCAAATCCAATGTCATTCAGAAGCCTGCGCATCGTTCTGACACTCAGCTGCTTCGGTAGCCCCATGTCGGTGTCGCCGATTACCTCGCTGAGGATCTTTTCTGCCGTTGGCGCCTCGTTGCGAATGTAGTACTGATGTAACCTTCCGGCGAAGAGCAGACAGGGTAAAACTATCGCATCCCGGCCGAATCCCGGCCGCAGCGGCTGCATTTTCGGTGGAGGCGAAAATGTTTGAGGCCCGTGTACTTAGATTTAGGTGCACGTTAAAGAACCCCAGGTGGTCGAAATTTCCGGATCCCTCCACTACGGCGTCTCTCATAATCATATCGTGGTTTTGGGACGTTAAACCCCAGATATTATTATTAGGGTAAAACTATCGCACCGCTACACTCTTGTCTTTCCAGTAACTTTTGCTGGTGATTCAGCAGCGAAACGAAGCCTTTTACGTTTCGGGGACTTCACCGCCTTGAACCGTGCGACAGTACGCTCGCTCACGCTGGTAAGCTGGCTAACCGAACGAAACACGGAAGCGACGGAGAGTCCCGGTTGCGTCAGTCTCACTTGGGCGTACACGTTGCAGACCACTTGCTTGGTTTGTTTCGACAGCTTTTGGTACTCAAGCTTCTTGAATATCCTGTGCGGCGAGCCAATTGGCCAGCAACCGGAGGAAGAAGCCAGCACTAGGGTGGCTCTAGTCACCCTAGTCATTCTAGCCACCCTACCAGCACAGGCGACGCGGAGGCCATTTTTTTTCTGAAGAATGATGGAGGAAGAGAGCCAATGCGGCGCCAGTGGGGAACGCGGCAACTAAAAAAACCCCAGAAATCGAAAATATGACGCTATTTGACATAATATCACTGATAGTTTTCTGGAATTATCAATTAGCAGCTCAAAATTATAACTGCACATTTTTAGTTATTCGGTTACGCACGGCGTGGTTCGGCTCTGTAGCCTTGACTGCATTGCCACAGAAAGAGATCCCCGAGTATCCGCGATGCGCAGCGCCTATAGGGGCGCCACTGAAAGCCGCGTAGCGGCGGCCGTTGGAAGCGCTGATGGGTCGCGTAGCAGACGCCTCATTTGCGCACGTGCGATTTGCCGCTTGTGCGCGTCCCAGATAATTACTTTTGCGGCTATACACCAATTTCACAAGGAGGCTGCCATTTTTAAAGCACTCCACCGCCGCAGCGCCTTCTATCGTCTGCGACGTTTCGCCGCCCTTCCGGTGTGTGGGGTTCCGCGGCGGTGTATGCAGCTTATGCGCTCGGTTCACAAGGTATTGCTGTTCTTCGCGGTACACGGGCAAAACAGGGCAACGCTTTTCGAGTGTAAAGGCGCTGATAAATAATCGCTAAGCTTTCAGCTTCAAAATGGCTGAAACAGCAAGCAGCGGCGGCCCACGAGACGTTCCCGCAGCAGCGCCGACGATGAGAATAATGCCAGTGCAGTTCTTAAGCAGCATGTGTAAATTGGTAATTGCTTTGTATGTTTTGTTATAGCTGGCCGGGTGAGGTTCTTGGAATAATCACTATAAAAGAGCGTTAACATTTAGGACAACTGCCGAAGTATAATCGGATAAACGTAAATGGAGACGAGCGAACACGTAGGCCATTGTCCGGCTGCGCGCTAGGTGCGCACATTAGTGTTTAAGATGGCTCCGGGTTTCCGTGCCGTGATTATTCAAGTTCAACGTAACTCTAATCCCTTACAGACCGTTTTGGTTCCGCTTGGCACGTTGCAATACAATGTTCACGGAACGACAGGAGCACAAACACCGATGCCTGTGTTTATTCGTGTCGCCGTCGTAGCTTAGAAGTACGACGTGTGAGCTCAAAATTCGGCGTAGAAACAACACCGATGATAAAATAAAAATAAGCCTGTTGCACATCTGGAAGCGTGGCATGGCGTAAGTTCGCTTCGGCGCGAGCCGCCGCCACTAGCGATACGCCGAAAGGGCGCTCGTTTTTAGTAACATTTTGTCAATTTGTTTTCTGGCGAGTATTTCAGAAGCATTACGACGAGCGCACGTGTCCAGGTAACGACCTGGCTTTAACGAACGTGGGCCGATTATTCACGACACCCAGGCTGCCGCGCGAAAAAAAAAAGTGCGGTTGTCATAACGCTACCCCAGTTATCGTCACAAAATTGACAAGTCGAGAAAGAACGTGCTCTCGACGAAACGTTAGAAACGCCTACCTACGTCAAAGCACAAATGTCATGCGGGCCTTTCTGTCATGTAGATTGAAAAGTGCTCATTCAATAATATCGAAATTGCACGCACTAAGATGGAACATTTTCTAGCCGCAGGCATTGTAAATCATGTGCTGTAGCATAGAAATCAGAGAGGTTCATGAGAACAACTCTTGGCCAAACATTTTGTATAGTAATCGCCAGCCTTGACATTGGTTCTGTTTGGTGCAGATGATAAAGTGTACCAGCACCCAAGCACAATCACAAGCTGGTGTGGTGACTTGGAAAAATGGCCATAAGTGCAGACACCACATATAATAATATACTATTTGTCGGAGAAGAAGGCGTGCGACCTGAGAGAAGCGAAGTCATTTAAAAACATTGTGCACTTCGCATGCCTTGGCTGCCAGTCTTTCAGGCTTCCGTAGCTGTTGCCGCAGCCAAACACAGCGCAGTGGTAGCTTGTCGACCTGTTCTCGTCCGACATTTCGATTTGCGGCAGCACAATTGCTTCAGCGCGTCGAAAAATGGAAACACGCTGACCTCTCACGCACCACGCAGTGCAAAACTCGGGAATCCGCACACACCAGCGGCTGCGGTCGGCCGAGGTGGAGAGAGAGAAAGCGGTGAAAATACACCAGTTCGAGGCTACGCTTTTCCTCTCCGTGAAAACGGTCTATTGGCCGCGAGATCGAGCGGAGTCGCCGCCTGGCGGCTACTGGCTGAAGCGCGCCTAGTGTGGATTGCTCCCTGCGTCGTCTGCTAGCCACGTCGTGTTTGCATGTGCGCGTACGTCCTGCACGTTCTCAAATGGCGGTTTATTCTGTTATGTTAGCGCGAGTTTAACTGCTCGTGCGTATACCTAACATGGTGTACAGAAGCGAATGGGCTTGCTCGGCTGCATGCGCATTGTAATAAGATCAGTAAGTGCGACTTTCGAGAGGGCTGTGTATCGGTGTCGTACCCTTCGTTCGCCGGAATCGTTTCAGTGTTGGTGCCGCTTTCTGGTTCAAGCACATCCTAAAGTGTGCTTGGCATAGCCCAAGAACATGAGGAGCATTAAATAGTGTGTGAAGGCTCCGTTTTAGCGACTCGTTGGTAAACAAAAACGAGGCTCTAGGCCACGCACTTTCGCGTTGTTGTGTATAACTTCGGCACTGTAGCTCATCGGTTATGCGATGAGCTTTAGTTGTGCCTAAGATGTCCTTTTATTGTAGTGGTCCCGCTACAGCGAAATATTTCTATCACGTGAAGTCTGACACTTCGGTGCTCAAACTGTCCCTTAAGAAAACAGACAACAGAATGACACGGCAGTGATAAAACGGAGTTGCCGCGCGCAATTTTAACTTTGGGCGAAATTTATGCAGAACCAGCCGTGTGCTTAGATTTATGTACGCTTTGAAGAACCCAAATGTTCAAAATTATTGCCGACGGCGTGCCTTACATTTCTGTCGTATAATTTCACGCAAAACCTCATCCTTTTTTTACATTACGTTGAGCGTTTGTGTGGAGTTGTTAGAAATTGATGGAAGGCAGCAGACATTATTAGTTTGAAAAAAAAAAGCAAGTACACTTATTCCATAAAAAAAAAAAACGCCAGGCCTGCGCGGAAAGCGCAGCACAGTCACAGCGAAAGCTAGAAGAGCGGTATTTCTAGAGCCCGTTATAAACTCTCTTCTGGCTACTAAAAGAAGTAAACTAGCAACGTACCCACTACGCCACAAATCATAATTTTTGTGAAGTTGGGAAGCACCCACCACGACATCATTCGTCATTCTTCGGAGAAACGAGCTACCAAATGTAAGGCATTACGCGCAGTTTGTTGATGCGACGATTGATTACGATGAAGAATAATGGCTGAGCCATTTGTAATGGGTTGGAAGCTCTAAACGACCCACAATTCACATCGTGTGACGCCCGGTCCTTATTTTGCTCTCCCACCACGCTATATAACATAGGCCAAGGTGAGAAAGAGAGAGACAGGGAAAGAACTTTATTGAGACCCTGAGGAAATGCATCATGGGAGCCTTATGGGCTTCCTTGGCAACCTATAGAAGTGCACTTGCGAGGAACCCACTACGCTATAAATGATCATAATTTTTTGAAGTAGGGAAGCAGCCACTATTTCATTTTTCGTCATTCCGCAGAGAATCGTGGTACCCGCTAAACACCTTTAAGGCATTCTGTGCACTTTGTTGATGCTGCGGCTGATGACGATGAAGAATTATGAGAGAGCCCTTTCTAATGGGTTGGAAGCATTCAACAACCCACTCGTTGCGCAATTCGCATTGTGTGACGCCTGGTTACAAAATTCGCGTTGTCTGACGCTTGGTTGTTATTTTACTCTTCTACCACGCTACATTACATGTGTTAATGTGGTTCCTTCGCGACATGAAGCCTGCATACGGTCTTTTTGCAGCGCAGTTTCATGCACCGGCATGGCTCCGAGGTAGAACACTGGGCTCCCACGCAGAGGGCCCAGGTTCGAGCCTCGTTCCATGCTGGAAATTTTTTCTTATTTCGTTTTTTTTTTCTTATTTCGAGCGATAGTGGTTACGGACACCGGCGGCGGCGGACAACTACGGCGCTAAAAACGGCCCTTGTTGTGATCTCATAACAGCTTTCGCAGTCATTATGGAACCGTTATGCGCACAAAGACGGGAACAAGAAGACGACACACAGAGCGCTACTTCCAACTGATGTTTATTGCAACACAAAAACGCCATATATGTAGTCTCTTCACTCAGAAATGGCTACTGCGCATGTTTGAGAGCTGAGCTATCAGCTTCTCTCTTATTCCTACACTCTCCTCTCTCCCTTTTTTTCTTTTTTTCCCGCTAACGATAACAGGCTTTGTTAGCGCGCGCATGGTAACTGGGCGGTACAGAAAGAGCACTTGAATCACACCAAGCATTTCTTTAACAAGAATCATAAAGGCAAAACCAATAGGGTGAAAAGGTGACGTACCAAAAATGAACAAGGGTATTACAAATGCTGGCCAGCATAAATGAACAGGAATGAAAAAACAAATGCGGCTAAACAATGGAAGTCGTCAAAAGGTATAAACGGTATGAAAACAGAAGTCGTGAGAAGGTAAAACAGCATAAAAAGATGTAAAAAGATATAAAAAAGGACCTTTAAAAGGTGAAAAACCTAAAACGTAAGAGCAAAACTAAGTATAAGTCACTGGTTTTGCAAAAACGCCAGCTCTTTCTTCGAAAGCGATACAGATGGCATGCTAACACAACTGGGTCCGAGCTGTTCTATGCATGATGCCTCATGAATTTCCCGAGCAATCTGGTCTCGGTATTTCCTGATCACGACAGTCTGGTCAAGAAAGGCAGAACAACCGCAAGTTGCACAATGTAAGGCCATGTTGCTGCCTGACTTTTGCTTCAAATTGTTGGCATGTTCTCGTAGGCGATCATTGATACATCGGCCAGTTTGGCCGATGTAAAAACGTCCACATGAGAGCGGAACCTTATACACGACTCTGCATTTGCAGGACACGAACCTCGTGGCGTGTTTCTTGCTGCATATGTCAGGCTTTTCGCTGCTCACGTTCACACGCTTGCACAGGCCTCCAAGTTTGTTGGGGGCGGAGAACACCACCCTGACACCTGCGCGTCCTGCTGCCTTCTTTATCCTATGGGACACCTGGTGTACGTACGGAATGACAGTTTTTGTCTTGTCGGTGTTTTTCCGAGGCACATCACTAGTTTTCTTGAGCTTGCGCAACAAGGTTTCAGCAAGGTCACATAGAAGAAACTCAGGAAATCCAGCTACTTTTAGTCGATTGATTTGAGAGGCAAAACTTTGGGGAATCTGATGGGAACACGACCTCATGAGTGCGTTATTCATGGCGGCAGGAAGCAAAAGGTAGAAAAGGTAGAAGCAATTTGAAGCAAAAGTCAGGCAGCAACATGGCCTTACATTGTGCAACTTGCGCTTGTTCTGCCTCTCTTGACCAGACTGTCGTGATCAGGAAATACCGAGACCAGATTGCTCGGGAAATTCATGAGGCATCATGCATAGAACACCTCGGACCCAGTTGTGTTAGCATGCCGTCTGTATCGCTTTCGAAGAAAGAGCTGGCGTTTTTGCAAAACCAGTGACTTTTACTTAGTTTTGCTCTTACGTTTTAGGTTTTTAACCTTTTAAAGGTCCTTTTTTATATCTTTTTACATCTTTTTATGCTGTTTTACCTTCTCACGACTTCTGTTTTCATACCGTTTATACCTTTTGACGACTTCCATTGTTTAGCCGCATTTGTTTTTCATTCCTGTTCATTTATGCTGGCCAGCATTTGTAATACCCTTGTTCATTTTTGGTACGTCACCTTTTCACCCTATTGGTTTTGCCTTTATGATTCTTGTTAAAGAAATGCTTGGTGTGATTCAAGTGCTCTTTCTGTACCGCCCAGTTACCATGCGCGCGCTAACAAAGCCTGTTATCGTTAGCGGGAAAAAAAGAAAAAAAGGGAGAGAGGAGAGTGTAGGAATAAGAGAGAAGCTGATAGCTCAGCTCTCAAACATGCGCAGTAGCCATTTCTGAGTGAAGAGACTACATATATGGACTTTTTGTGTTGCAATAAACATCAGTTGGAAGTAGCGCTCTGTGTGTCGTCTTCTTGTTCCCGTCTTTGAGCGCTTAACGGTTCCATAATGTCAGTGTACCAACTAGCTCGGACCCAGCCTCTTATTCAGCTTTCGCTGTAATAACCGGACCTTTGTTGCATCACTGTCGTGCACGTAATCAATCAAAGCTCTGTGCTAAACTCTTACCTTTTTATTCTGTTACTGGAGCAAGAACAAGTGCGTACGCGTTGAACGTCTCCGTGGCGCTAAAGCGCTGTAAATCACGTAGCTTTCCTGACTCAACTTATCAACTGTCCTACATTTCATAGAGAACAGAACAATAAAAATCCGGCAGATCCCACGCACTGTGGGAATCGATGTAATGCGGAGCAGCCAGCAAAGAGGTGCATACATCGCTTTGTTTATTTTTGAGCCAAATGAAATCGTTCATGCCATGACATCTAGTTCACCATATATCGCATGTTTGCCTTGCACGCGTGCATGCACAATGTGGTATATACCATGCCAATGAAACGTATATTCTGGTATATACACTGCATGACCGTTTATTTATGTTCATCACGCACTCCTGTCATGCCACACCAATTTTGGTATATATCCACTTATCTAAACGGCCGGAAGCGCACCATAACAGTGTCATGTAAATCATACCGTACATGACATACATAATTCGCATGTTAGGACCTGTCATTTATGTTCGTCATACAGTCACATCGCACAATACCAATTTTGGTGTATATCAAACGAGCGAAATGGCCGCGAGTCCACCATGAGCGGGGCATGTAAATCATGCCATACATGACATGCATGTTATGGTTTTCATGTTACCACCTGTCATTTATGTTCGTCATACATTCGCGTCACGCAATGCCAATTTTAGTGTATATCAAGCTAGCGAAACGGCCGCGATCGGACAATGAGCGTGGCATGCAAATCATGCCGTAAATGATATGCATATCATAATTTTCAAGTTACCACCTGTCATATATGTTTGTCATACAGTCACGTTGCGCAATACCAGTTTTGGTGTATATCAAGCGAGAGAAACGGCCGCGAGCGCATCATGACCATGGCATGTAAATCATCACATGCATGTCATGGTTTTCATGTTACCACCTGTTATTCATGTTCTTCATACAGTCACATCGCGCAATATCAATTTTGGTGTATATCAACCTAGCGAAACGGCCGCGAGTGCGTCATGAGCGTGGCATGTAAATCATGACGTGCATGACACGCGTGTCATGATTTTCATGTTACCACCTCTAATTTACGTTCTTCATACAGTCGCGTCGCGCAATACCAAGTTTGGTGTATATCAAGCCAGCGAAACGGCCGCGAATGCACCATGAGCGTGGCACGTAAAGCATGACATACATGACATGCATGTCATGGTTTTCATGTCACTACCTGTTATTCATGTTCTTCATACAGTCACATCGCGCAATATCAATTTTGGTGTATATCAACCTAGCGAAACGGCCGCCAGTGCGTCATGAGCGTGGCATGTAAATCATGACGTGCATGACACGCGTGTCATGATTTTCATGTTACCACCTCTAATTTACGTTCGTCATACAGTCGCGTCGCGCAATACCAATTTTGGTGTATATCAAGCCAGCAAAACGGCCGCGAATGCACCATGAGCGTGGCACGTAAAGCATGACATACATGTCATGCATGTCATGGTTTTCATGTCACCACCTGTTATTCATGTTCTTCATACAATCACATCGCGCAATATCAATTTTGGTGTATATCAACCTAGCGCCGCGAGTGCGTCATGAGCGTGGCATGTAAATCATGACGTGCATGACACGCGTGTCATGATTTTCATGTTACCACCTCTAATTTACGTTCGTCATACATTCGCGTCACGCAATATTAATTTTGGTGTATATCAAGCCAGCGAAACGGCCGCGAATGCACCATGAGCGCGGCATGTAAATCATGACATACATGACATGCATGTCATGGTTTTCATGTTACCACCTGTTATTCATGTTCTTCATAGTCACATTGCGCAATACCAAGTTTGGTGTATATCAACCTAGCGAAACGGGCGCGAGTGGGTCATGAGCGTGGCATGTAAATTATGTCGTGCATGACACGCGTGTCATGATTTCCATGTTACCACCTCTAACTTACGTTTTTCATACAGTCGCGTCGCGCAATACCAATTTTGGTGTATATCAAGCCAGCGAAACGGCCGCGAATGCACCATGAGCGTGTCACGTAAATCATGACATACATGACATGCATGTCATGGTTTTCATGTCACCACCTGTTATTCATGTTCTTCATACAGTCACATCGCGCAATACCAATTTTGGTGTATATCAACCTAGCGAAACGGCCGCGAGTGCGTCATGAGCGTGGCATGTAAATCATGACGTGCATGACACGCGTGTCATGATTTTCATGTTATCACCTCTAATTTACGTTCGTCATACAGTCGCGTCGCGCAATACCAATTTTGGTGTATATCAAGCCAGCGAAACGGCCGCGAATGCACCACGAGCGTGGCACGTAAAGCATGACATACATGACATGCATGTCATGGTTTTCATGTCACCACCTGTTATTCATGTTCTTCATACAGTCACATCGCGCAATATCAATTTTGGTGTATATCAACCTAGCGAAACGGCCGCGAGTGCGTCATGAGCGCGGCATGTAAATTATGTCGTGCATGACACGCGTGTCATGATTTTCATGTTACCACCTCTAATTTACGTTCGTCATACAGTCGCGTCGCGCAATACCAATTTTGGTGTATATCAAGCCAGCGAAACGGCCGCGAATGCACCATGAGCGCGGCTTGTAAATCATGACATACATGACATGCATGTCATGGTTTTCATGTCACCACCTGTTATTCATGTTCTTCATACAGTCACATCGCGCAATATCAATTTTGGTGTATATCAACCTAGCGAAACGGCCGCGAGTGCGTCATGAGCGTGGCATGTAAATTATGTCGTGCATGACACGCGTGTCATGATTTTCATGTTACCACCTCTAACTTACGTTCTTCATACAGTCGCGTCGCGCAATACCAATTTTGGTGTATATCAAGCCAGCGAAACGGCCGCGAATGCACCATGAGCGTGGCACGTAAAGCATGACATACATGACATGCATGTCATGGTTTTCATGTCACCACCTGTTATTCATGTTCTTCATACAGTCACATCGCGCAATACCAATTTTGGTGTATATCAACCTAGCGAAACGGCCGCGAGTGCGTCATGAGCGTGGCATGTAAATCATGACGTGCATGACACGCGTGTCATGATTTTCATGTTACCACCTCTAATTTACGTTCATCATACAGCCGCGTCGCGCAATACCAATTTTGGTGTATATCAAGCCAGCGAAACGGCCGCGAATGCACCACGAGCGTGGCACGTAAAGCATGACATAAATGACATGCATGTCATGGTTTTCATGTCACCACCTGTTATTCATGTTCTTCATACAGTCACATCGCGCAATATCAATTTTGGTGTATATCAAGCCAGCGAAACGGCCGCGATGCACCATGAGCGCGGCATGTAAATCATGACATACATGACATGCATGTCATGGTTTTCATGTCACCACCTGTTATTCATGTTCTTCATACAGTCACATCGCGCAATACCAATTTTGGTGTATATCAACGTAGCGAAATGGCCGCGAGTGCGTCATGAGCGTGGCATGTAAATCATGACGTGCATGACACGCGTGTCATGATTTTCATGTTACCACCTCTAATTTACGTTCGTCATGCATTCGTGTCGCGCAATACCAATTTTGGTGTATATCAAGCCAGCGAAGCGGCCGCGAATGCACCATGAGCGCGGCATGTAAATCATGACATACATGACATGCATGTCATGGTTTTCATGTTACCACCTGTTATTCATGTTCTTCATAGTCACATTGCGCAATACCAAGTTTGGTGTATATCAACCTAGCGAAACGGCCGCGAGAGGGTCATGAGCGTGGCATGTAAATCATGACGTGCATGACACGCGTGTCATGATTTTCATGTTACCACCTCTAATTTACGTTCGTCATACAGTCGCGTCGCGCAATTCCAATTTTGGTGTATATCAAGCCAGCGAAACGGCCGCGAATGCACCACGAGCGTGGCACGTAAAGCATGACATAGATGACATGCATGTCATGGTTTTCATGTCACCACCTGTTATTCATGTTCTTCATACAGTCACATCGCGCAATACCAATTTTGGTGTATATCAACCTAGCGAAACGGCCGCGAGTGCGTCATGAGCGTGGCATGTAAATTATGTCGTGCATGACACGCGTGTCATGATTTTCATGTTACCACCTCTAATTTACGTTCGTCATACATTCGCGTCGCGCAATACCAATTTTGGTGTATATCAAGCCAGCGAAACGGCCGCGAATGCACCATGAGCGCGGCATGTAAATCATGATATACATGACATGCATGTCATGGTTTTCATGTTACCACCTGTTATTCATGTTCTTCATAGTCACATTGCGCAATACCAAGTTTGGTGTATATCAACCTAGCGAAACGGCCGCGAGTGGGTCATGAGCGTGGCATGTAAATTATGTCGTGCATGACACGCGTGTCATGATTTTCATGTTACCACCTCTAACTTACGTTCTTCATACAGTCGCGTCGCGCAATACCAATTTTGGTGTAATCAAGCCAGCGAAACGGCCGCGAATGCACCATTAGCGTGGCACGTAAAGCATGACATACATGACATGCATGTCATGGTTTTCATGTCACCACCTGTTATTCATGTTCTTCATACAGTCACATCGCGCAATACCAATTTTGGTGTATATCAACCTTGCGAAACGGCCGCGAGTGCGTCATGAGCGTGGCATGTGAATCATGACGTGCATGACAGGCGTGTCATGATTTTCATGTTACCACCTCTAATTTACGTTCGTCATACAGTCGCGTCGCGCAATACCAATTTTGGTGTATATCAAGCCAGCGAAACGGCCGCGAATGCACTATTAGCGTGGCACGTAAAGCATAACATACATGACATGCATGTCATGGTTTTCATGTCACCACCTGTTATTCATGTTCTTCATACAGTCACATCGCGCAATACCAATTTGGTGTATATCAACCTAGCGAAACGGCCGCGAGTGCGTCATGAGCGTGGCATGTAAATCATGACGTGCATGACACGCGTGTCATGATTTTCATGTTACCATTTCTAATTTACGTTCGTCATACAGTCGCGTCGCGCAATACCAATTTTGGTGTATATCAAGCCAGCGAAACGGCCGCGAATGCACCATGAGCGTGGCACGTAAAGCATGACATACATGACATGCATGTCATGGTTTTCATGTCACCACCTGTTATTCATGTTCTTCATACAGTCACATCGCGCAATATCAATTTTCGTGTATATCAACCTAGCGAAACGGCCGCGAGTGCGTCATGAGCGTGGCATGTAAATTATGTCGTGCATGACACGCGTGTCATGATTTTCATGTTACCACCTCTAACTTACGTTCTTCATACAGTCGCGTCGCGCAATACCAATTTTGGTGTATATCAAGCCAGCGAAACGGCCGCGAATGCACCATGAGCGTGGTACGTAAAGCATGACATACATGACATGCATGTCATGGTTTTCATGTCACCACCTGTTATTCATGTTCTTCATACAGTCACATCGCGCAATATCAATTTTGGTGTATATCAACCTAGCGAAACGGCCGCGAGTGCGTCATGAGCGTGGCATGTAAATTATGTCGTGCACGACACGCGTGTCATGATTTTCATGTTACCACCTCTAATTTACGTTCGTCATACAGTCGCGTCGCGCAATACCAATTTTGGTGTATATCAAGCCAGCAAAACGGCCGCGAATGCACCATGAGCGTGGCACGTAAAGCATGACATACATGACATGCATGTCATGGTTTTCATGTCACCACCTGTTATTCATGTTCTTCATACAATCACATCGCGCAATATAAATTTTGGTGTATATCAACCTAGCGCCGCGAGTGCGTCATGAGCGTGGCATGTAAATCATGACGTGCATGACACGCGTGTCATGATTTTCATGTTACCACCTCTAATTTACGTTCGTCATACATTCGCGTCGCGCAATATTAATTTTGGTGTATATCAAGCCAGCGAAACGGCCGCGAATGCACCATGAGCGCGGCATGTAAATCATGACGGACATGACATGCATGTCATGGTTTTCATGTTACCACCTGTTATTCATGTTCTTCATAGTCACATTGCGCAATACCAAGTTTGGTGTATATCAACCTAGCGAAACGGGCGCGAGTGGGTCATGAGCGTGGCATGTAAATTATGTCGTGCATGACACGCGTGTCATGATTTTCATGTTACCACCTCTAATATACGTTCGTCATACAGTCGCGTCGCGCAATACCAATTTTGGTGTATATCAAGCCAGCGAAACGGCCGCGAATGCACCATGAGCGCGGCATGTAAATCATGACATACATGACATGCATGTCATGGTTTTCATGTTACCACCTGTTATTCATGTTCTTCATACAATCACATCGCGCAATATCAATTTTGGTGTATATCAACCTAGCGCCGCGAGTGCGTCATGAGCGTGGCATGTAAATCATGACGTGCATGACACTCGTGTCATGATTTTCATGTTACCACCTCTAATTTACGTTCGTCATACATTCGCGTCGCGCAATACCAAGTTTGGTGTATATCAAGCCAGCGAAACGGCCGCGAATGCACCATGAGCGTGGCACGTAAAGCATGACATACATGACATGCATGTCATGGTTTTCATGTCACCACCTGTTATTCATGTTCTTCATACAGTCACATCGCGCAATATCAATTTTGGTGTATATCAACCTAGCGAAACGGCCGCCAGTGCGTCATGAGCGTGGCATGTAAATCATGACGTGCATGACACGCGTGTCATGATTTTCATGTTACCACCTCTAATTTACGTTCGTCATACAGTCGCGTCGCGCAATACCAAGTTTGGTGTATATCAAGCCAGCGAAACGGCCGCGAATGCACCATGAGCGTGGCACGTAAAGCATGACATACATGACATGCATGTCATGGTTTTCATGTCACCACCTGTTATTCATGTTCTTCATACAGTCACATCGCGCAATATCAATTTTGGTGTATATCAACCTAGCGAAACGGCCGCGAGTGCGTCATGAGCGTGGCACGTAAATCATGACGTGCATGACACGCGTGTCATGATTTTCATGTTACCACCTCTAATTTACGTTCGTCATACAGTCGCGTTGCGCAATACCAAGTTTGGTGTATATCAAGCCAGCGAAACGGCCGCGAATGCACCATGAGCATGGCACGTAAAGCATGACATACATGACATGCATGTCATGGTTTTCATGTCACTACCTGTTATTCATGTTCTTCATACAGTCACATCGCGCAATATCAATTTTGGTGTATATCAACCTAGCGAAACGGCCGCCAGTGCGTCATGAGCGTGGCATGTAAATCATGACGTGCATGACACGCGTGTCATGATTTTCATGTTACCACCTCTAATTTACGTTCGTCATACAGTCGCGTCGCGCAATACCAATTTTGGTGTATATCAAGCCAGCAAAACGGCCGCGAATGCACCATGAGCGCGGCACGTAAAGCATGACATACATGACATGCATGTCATGGTTTTCATGTCACCACCTGTTATTCATGTTCTTCATACAATCACATCGCGCAATATCAATTTTGGTGTATATCAACCTAGCGCCGCGAGTGCGTCATGAGCGTGGCATGTAAATCATGACGTGCATGACACGCGTGTCATGATTTTCATGTTACCACCTCTAATTTACGTTCGTCATACATTCGCGTCGCGCAATATTAATTTTGGTGTATATCAAGCCAGCGAAACGGCCGCGAATGCACCATGAGCGCGGCATGTAAATCATGACATACATGACATGCATGTCATGGTTTTCATGTTACCGCCTGTTATTCATGTTCTTCATAGTCACATTGCGCAATACCAAGTTTGGTGTATATCAACCTAGCGAAACGGGCGCGAGTGGGTCATGAGCGTGGCATGTAAATTATGTCGTGCATGACACGCGTGTCATGATTTCCATGTTACCACCTCTAACTTACGTTTTTCATACAGTCGCGTCGCGCAATACCAATTTTGGTGTATATCAAGCCAGCGAAACGGCCGCGAATGCACCATGAGCGTGGCACGTAAAGCATGACATACATGACATGCATGTCATGGCTTTCATGTCACCACCTGTTATTCATGTTCTTCATACAGTCACATCGCGCAATACCAATTTTGGTGTATATCAACCTAGCGAAACGGCCGCGAGTGCGTCATGAGCGTGGCATGTAAATCATGACGTGCATGACACGCGTGTCATGATTTTCACGTTACCACCTCTAATTTACGTTCGTCATACAGTCGCGTCGCGCAATACCAATTTTGGTGTATATCAAGCCAGCGAAACGGCCGCGAATGCACCATGAGCGCGGCATGTAAATCATGACATACATGACATGCATGTCATGGTTTTCATGTCACCACCTGTTATTCATGTTCTTCATACAGTCACATCGCGCAATATCAATTTTGGTGTATATCAACCTAGCGAAACGGCCGCGAGTGCGTCATGAGCGTGGCATGTAAATTATGTCGTGCATGACACGCGTGTCATGATTTTCATGTTACCACCTCTAACTTACGTTCTTCATACAGTCGCGTCGCGCAATACCAATTTTGGTGTATATCAAGCCAGCGAAACGGCCGCGAATGCACCATGAGCATGGCACGTAAAGCATGACATACATGACATGCATGTCATGGTTTTCATGTCACCACCTGTTATTCATGTTCTTCATACAGTCACATCGCGCAATACCAATTTTGGTGTATATCAACCTAGCGAAACGGCCGCGAGTGCGTCATGAGCGTGGCATGTAAATCATGACGTGCATGACACGCGTGTCATGATTTTCATGTTACCACCTCTAATTTACGTTCGTCATACAGTCGCGTCGCGCAATACCAATTTTGGTGTATATCAAGCCAGCGAAACGGCCGCGAATGCACCATGAGCGTGGCACGTAAAGCATGACATACATGACATGCATGTCATGGTTTTCATGTTACCACCTGTTATTCATGTTCTTCATAGTCACATTGCGCAATACCAAGTTTGGTGTATATCAACCTAGCGAAACGGCCGCGAGTGGGTCATGAGCGTGGCATGTAAATTATGTCGTGCATGACACGCGTGTCATGATTTTCATGTTACCACCTCTAACTTACGTTTTTCATACAGTCGCGTCGCGCAATACCAATTTTGGTGTATATCAAGCCAGCGAAACGGCCGCGAATGCACCATGAGCGTGGCACGTAAAGCATGACATACATGACATGCATGTCATGGTTTTCATGTCACCACCTGTTATTCATGTTCTTCATACAGTCACATCGCGCAATACCAATTTTGGTGTATATCAACCTAGCGAAACGGCCGCGAGTGCGTCATGAGCGTGGCATGTAAATCATGACGTGCATTGCACGCGTGTCATGATTTTCATGTTACCACCTCTAATTTACGTTCATCATACAGCCGCGTCGCGCAATACCAATTTTGGTGTATATCAAGCCAGCGAAACGGCCGCGAATGCACCACGAGCGTGGCACGTAAAGCATGACATAAATGACATGCATGTCATGGTTTTCATGTCACCACCTGTTATTCATGTTCTTCATACAGTCACATCGCGCAATATCAATTTTGGTGTATATCAAGCCAGCGAAACGGCCGCGATGCACCATGAGCGCGGCATGTAAATCATGACATACATGACATGCATGTCATGGTTTTCATGTCACCACCTGTTATTCATGTTCTTCATACAGTCACATCGCGCAATACCAATTTTGGTGTATATCAACGTAGCGAAATGGCCGCGAGTGCGTCATGAGCGTGGCATGTAAATCATGACGTGCATGACACGCGTGTCATGATTTTCATGTTACCACCTCTAATTTACGTTCGTCATGCATTCGTGTCGCGCAATACCAATTTTGGTGTATATCAAGCCAGCGAAGCGGCCGCGAATGCACCATGAGCGCGGCATGTAAATCATGACATACATGACATGCATGTCATGGTTTTCATGTTACCACCTGTTATTCATGTTCTTCATAGTCACATTGCGCAATACCAAGTTTGGTGTATATCAACCTAGCGAAACGGCCGCGAGAGGGTCATGAGCGTGGCATGTAAATCATGACGTGCATGACACGCGTGTCATGATTTTCATGTTACCACCTCTAATTTACGTTCGTCATACAGTCGCGTCGCGCAATTCCAATTTTGGTGTATATCAAGCCAGCGAAACGGCCGCGAATGCACCACGAGCGTGGCACGTAAAGCATGACATAGATGACATGCATGTCATGGTTTTCATGTCACCACCTGTTATTCATGTTCTTCATACAGTCACATCGCGCAATACCAATTTTGGTGTATATCAACCTAGCGAAACGGCCGCGAGTGCGTCATGAGCGTGGCATGTAAATTATGTCGTGCATGACACGCGTGTCATGATTTTCATGTTACCACCTCTAATTTACGTTCGTCATACATTCGCGTCGCGCAATACCAATTTTGGTGTATATCAAGCCAGCGAAACGGCCGCGAATGCACCATGAGCGCGGCATGTAAATCATGATATACATGACATGCATGTCATGGTTTTCATGTTACCACCTGTTATTCATGTTCTTCATAGTCACATTGCGCAATACCAAGTTTGGTGTATATCAACCTAGCGAAACGGCCGCGAGTGGGTCATGAGCGTGGCATGTAAATTATGTCGTGCATGACACGCGTGTCATGATTTTCATGTTACCACCTCTAACTTACGTTCTTCATACAGTCGCGTCGCGCAATACCAATTTTGGTGTAATCAAGCCAGCGAAACGGCCGCGAATGCACCATTAGCGTGGCACGTAAAGCATGACATACATGACATGCATGTCATGGTTTTCATGTCACCACCTGTTATTCATGTTCTTCATACAGTCACATCGCGCAATACCAATTTTGGTGTATATCAACCTTGCGAAACGGCCGCGAGTGCGTCATGAGCGTGGCATGTGAATCATGACGTGCATGACAGGCGTGTCATGATTTTCATGTTACCACCTCTAATTTACGTTCGTCATACAGTCGCGTCGCGCAATACCAATTTTGGTGTATATCAAGCCAGCGAAACGGCCGCGAATGCACTATTAGCGTGGCACGTAAAGCATAACATACATGACATGCATGTCATGGTTTTCATGTCACCACCTGTTATTCATGTTCTTCATACAGTCACATCGCGCAATACCAATTTTGGTGTATATCAACCTAGCGAAACGGCCGCGAGTGCGTCATGAGCGTGGCATGTAAATCATGACGTGCATGACACGCGTGTCATGATTTTCATGTTACCATTTCTAATTTACGTTCGTCATACAGTCGCGTCGCGCAATACCAATTTTGGTGTATATCAAGCCAGCGAAACGGCCGCGAATGCACCATGAGCGTGGCACGTAAAGCATGACATACATGACATGCATGTCATGGTTTTCATGTCACCACCTGTTATTCATGTTCTTCATACAGTCACATCGCGCAATATCAATTTTCGTGTATATCAACCTAGCGAAACGGCCGCGAGTGCGTCATGAGCGTGGCATGTAAATTATGTCGTGCATGACACGCGTGTCATGATTTTCATGTTACCACCTCTAACTTACGTTCTTCATACAGTCGCGTCGCGCAATACCAATTTTGGTGTATATCAAGCCAGCGAAACGGCCGCGAATGCACCATGAGCGTGGTACGTAAAGCATGACATACATGACATGCATGTCATGGTTTTCATGTCACCACCTGTTATTCATGTTCTTCATACAGTCACATCGCGCAATACCAATTTTGGTGTATATCAACCTAGCGAAACGGCCGCGAGTGCGTCATGAGCGTGGCATGTAAATCATGACGTGCATGACACGCGTGTCATGATTTTCATGTTACCACCTCTAATTTACGTTCGTCATACAGTCGCGTCGCGCAATACCAATTTTGGTGTATATCAAGCCAGCGAAACGGCCGCGAATGCACCATGAGCGTGGCACGTAAAGCATGACATACATGACATGCATGTCATGGTTTTCATGTCACCACCTGTTATTCATGTTCTTCATACAGTCACATCGCGCAATATCAATTTTGGTGTATATCAACCTAGCGAAACGGCCGCGAGTGCGTCATGAGCGTGGCATGTAAATTATGTCGTGCACGACACGCGTGTCATGATTTTCATGTTACCACCTCTAATTTACGTTCGTCATACAGTCGCGTCGCGCAATACCAATTTTGGTGTATATCAAGCCAGCAAAACGGCCGCGAATGCACCATGAGCGTGGCACGTAAAGCATGACATACATGACATGCATGTCATGGTTTTCATGTCACCACCTGTTATTCATGTTCTTCATACAATCACATCGCGCAATATAAATTTTGGTGTATATCAACCTAGCGCCGCGAGTGCGTCATGAGCGTGGCATGTAAATCATGACGTGCATGACACGCGTGTCATGATTTTCATGTTACCACCTCTAATTTACGTTCGTCATACATTCGCGTCGCGCAATATTAATTTTGGTGTATATCAAGCCAGCGAAACGGCCGCGAATGCACCATGAGCGCGGCATGTAAATCATGACGGACATGACATGCATGTCATGGTTTTCATGTTACCACCTGTTATTCATGTTCTTCATAGTCACATTGCGCAATACCAAGTTTGGTGTATATCAACCTAGCGAAACGGGCGCGAGTGGGTCATGAGCGTGGCATGTAAATTATGTCGTGCATGACACGCGTGTCATGATTTTCATGTTACCACCTCTAATATACGTTCGTCATACAGTCGCGTCGCGCAATACCAATTTTGGTGTATATCAAGCCAGCGAAACGGCCGCGAATGCACCATGAGCGCGGCATGTAAATCATGACATACATGACATGCATGTCATGGTTTTCATGTTACCACCTGTTATTCATGTTCTTCATACAATCACATCGCGCAATATCAATTTTGGTGTATATCAACCTAGCGCCGCGAGTGCGTCATGAGCGTGGCATGTAAATCATGACGTGCATGACACTCGTGTCATGATTTTCATGTTACCACCTCTAATTTACGTTCGTCATACATTCGCGTCGCGCAATACCAAGTTTGGTGTATATCAAGCCAGCGAAACGGCCGCGAATGCACCATGAGCGTGGCACGTAAAGCATGACATACATGACATGCATGTCATGGTTTTCATGTCACCACCTGTTATTCATGTTCTTCATACAGTCACATCGCGCAATATCAATTTTGGTGTATATCAACCTAGCGAAACGGCCGCCAGTGCGTCATGAGCGTGGCATGTAAATCATGACGTGCATGACACGCGTGTCATGATTTTCATGTTACCACCTCTAATTTACGTTCGTCATACAGTCGCGTCGCGCAATACCAAGTTTGGTGTATATCAAGCCAGCGAAACGGCCGCGAATGCACCATGAGCGTGGCACGTAAAGCATGACATACATGACATGCATGTCATGGTTTTCATGTCACCACCTGTTATTCATGTTCTTCATACAGTCACATCGCGCAATATCAATTTTGGTGTATATCAACCTAGCGAAACGGCCGCGAGTGCGTCATGAGCGTGGCACGTAAATCATGACGTGCATGACACGCGTGTCATGATTTTCATGTTACCACCTCTAATTTACGTTCGTCATACAGTCGCGTTGCGCAATACCAAGTTTGGTGTATATCAAGCCAGCGAAACGGCCGCGAATGCACCATGAGCATGGCACGTAAAGCATGACATACATGACATGCATGTCATGGTTTTCATGTCACTACCTGTTATTCATGTTCTTCATACAGTCACATCGCGCAATATCAATTTTGGTGTATATCAACCTAGCGAAACGGCCGCCAGTGCGTCATGAGCGTGGCATGTAAATCATGACGTGCATGACACGCGTGTCATGATTTTCATGTTACCACCTCTAATTTACGTTCGTCATACAGTCGCGTCGCGCAATACCAATTTTGGTGTATATCAAGCCAGCAAAACGGCCGCGAATGCACCATGAGCGCGGCACGTAAAGCATGACATACATGACATGCATGTCATGGTTTTCATGTCACCACCTGTTATTCATGTTCTTCATACAATCACATCGCGCAATATCAATTTTGGTGTATATCAACCTAGCGCCGCGAGTGCGTCATGAGCGTGGCATGTAAATCATGACGTGCATGACACGCGTGTCATGATTTTCATGTTACCACCTCTAATTTACGTTCGTCATACATTCGCGTCGCGCAATATTAATTTTGGTGTATATCAAGCCAGCGAAACGGCCGCGAATGCACCATGAGCGCGGCATGTAAATCATGACATACATGACATGCATGTCATGGTTTTCATGTTACCGCCTGTTATTCATGTTCTTCATAGTCACATTGCGCAATACCAAGTTTGGTGTATATCAACCTAGCGAAACGGGCGCGAGTGGGTCATGAGCGTGGCATGTAAATTATGTCGTGCATGACACGCGTGTCATGATTTCCATGTTACCACCTCTAACTTACGTTTTTCATACAGTCGCGTCGCGCAATACCAATTTTGGTGTATATCAAGCCAGCGAAACGGCCGCGAATGCACCATGAGCGTGGCACGTAAAGCATGACATACATGACATGCATGTCATGGCTTTCATGTCACCACCTGTTATTCATGTTCTTCATACAGTCACATCGCGCAATACCAATTTTGGTGTATATCAACCTAGCGAAACGGCCGCGAGTGCGTCATGAGCGTGGCATGTAAATCATGACGTGCATGACACGCGTGTCATGATTTTCACGTTACCACCTCTAATTTACGTTCGTCATACAGTCGCGTCGCGCAATACCAATTTTGGTGTATATCAAGCCAGCGAAACGGCCGCGAATGCACCATGAGCGCGGCATGTAAATCATGACATACATGACATGCATGTCATGGTTTTCATGTCACCACCTGTTATTCATGTTCTTCATACAGTCACATCGCGCAATATCAATTTTGGTGTATATCAACCTAGCGAAACGGCCGCGACTGCGTCATGAGCGTGGCATGTAAATTATGTCGTGCATGACACGCGTGTCATGATTTTCATGTTACCACCTCTAACTTACGTTCTTCATACAGTCGCGTCGCGCAATACCAATTTTGGTGTATATCAAGCCAGCGAAACGGCCGCGAATGCACCATGAGCATGGCACGTAAAGCATGACATACATGACATGCATGTCATGGTTTTCATGTCACCACCTGTTATTCATGTTCTTCATACAGTCACATCGCGCAATACCAATTTTGGTGTATATCAACCTAGCGAAACGGCCGCGAGTGCGTCATGAGCGTGGCATGTAAATCATGACGTGCATGACACGCGTGTCATGATTTTCATGTTACCACCTCTAATTTACGTTCGTCATACAGTCGCGTCGCGCAATACCAATTTTGGTGTATATCAAGCCAGCGAAACGGCCGCGAATGCACCATGAGCGTGGCACGTAAAGCATGACATACATGACATGCATGTCATGGTTTTCATGTTACCACCTGTTATTCATGTTCTTCATAGTCACATTGCGCAATACCAAGTTTGGTGTATATCAACCTAGCGAAACGGCCGCGAGTGGGTCATGAGCGTGGCATGTAAATTATGTCGTGCATGACACGCGTGTCATGATTTTCATGTTACCACCTCTAACTTACGTTTTTCATACAGTCGCGTCGCGCAATACCAATTTTGGTGTATATCAAGCCAGCGAAACGGCCGCGAATGCACCATGAGCGTGGCACGTAAAGCATGACATACATGACATGCATGTCATGGTTTTCATGTCACCACCTGTTATTCATGTTCTTCATACAGTCACATCGCGCAATACCAATTTTGGTGTATATCAACCTAGCGAAACGGCCGCGAGTGCGTCATGAGCGTGGCATGTAAATCATGACGTGCATTGCACGCGTGTCATGATTTTCATGTTACCACCTCTAATTTACGTTCATCATACAGCCGCGTCGCGCAATACCAATTTTGGTGTATATCAAGCCAGCGAAACGGCCGCGAATGCACCACGAGCGTGGCACGTAAAGCATGACATAAATGACATGCATGTCATGGTTTTCATGTCACCACCTGTTATTCATGTTCTTCATACAGTCACATCGCGCAATATCAATTTTGGTGTATATCAAGCCAGCGAAACGGCCGCGATGCACCATGAGCGCGGCATGTGAATCATGACATACATGACATGCATGTCATGGTTTTCATGTCACCACCTGTTATTCATGTTCTTCATACAGTCACATCGCGCAATACCAATTTTGGTGTATATCAACCTAGCGAAACGGCCGCGAGTGCGTCATGAGCGTGGCATGTAAATCATGACGTGCATGACACGCGTGTCATGATTTTCATGTTACCACCTCTAATTTACGTTCGTCATGCATTCGTGTCGCGCAATACCAATTTTCGTGTATATCAAGCCAGCGAAGCGGCCGCGAATGCAACATGAGCGCGGCATGTAAATCATGACATACATGACATGCATGTCATGGTTTTCATGTTACCACCTGTTATTCACGTTCTTCATAGTCACATTGCGCTATACCAAGTTTGGTGTATATCAACCTAGCGAAACGGCCGCGAGAGGGTCATGAGCGTGGCATGTAAATCATGACGTGCATGACACGCGTGTCATGATTTTCATGTTACCACCTCTAATTTACGTTCGTCATACAGTCGCGTCGCGCAATTCCAATTTTGGTGTATATCAAGCCAGCGAAACGGCCGCGAATGCACCATGAGCGTGGCACGTAAAGCATGACATAGATGACATGCATGTCATGGTTTTCATGTCACCACCTGTTATTCGTGTTCTTCATACAGTCACATCGCGCAATACCAATTTTGGTGTATATCAACCTAGCGAAACGGCCGCGAGTGCGTCATGAGCGTGGCATGTAAATTATGTCGTGCATGACACGCGTGTCATGATTTTCGTGTTACCACCTCTAATTTACGTTCGTCATACATTCGCGTCGCGCAATACCAATTTTGGTGTATATCAAGCCAGCGAAACGGCCGCGAATGCACCATGAGCGCGGCATGTAAATCATGATATACATGACATGCATGTCATGGTTTTCATGTTACCACCTGTTATTCATGTTCTTCAGAGTCACATTGCGCAATACCAAGTTTGGTGTATATCAACCTAGCGAAACGGCCGCGAGTGGGTCATGAGCGTGGCATGTAAATTATGTCGTGCATGACACGCGTGTCATGATTTTCATGTTACCACCTCTAACTTACGTTCTTCATACAGTCGCGTCGCGCAATACCAATTTTGGTGTAATCAAGCCAGCGAAACGGCCGCGAATGCACCATTAGCGTGGCACGTAAAGCATGACATACATGACATGCATGTCATGGTTTTCATGTCACCACGTGTTATTCATGTTCTTCATACAGTCACATCGCGCAATACCAATTTTGGTGTATATCAACCTTGCGAAACGGCCGCGAGTGCGTCATGAGCGTGGCATGTGAATCATGACGTGCATGACAGGCGTGTCATGATTTTCATGTTACCACCTCTAATTTACGTTCGTCATACAGTCGCGTCGCGCAATACCAATTTTGGTGTATATCAAGCCAGCGAAACGGCCGCGAATGCACTATGAGCGTGGCACGTAAAGCATGACATACATGACATGCATGTCATGGTTTTCATGTCACCACCTGTTATTCATGTTCTTCATACAGTCACATCGCGCAATACCAATTTTGGTGTATATCAACCTAGCGAAACGGCCGCGAGTGCGTCATGAGCGTGGCATGTAAATCATGACGTG
The DNA here is from genome assembly GCF_013339695.2 of Rhipicephalus sanguineus. Classification (NCBI taxonomy): domain Eukaryota; kingdom Metazoa; phylum Arthropoda; class Arachnida; order Ixodida; family Ixodidae; genus Rhipicephalus; species Rhipicephalus sanguineus. The sequence goes on along the minus strand of NC_051179.1, from coordinate 3,097,880 downwards.
CATGACACGCGTGTCATGATTTTCATGTTACCATTTCTAATTTACGTTCGTCATACAGTCGCGTCGCGCAATACCAATTTTGGTGTATATCAAGCCAGCGAAACGGCCGCGAATGCACCATGAGCGTGGCACGTAAAGCATGACATACATGACATGCATGTCATGGTTTTCATGTCACCACCTGTTATTCATGTTCTTCATACAGTCACATCGCGCAATATCAATTTTGGTGTATATCAACCTAGCGAAACGGCCGCGAGTGCGTCATGAGCGTGGCATGTAAATAATGTCGTGCATGACACGCGTGTCATGATTTTCATGTTACCACCTCTAACTTACGTTCTTCATACAGTCGCGTCGCGCAATACCAATTTTGGTGTATATCAAGCCAGCGAAACGGCCGCGAATGCACCATGAGCGTGGTACGTAAAGCATGACATACATGACATGCATGTCATGGTTTTCATGTCACCACCTGTTATTCATGTTCTTCATACAGTCACATCGCGCAATACCAATTTTGGTGTATATCAACCTAGCGAAACGGCCGCGAGTGCGTCATGAGCGTGGCATGTAAATCATGACGTGCATGACACGCGTGTCATGATTTTCATGTTACCACCTCTAATTTACGTTCGTCATACAGTCGCGTCGCGCAATACCAATTTTGGTGTATATCAAGCCAGCGAAACGGCCGCGAATGCACCATGAGCGTGGCACGTAAAGCATGACATACATGACATGCATGTCATGGTTTTCATGTCACCACCTGTTATTCATGTTCTTCATACAGTCACATCGCGCAATATCAATTTTGGTGTATATCAACCTAGCGAAACGGCCGCGAGTGCGTCATGAGCGTGGCATGTAAATTATGTCGTGCACGACACGCGTGTCATGATTTTCATGTTACCACCTCTAATTTACGTTCGTCATACAGTCGCGTCGCGCAATACCAATTTTGGTGTATATCAAGCCAGCAAAACGGCCGCGAATGCACCATGAGCGTGGCACGTAAAGCATGACATACATGACATGCATGTCATGGTTTTCATGTCACCACCTGTTATTCATGTTCTTCATACAATCACATCGCGCAATATCAATTTTGGTGTATATCAACCTAGCGCCGCGAGTGCGTCATGAGCGTGGCATGTAAATCATGACGTGCATGACACGCGTGTCATGATTTTCATGTTACCACCTCTAATTTACGTTCGTCATACATTCGCGTCGCGCAATATTAATTTTGGTGTATATCAAGCCAGCGAAACGGCCGCGAATGCACCATGAGCGCGGCATGTAAATCATGACGTACATGACATGCATGTCATGGTTTTCATGTTACCACCTGTTATTCATGTTCTTCATAGTCACATTGCGCAATACCAAGTTTGGTGTATATCAACCTAGCGAAACGGGCGCGAGTGGGTCATGAGCGTGGCATGTAAATTATGTCGTGCATGACACGCGTGTCATGATTTTCATGTTACCACCTCTAATATACGTTCGTCATACAGTCGCGTCGCGCAATACCAATTTTGGTGTATATCAAGCCAGCGAAACGGCCGCGAATGCACCATGAGCGCGGCATGTAAATCATGACATACAGGACATGCATGTCATGGTTTTCATGTTACCACCTGTTATTCATGTTCTTCATACAATCACATCGCGCAATATCAATTTTGGTGTATATCAACCTAGCGCCGCGAGTGCGTCATGAGCGTGGCATGTAAATCATGACGTGCATGACACTCGTGTCATGATTTTCATGTTACCACCTCTAATTTACGTTCGTCATACATTCGCGTCGCGCAATACCAAGTTTGGTGTATATCAAGCCAGCGAAACGGCCGCGAATGCACCATGAGCGTGGCACGTAAAGCATGACATACATGACATGCATGTCATGGTTTTCATGTCACCACCTGTTATTCATGTTCTTCATACAGTCACATCGCGCAATATCAATTTTGGTGTATATCAACCTAGCGAAACGGCCGCCAGTGCGTCATGAGCGTGGCATGTAAATCATGACGTGCATGACACGCGTGTCATGATTTTCATGTTACCACCTCTAATTTACGTTCGTCATACAGTCGCGTCGCGCAATACCAAGTTTGGTGTATATCAAGCCAGCGAAACGGCCGCGAATGCACCATGAGCGTGGCACGTAAAGCATGACATACATGACATGCATGTCATGGTTTTCATGTCACCACCTGTTATTCATGTTCTTCATACAGTCACGTCGCGCAATATCAATTTTGGTGTATATCAACCTAGCGAAACGGCCGCGAGTGCGTCATGAGCGTGGCACGTAAATCATGACGTGCATGACACGCGTGTCATGATTTTCATGTTACCACCTCTAATTTACGTTCGTCATACAGTCGCGTCGCGCAATACCAAGTTTGGTGTATATCAAGCCAGCGAAACGGCCGCGAATGCACCATGAGCATGGCACGTAAAGCATGACATACATGACATGCATGTCATGGTTTTCATGTCACTACCTGTTATTCATGTTCTTCATACAGTCACATCGCGCAATATCAATTTTGGTGTATATCAACCTAGCGAAACGGCCGCCAGTGCGTCATGAGCGTGGCATGTAAATCATGACGTGCATGACACGCGTGTCATGATTTTCATGTTACCACCTCTAATTTACGTTCGTCATACAGTCGCGTCGCGCAATACCAATTTTGGTGTATATCAAGCCAGCAAAACGGCCGCGAATGCACCATGAGCGTGGCACGTAAAGCATGACATACATGACATGCATGTCATGGTTTTCATGTCACCACCTGTTATTCATGTTCTTCATACAATCACATCGCGCAATATCAATTTTGGTGTATATCAACCTAGCGCCGCGAGTGCGTCATGAGCGTGGCATGTAAATCATGACGTGCATGACACGCGTGTCATGATTTTCATGTTACCACCTCTAATTTACGTTCGTCATACATTCGCGTCGCGCAATATTAATTTTGGTGTATATCAAGCCAGCGAGACGGCCGCGAATGCACCATGAGCGCGGCATGTAAATCATGACATACATGACATGCATGTCATGGTTTTCATGTTACCACCTGTTATTCATGTTCTTCATAGTCACATTGCGCAATACCAAGTTTGGTGTATATCAACCTAGCGAAACGGGCGCGAGTGGGTCATGAGCGTGGCATGTAAATTATGTCGTGCATGACACGCGTGTCATGATTTCCATGTTACCACCTCTAACTTACGTTTTTCATACAGTCGCGTCGCGCAATACCAATTTTGGTGTATATCAAGCCAGCGAAACGGCCGCGAATGCACCATGAGCGTGGCACGTAAAGCATGACATACATGACATGCATGTCATGGTTTTCATGTCACCACCTGTTATTCATGTTCTTCATACAGTCACATCGCGCAATACCAATTTTGGTGTATATCAACCTAGCGAAACGGCCGCGAGTGCGTCATGAGCGTGGCATGTAAATCATGACGTGCATGACACGCGTGTCATGATTTTCATGTTACCACCTCTAATTTACGTTCGTCATACAGTCGCGTCGCGCAATACCATTTTTGGTGTATATCAAGCCAGCGAAACGGCCGCGAATGCACCATGAGCGCGGCATGTAAATCATGACATACATGACATGCATGTCATGGTTTTCATGTCACCACCTGTTATTCATGTTCTTCATACAGTCACATCGCGCAATATCAATTTTGGTGTATATCAACCTAGCGAAACGGCCGCGAGTGCGTCATGAGCGTGGCATGTAAATTATGTCGTGCATGACACGCGTGTCATGATTTTCATGTTACCACCTCTAACTTACGTTCTTCATACAGTCGCGTCGCGCAATACCAATTTTGGTGTATATCAAGCCAGCGAAACGGCCGCGAATGCACCATGAGCATGGCACGTAAAGCATGACATACATGACATGCATGTCATGGTTTTCATGTCACCACCTGTTATTCATGTTCTTCATACAGTCACATCGCGCAATACCAATTTTGGTGTATATCAACCTAGCGAAACGGCCGCGAGTGCGTCATGAGCGTGGCATGTAAATCATGACGTGCATGACACGCGTGTCATGATTTTCATGTTACCACCTCTAATTTACGTTCGTCATACAGTCGCGTCGCGCAATACCAATTTTGGTGTATATCAAGCCAGCGAAACGGCCGCGAATGCACCATGAGCGTGGCACGTAAAGCATGACATACATGACATGCATGTCATGGTTTTCATGTTACCACCTGTTATTCATGTTCTTCATAGTCACATTGCGCAATACCAAGTTTGGTGTATATCAACCTAGCGAAACGGCCGCGAGTGGGTCATGAGCGTGGCATGTAAATTATGTCGTGCATGACACGCGTGTCATGATTTTCATGTTACCACCTCTAACTTACGTTTTTCATACAGTCGCGTCGCGCAATACCAATTTTGGTGTATATCAAGCCAGCGAAACGGCCGCGAATGCGCCATGAGCGTGGCACGTAAAGCATGACATACATGACATGCATGTCATGGTTTTCATGTCACCACCTGTTATTCATGTTCTTCATACAGTCACATCGCGCAATACCAATTTTGGTGTATATCAACCTAGCGAAACGGCCGCGAGTGCGTCATGAGCGTGGCATGTAAATCATGACGTGCATGGCACGCGTGTCATGATTTTCATGTTACCACCTCTAATTTACGTTCATCATACAGCCGCGTCGCGCAATACCAATTTTGGTGTATATCAAGCCAGCGAAACGGCCGCGAAGCACCACGAGCGTGGCACGTAAAGCATGACATAAATGACATGCATGTCATGGTTTTCATGTCACCACCTGTTATTCATGTTCTTCATACAGTCACATCGCGCAATATCAATTTTGGTGTATATCAAGCCAGCGAAACGGCCGCGATGCACCATGAGCGCGGCATGTGAATCATGACATACATGACATGCATGTCATGGTTTTCATGTCACCACCTGTTATTCATGTTCTTCATACAGTCACATCGCGCAATACCAATTTTGGTGTATATCAACCTAGCGAAACGGCCGCGAGTGCGTCATGAGCGTGGCATGTAAATCATGACGTGCATGACACGCGTGTCATGATTTTCATGTTACCACCTCTAATTTACGTTCGTCATGCATTCGTGTCGCGCAATACCAATTTTGGTGTATATCAAGCCAGCGAAGCGGCCGCGAATGCAACATGAGCGCGGCATGTAAATCATGACATACATGACATGCATGTCATGGTTTTCATGTTACCACCTGTTATTCATGTTCTTCATAGTCACATTGCGCTATACCAAGTTTGGTGTATATCAACCTAGCGAAACGGCCGCGAGAGGGTCATGAGCGTGGCATGTAAATCATGACGTGCATGACACGCGTGTCATGATTTTCATGTTACCACCTCTAATTTACGTTCGTCATACATTCGCGTCGCGCAATACCAATTTTGGTGTATATCAAGCCAGCGAAACGGCCGCGAATGCACCATGAGCGCGGCATGTAAATCATGATATACATGACATGCATGTCATGGTTTTCATGTTACCACCTGTTATTCATGTTCTTCATAGTCACATTGCGCAATACCAAGTTTGGTGTATATCAACCTAGCGAAACGGCCGCGAGTGGGTCATGAGCGTGGCATGTAAATTATGTCGTGCATGACACGCGTGTCATGATTTTCATGTTACCACCTCTAACTTACGTTCTTCATACAGTCGCGTCGCGCAATACCAATTTTGGTGTAATCAAGCCAGCGAAACGGCCGCGAATGCACCATTAGCGTGGCACGTAAAGCATGACATACATGACATGCATGTCATGGTTTTCATGTCACCACCTGTTATTCATGTTCTTCATACAGTCACATCGCGCAATACCAATTTTGGTGTATATCAACCTTGCGAAACGGCCGCGAGTGCGTCATGAGCGTGGCATGTGAATCATGACGTGCATGACAGGCGTGTCATGATTTTCATGTTACCACCTCTAATTTACGTTCGTCATACAGTCGCGTCGCGCAATACCAATTTTGGTGTATATCAAGCCAGCGAAACGGCCGCGAATGCACTATTAGCGTGGCACGTAAAGCATGACATACATGACATGCATGTCATGGTTTTCATGTCACCACCTGTTATTCATGTTCTTCATACAGTCACATCGCGCAATACCAATTTTGGTGTATATCAACCTAGCGAAACGGCCGCGAGTGCGTCATGAGCGTGGCATGTAAATCATGACGTGCATGACACGCGTGTCATGATTTTCATGTTACCATTTCTAATTTACGTTCGTCATACAGTCGCGTCGCGCAATACCAATTTTGGTGTATATCAAGCCAGCGAAACGGCCGCGAATGCACCATGAGCGTGGCACGTAAAGCATGACATACATGACATGCATGTCATGGTTTTCATGTCACCACCTGTTATTCATGTTCTTCATACAGTCACATCGCGCAATATCAATTTTGGTGTATATCAACCTAGCGAAACGGCCGCGAGTGCGTCATGAGCGTGGCATGTAAATTATGTCGTGCACGACACGCGTGTCATGATTTTCATGTTACCACCTCTAATATACGTTCGTCATACAGTCGCGTCGCGCAATACCAATTTTGGTGTATATCAAGCCAGCGGAACGGCCGCGAATGCACCATGAGCGCGGCATGTAAATCATGACATACATGACATGCATGTCATGGTTTTCATGTTACCACCTGTTATTCATGTTCTTCAGTCACATTGCGCAATACCAAGTTTGGTGTATCCCTATAGGCCTCCCAAGCTCGGCCAGGGGGCGCTGCGTCGCACGCGTTTCGCCGCCTTTCTTGCGAAAACCGGTCGCTTCTCTCCCCGCAAATGCCTTTTGACTGCGCTGTCTCCGCACGTTCAGGCACCCTGCACGCGCTGTTCTCTGCTCGCCGTGCACGTGCAGCTTCACGTGTCGCTTGCTCTGAAGGTTTAGAAAGATCCCAGAGATGGAAAAAAACGTTTTAACGGTGGGAATCTTACCAGAGGAGGACGGTTGATCGACCACCTTTTCGGGACCGAGCAGGTCGTCAAGGGCGATGCTGTTTGTGCGAGCGCTACGTGCGTGCAGATGCTGAACGGGCACATTTCTTTGACATGAGTAGGGAGGTGACTGCGCGTGTTCTGTAATTATGTTACCGGTAAAACGCACATTCGTTGCGGCATTCGTGTATACTCGGAGCTGTCAGCAACCATCCAGCACGCTTTCGCGTGCGTTTTCTATTGATAACTTTTCAATTGCTTGGATGCCAAGTTTGTCGTGCGGCTTTAAATTTATTATGAGCTCAGTGTGAAGAGCATAAATTTACATCTGCCCTGTTGAGTAACTGGCTGCATCGCAATGCGCAGTGTTCAGTTTCGTGGGAGTTTCACTTTTGCCGAGGTTTGCATCGAATGATAACAACGTCGGATCGCAAGTTTAATGTCGCCTTGGATTTTTTTAGAGCTCCCTTTGACAGCATAATGATATACGCAAACAAAAAATAAATAAATATTTCATGCCCACTTCGACGATGCATGTTTCTTGCAGAGGCGTGTTTCATTTCGAATAATATCGACGCCTGATCACGCACCGTGTTCGCTTATTCGAATGTCGCTTTGGTTGTTTCGACAGCTCGCTTGGTCAGCATCATACTATACAGGGGCGTAGCCAGGGGGGGGGGGGGGAGGGTGGTTCAAACCCTCCCCGAAAATTTTCAATTTTGCTTGCGTATATGTACACGCACACATACAAACGCACGCACAAACATACATAAAGTATGGTTGGACCCCCCACCCCCTCAAAAAATTTCTGGCTACGCCCCTGATACTATACAATACCTACTGGGATCGCGCATGTTTATGATTATGCCGAGATTTGTGCCCAATAATAAGCGCATCTGAATTCGCGAAGCCATCGAAAATTTAATTGCCACCTTGGTTCTTTTTTCAGCTCGTTTCCAAAGCGGCATGCAAGGCTTTTTATTACGTGCCGAACGCATGACATTAATACGAGGCACGCCGTGGTGGACTAATTCGGATTAATTTCGGCCACCTGGGTTTCTTTAACGTGTACGTAAATCTAAGTACGCCGGTGTTAGTGCATTTCGCTCCCATCGAAATGCAGCTGCTGTATGCGTGAATCGAACCCATGACCACGATTTTAGCAGCGCAACACTTCAGCCTTCTAAGCAATCACGGCGTGTCGCATGCAAGGCCAATATAAATGCTGAGTGCAAACATACAGCTTAATTCTGTTTACAGGGAGCCGCGACGGGAAATGTACCGCAATCAGCTGAATTAAACACTTAGTACTCACGGTACGTTATTTAAACTGTGGTGTAATAAGCCCAAATGCTCCGCTGCTGTAACATTACAAATGGTTGACTCGGAAAGCCAGCGCGCAATCTCGAAACGTACAACGGCTATTTGTTGTAACTTCGGTTCACAAACGCACTTCCCTTTCAAATGAGCGCGATCATCGCGTTTCTCCCCGTTAATAGTTCGTAATACTGTGTACGACAAAAACTGCTTCAAGGTGACAAGACCGCGAAAGCATCGCGGCGAACTGCCATAATCCACTCTTGACGCCTCTGCTCCTCGGACTGCTTGCATTGGAAACGGTAGAACATGACAGGTAGTTTTCGGCTCTTCGACATTTTTAAACTTTTGTGACAGTTCACAATGCAGCAGGACTGCGTGCCTGCTTTCGAGTACGACGAAGGAACGGCACCCATAGCGTGAAAAATGCGAGATAAAAGCCCCGGGGAGCACGTTCTCCGCGCGCGCGATGGGAAAACCAAGCAAGAGCGACCCGTCCCAGCTACCGGAGTTTTCCCCTCTCTCCGCTGGGGCGGCGGACGGCGCTGCGCAAACTTGAGCGTTGGAGGGCGCGCAGCTACGCGAAGCTGCGCGCCCTCCCTCTCCATAGGGAGAGGGCGCGACGCCGCGTCAAAAAGGCACGCGTTGCAGCGCGTCAACGCGTGCCTTTTTGACGCGGCGTCCGTGTGCGGACGTGTACGTGTGCTCACGAGTATGTGTGTTTGGAAAGTAGCGGCGCTCCTTTATCCACACCGCCTCACCCCAACGCCACCTAGACAAAGTTTGTCTAGGTGGCGTTGCTCACCCTCGCCGGGCCGTCAACCTCCTCTTTCTTCACCCTCTCTTTCGCGGAGCCGGCGTATCCGCAACGCTGAATGGCTGCGACACGTGATACCTCCCAGTCAGGTGACCCTGACGTCACGAGAAGCGAGCGCAAGCAAACTTCGCGCGCTTTATGTTACGCACGCCTGAACCCTCCAGGCGTCAACCCGCCAGGCGTGTGTGTACGGGTGTGTGCAGGTGTATGCGTGTTTGTATGTGTGCATATGTGGCCTACGTCTGTATGTGCGTGTGCGCACGTGTTAACGTATGATTGCATGTGCGTGCGTTTGTGTAGGTGTCTTCCCGCGTGTTCGTGCGTGTACGCACGTATGTTTGTGCATGTATGCGCGTGCGCGCGTTTGTGTTTTCGCGAACGTGTATGTGCGTGCGTGCCTGTATCGCGTGTGTATGTATGTGCGTGTGTGCATGTATCGCATGTGCATGCGCGTGTGCATCGCTGTGTATGTGCGTGTGTGTCTGTATCGCATGTGCATGTATGTGCCTGCGTGTCCGTATCGCATGTGCATGTATGTGCGCGTCTGTATCGCTTCTGTATGCGCGTGTATATGTATGTGCGTGCGTGCGTGTCTATATCGCGTGTGTAGCGCATGTGTATGTAAGTGCGTGCGTGTCTGTTCGCATGTACACGCACGTGTGTCTGTATCACGTGTGTACGTGCGTGTGTATGTATGTGCGTATCTATATCGCGTGTGTATGTGCGTGCGTGCCCGTACCGCGTGCGTATGATTGTGTATCTGTGCGTGTGTCTCTGAATTGCGTGTGTATCTATGTGCGTGTATGTATATATGTGCGTGTCTTTGTCACGTGTGTATGAGCGTGTGTGTGCCTGCGTGCCTGTATCGTGTGCCTGCGTGCGTGTCTCAGCGGCATTGACACAAAAAGGCTTCGGGCCCACTCATTTGGCCCAGTTCAATTAGAGTAAACCATTACATTCCTTCTTGGCTGCCTTCTTTGAGCTCATCAAGACCACAATTATGAAAAAATTCTCGCCTATACTTTATGCTGGTCATATTATATACACTTAATACACCTCCGCGTTACGCACAACCGAGGCGGCGACGGAGAGGTAAACCGCTCAGCCGCCAGTTGGTATACTCATTTTTTTCGAAGCGCTCACTTGTATTTATCGAAACATCTTAAAAAATATATTTGTCACTTAATTTGTTCTATCGGAAGCCCACTTTCGTCATGACTATTGCTTAAGAGACAAGTTCTCATTTAATGCTTCAAGGGGCCGATTAAACAAGCGCGCGCAGTGATTCTAATGCGGCTGCGGCGAGCCAGTGGAGGGTTCGGCGCGCGGCGTGTATCTCGGAGGCCATGCGACTCTTGCACAGGGAAGTGCTTTAGATCAAAAAAAGTCACAGTTTCGCCGCAACGGCGAAGCAATGAATGCGGTAGCAACAAATTGGAATGTAACGCGAAGAACGGAAAGCAGCTCGAAATTGCCAGCGCGTCGCTCGAGCCCTAATGACGCACGAAAAGAACGCACACAGGACGAGCGCGAACTATGACGCGTCACAGCTCGATACTTGAAGCGTACTGCCGAAACACAAAGCAGGACGCACGAAACGAATGAACAGGTACACACAGGACGAGCGCGAACTAAATGTCGCAGTTGTTACTTATTTCTGTTTGAACAGCGCGCTCCTTTCGCAAACGCGGCCGCTGCGGCGAGAAAAGTGACTTTCGTTATTTTTCAGGGACTTAAAGGACCCCTGACACCGAATTTGGAAACTCGAGATGCTTGTGTTGTTTGATAGTCCTGCATGCGGGGGCACTTCTGACCGATTATGAGTGACGAGCGTTGCCTTTAAGATATTTTAATTTGGTTTTAAAGTAAGCCTGAGTGCTCATCTGAATTTTGAACTCCTATCAACATAACCACTAGTATGACGTAGACGTAGGCCCCTTGTGACGTTGCAGAGGTAAAGCAAGTGTTGTCGACGTCACAGACAGAAATATGCGCGGTGCACGGTATATTGCGAAACATGTTTGCTCTTTGCTCCTCCCACCTTCTCCTTCTTCGGTACGTGTCGGCAGGCAGCGTGAGCTCTCCGTGTGTGTGTTCTCCAACTGGCAGTTCAACAAGCGCGTGGCCGACGTCACCCAATACTGAGCGCACGTCATCACGCGTGCCCCGAGGCGCGACTGCCGCGGAGCGGCGCTAGTTTCTTATCCTCTTTCGGCGCGCGTTTTGAACCTACACTATAAATGGCCATAATTAACGCTGCTAGCATTAATTAGACATCACGTTGGAGGATTTACGGTGTCATTCCGTGATTACAAGACATAGACCTACTTATTACAACATAAATGTCACAAACTAAAAATCGGCTGTCACGGGCCCTTTAACTTTCGTTGCGCTCCTCGCGCCATCTCGCTGGCAATGAAGAAACGCTTATAAGTGCCTGCCGTCTCAGAGTCCGTCCAGCGGTAAAGGGTGTGTATATAATGCTCGCCCTTAGCTTCCTACAGGGTCGTCGTTTCGTGGCGTAGTGGCTAGCGCCACGGGCTGCGGAGCGCAAGGTCCCTGGTTCGATTCTGCGCTTCGGAAGCATTTTTCTTACTTAATTTTCTTGGGACCTTTATATATATACATACTTATGCATATACGGTGAATGACGGGGACGGACAAAAACCAGCCGAGACTGTCCATATAATTGCTATCGCAATAAAACCTGTACCATTCGCGCGCGCGTGTGTCTGTGTGTGTGTGTGTGTGTGTGTGTAACAACACACATTAATAAGTATGCACTTAGTGCTTGAAGTGCGCACTAGGGCCCGGATTTCGCTATCGCGTTCAACTCTTAAAGGCGAAGCTTAAGGGTCCCCCACTTTTTTTTAGTAGTCCTTCAGCTACTGAAACCTGCACATGCATCGGATAGCCCGCCTGAGATAAGCGTTGTGACTGAAGCTGCAGTGCCTCCATCATTAAATGAGGACATGATTTGGACAAGGCATTTTCAAAACAAAAACAATCAACACTTCTTTTCACCAATTTCTAATGTGCAGACTGAAAAGGCAGCACCGGTTTAACAGCCCTAGGATCATACCTCCAGCACACGTGCTCAGCACTAAAATTTAGCAGCAAGTCAAGAAAACGTAATTTACCATCAACTGGAACCTCGTGAGCTACCGTTAAAGGATCGAAACAATCCCGAGTCATGCTAAGGATGCCATCAACATCCAATTCAAGTGAGGCAAAGAAAATCAGGTAATCGTCAACAAACCTAAAAACTTTTTTAACAGAACTCTGTTAAGTCCTTTTAGACAGGTCATTGTCAACATTGGCTAAAAAAAGATCACTTAGCACAGGTCCTATAGCCGACCCGATACACACGCCGCACTTGCCCATCCCAAAATATGTAGGTAGATTTTAAATATAAGGATAAAAGCTCTAAAAACCCACTAACATGAATCCCAGTGTCATTTTGAAAATTTACACACCCGTACTCGTCAATTGCCTCCTCAACGCTACGCAGTAAACCATCCTGTGGAAGATAATAATATAAATCTTTCACATCAATAGAAAACGCACTGATGTTGCCTACAGCCTGGTTCTCCAAAAAACATACCTCTTCGAAATTCTTAAGGGCAAAAGGATCATTACATGGCCAAGAGTCGCTTTCAGAAATAATGACCCTTAATGGCCAATTAATTGCGTGTTTTGTCGTTGAAGAACACGCTCAAGTGCTCACTTTTGCTACTACTGATAGCTTTTGCTAAATCAGTAAGGTTCATAGAACTGCACAGCTTTTTCCCTTCCATTTTCAGCTTTTTCAGTGACACATCAAGATGGCCATCAATAACTGCCAAAACGGCCTGATTGGCCTTTTCTTTGAAAGTACTGTGAGTAAGCACACAAAATCCACCTTCTTTATCTGCTGCGAGTATGCAGAGAGAGTTTTCTACCAAAAACAAAGCAACACTCCTTACACTCAGACCAGATTTTAAGGTATTACAACGATTCAGGACATCTACACCCTCAGCTACACAATGTTCTTTTTCACAGTCCGGAGCCTGCTGAGCAATATCACATACCATGGCCAGTAGTTCCGGTGAGGATTTCTTTGGTTGCACTGCAAAGTTGAGGCCCAGCGAGAGGACTTGCTCGACGTTGGGGGGTAATTCCACGTCAGGCATTGTGTGCACTTTACCAGGAAGTACTCCCTGGTGCTGCTTTCCCTTCCTGCGAATTTCTCAGCTGAATCAGCCGGTGCCTCCAGATGAATTCAGTAGTCTGCTCTGCAAGATGCAGGCACTCTCCCAGCTGCCTCGTGCCGGTTGACGTACTTGTTGACTGTTGAAGGTGCGCCCCAGGGTAGACTCTGTAGAAGCGAGCCTGACGGTGCCATTCACTTCGAAGAATCTTCATTACCCGAATGCCGTGACTGGATGGCACAAAACCACCAAACAGCCGCAGAACTTTTGGTGGGAGCATTCTTATACGGATGGAGTAGGAAAGCGTTCTTGCATGACAAGCTGCAATGGCGATTTGGCTTATAACGACGGAAGGGGGAGGGAATTTTGTTAAGATTGCGCACATGACGCGAATAGTCAGAGCTTATTCCAGAGCTTGCGCGACCACCAGTGGTAATGCTGGAAAGTTTGATGCGTGATGTGTAAAAGACGGCGCATCCCAGCGATGTTCAGTTTATCGACGGCCGACGCTCTGTTCGCCGCTATCAGTGTACAGTGTGTATTGCTGTAGTTAGACTACGTTTCCCTGCCACAAGTTAGGCCGAATAAAGAGTTCCATCTAGGACACACCGACTGCTGCCTCTGTCGACGTCACGACCCCGTGACAATATAAATAGCTCGCTGTTAGCATGCTGGAAGACGTACGCCTCGTGGCCTATCCGTCTAACGCCGCGCGCTGCTGAGCGAGAGGTCGCCCGTTCGATTCCGCGCCTCGGAAAAAGATTTTCTATATGTATATACAGCTCAGACCATAGAGTTTCCTACAATACTTACTAGAGGGAACTCTGGCGCTAGTGTCTATGGGAGCTGCAATGCATCGCGCTTCAGCCAGCATGGGAATCATGGGTAGTACACGGATTTGTCTAAACTTCGTTCTTTCGGCTCCGTTTGGCTCCGCGTCGGCTGCATCCGCTTTGTCGCAAAATGAAGTTCAGCAAAAATCAGCAGTTTCACTTCACCACTTTAACTTCTTTAGGCTCACCGATTCAAATCTGGTCACGAAGTTCACAACGATCCATTCTTTTATCCGAAAGAAAACCAAAACATAGCAATAAACAAAGCCACAAGTGCGTTCGAAGCCCGCAAGCACGAAGACTAGGCAAATCCGTGTACTACCCATCATTCCCATGGTGGCTGAACGATCGCAGCGCCAGAGTTCCCTCTAGGTCATTTTAGGAAACTCTATGGCTCAGACCACTTATAACGTAACCGCTTACAGCGCAGTACCGGCTATAATGCGGTTTTTTCTGACTCCCGTTTACTCTCCCATAGAACTGCATGTATACGCATACCGCTTATTGTGCAGACCCCCGAGATGAAAGACCGGTTATAATGCGGCTGCCGGAACATTCTCAGAGATGCGAGGGTGCGAGCGTGCTTCTCAGCGGAGATGCGCCGGCGGGGTGAGCGGCGACGGCATTACAAAGGAGGAGGGGACGCGGAACGAACGAACAAGGAGCGGGGGGAGAAAAAAAAAAGGGGATGGCTGTGGGGGACGGCAGCCCGGCGCAGGTGCGTGGTGTGAGGAGGGGGAGCGGTTGCGCGGCCGACGGAGAAGCCTTTGCCCCCTTCGGCCGCTTGACATGCGCGCTTCGTCGTTGCTTCGTCGGTAGAGCGCAGATATCGCGCGTGCAACCTCGATTCCCCCGCAAGTAACAATGCTTTGAGACGCGATTGAGCTTTCGCCTTTGCCACCAACAGGCGGACTTACAAGCTTGAAAGACTTTTTCAGGATAGTTGCCGCGGCTGTTCTCCCGATCGCGAACCGAAACTTCGTTTCACGCGTGATGCTCTCGGTTTAGCTCGCGAGTGCGATCTCTTCTACTCCCGATCTCCGTGTTGCCTAGGGCAAGCTTCTCGCGGTGGCATGCCAAGTTGCAACGCGCACGCTAGGCCTAACGAGCGCTAGCTGCCATGTCGGCGGCCGCGGACTACAGAAGTTGCGGTTTGGTGCCGAGTCAATGAAACAATTTGCAATTGTTGCATTTAGAAGGGGTGACTTACATCTTTTACGAAAACGCGGGCGTGCGTGTGAAACACTCGAGTGGTGGTTTGTGGTCGCCACCGTTTTCGACATCGCGGACGCGCAGTGTGTTACCGCGGCGACTTCCCGTGACGGCGCATTTTTTCCGCGTTCGTTATGTCGGCACCGCAGGTCCGCGGACGCTAACAGTTCAACATTTTCAAATGTAAGCAGATGCAAACTTACGCCCCAGTCGCATGCCGCGATAGTCGGAATCGCGCGCCTGCCTGTTGGTCATGTTTTGTACACGTGCAACCTTTCAAAAATGTTGTTTTGGTTATAGTGCGGTACCGCTTATAGTGCGGATATTCGCGACTCCGGTGACTTACGTTATAAGCGGTCTATGCTGTACATATATGTGTATATAGCTTTTATATATACATGCATATACATACATACCATGTATACATACATACATATGTACAGTGGCGCTCAATATGACTTGCAACACGGGAGCGCGTGGCCTCACGAGTTCAAAGATTGTGCATGGCTTCAACTTGTTTTCATTTCAGCAACTAAATGATATTTTCTTATTTGGAATCATCCCCGAGTGCGACAACAGCGTTTAGTTATGAAAATAAGGGCTAGTGGAAGCCATGGGCAGTCTTTGCACTCGTGAGGCCACGCGCTCCCGTGTTGCAAGTCATATTGAGCGCGACTCTACATACAATGTACACACACACACACATATAGATCGGCCTCCGATCGAAACGTCGACATATAAAGTTTTTTAGAAGCGTATACTTTTCCATATTATATATCCTTTATACGTATATGTGACGCTATGAATGAGAGACGTCCAGCGTCACATACGGCATACTTTTATTCGATAGCACGCGAACTTCTTCCTTGTCGGCTTCTCCTGAATGGCCTCATACGTCACATGATTGTTTACCTACCTACCTACCCCCGAAAGAAAGCGAACATGGTGAATGACACGACAAAAGAGCAATAGCGAGAGGTCCGCATGTGAAAAAAGCAAAATCTCTGGGAAGGTCCATGTCACAACCGAGTTCTATAATCTCGCCAGGACTATAAAACAAGGTTCAGCAGTCTGGCAATATCCAGCACACAGCTCTGGTGGGTGAGGCTGGCTGTTCCACGTCAAATGACATGAGGTTTCCCGGCGCCAGGATGCTGATGAAAGCACAGCTTGAGCACTTGTCAGAAATGAACAAGGTTTGGATACCTTGCAGATTCGGCAGGTAGGATGTCGTAGGCGTTGGATTTTTTGTCGTGGCTGGTACGCACGCTTTGGTTCCAGTTTATGTGCTCTTTGATCGATGATTACAGGGTGACGTCTCTGTTCTTGTGGAGCAGTGGGTAGCTTTGTGCCTTTTTCGTTGTTTTCCTTGGGGCAGAAGGCGTTCTTTCATGGGCACATGCTTTACATCTTGAATTTGTCTTCGGCTTAATAATCTTGTTTTCGGACGTCCTTCACCCCGCGAGTACGCTTCGGAAGAAGTTTTCGTTTGTCGTTGTCCTTGTCGCAGTATCTGTTGTTGTTGCCTAAGTTGGTCAGCTGGCTTGTGCTGGATTTGTCGATGTTGCTGTGGAAATTGCTGATGGTCTTCACCATTCATGAGCATACACTATTCGTGGTCTCAGCGTAATTCACTGGTGGTACGTAAGCATGTTCCATGTCAACCGAAGTAAGAGCTGTCTTGACGTTTTATCCTTGCGGCTTATATATAATGTTGGCTCATTATTGCTTTGACTTTCGTGCGTGAGAGCACTGGGCGATGATATCGCGGAAGACATGGTTTGGGCAGATAGCGATACAGAATACTTGTCTCTTTGCGGAATTATTGAGCTAAGCACTTGTGACTCAAACACGTCCGGATGGCTCGTGGCTTGGTCGAGTATTTTCCCAATTCATCAACTCCTCCATTGTGAACGTAGCGAGCTTTAGAGGCGGCCGGTGTGCGTATGAGCAATCGAAGAGCCACATGATGTAAAACCAGGTGGTGGGCCGCGTATGTGAGGCGCAAAATCAAGTGCTTCGGGTGGTTCAGTAATGCGAGTCCGATAATGCCGTGAAGTGGTAGAAAATGTCGATGTCTGTGTGGAAGTGAAACCTGGTGGAAGGCTCGGTCTTTTGGGAGAACGGAATGGATGCCTTTCAATAATCAGAGGCTTTACATTGTTAGTTGGGAATAGCAAGTTCATGCTCTGTGTTCGAATTCGTGAAGACTTCTTCTGACTCTGACGATTGAGTTCAAATGTATCCACATAGCAGGTTACACAGGAGTCGTCATCGTATTTTCTAAATCAGATGATCATTTCCTCTTTGATCTTGTTCCATGATTCATCATTTTGAAATATGTGTGTGAGGTAAAACTTGAAAGCTTCACCAGTGACGTAATTGTTCAAGTCGGCGACCATGTCCTGCTACGTCCATGATGCAGTAGTAGTGCGGCGTTCGAAAAGGTTGAACCATTCCTCTACGGGTCCATTGTCCGCTGATCCAGCGTACTGTGGGATGTCAAGGTCTGTATTATGCTGCCACGATGGTGGTCGCTGTGTACAGCTAGGACCTGCTTCGGTAGTCCATGTGTGGTCACTGTGTTTTGTTGAGAACTTCATGGATGATGTCCGGCTGATGAAGTGGCTGCCAGGTCTTCATCCCGTTGACTTCTGTGGCACTATGAATCAGACGTCCAGTGGCACGGACGCCATACTTTTATTCTATAGCACACACACTTATTCCTTGTCGGCTTCTCCTGACTGGCCTCATACGTCACATATATGCATACATATACATATACGGAACATGACGGCGACCGTAAAAACCAGCTGGAGTGTCCATATAATTGCTATCACAATAAAAACTTCAGCTACTACAACGGTTAAATCGTGATCATGGGTGTTAGTCGTCGCGAAGGCAATGCGCCACTGGTGTCAACGTGGTCGCATCCACGTCAAACGGTGCTATAGCTGCCAAACACCAATAGACATTGTACAAGCTCTCAAATATATCACTACACAATAAGCACTACTTCTGTGAAAACACGTTTCACTTTCGTATTATACCAATTCATATGATGGAGGGATCAGCCATGTTTTTTCCATCCTCACCATGTACAGCATGAATACAAGAAGCAAGAACAAAAAGGTTATCGTCTAACCACCTGTCGATTCGAAATCCATTATTCAGTTCTCCCAAAATATCGCTATGTTCTACCCACGTTTCTATTTTTAATTTTACTGCCTGCATCGCCAACCTGTATAGTACCGATGTAATGGTTAGTGGTCTATAAGAGCTAATGTCCTTTCCTCCCTTGCCTTTACAGATTAAGTTCATTCGGCTTTTTCACCAACTGTCCGGTATTTGCCTGTCCTGTAAGCATATTTATATGGCTTTCAACAGTGCTTCTTTAATGTTATGTCCTAGTTCGTTGATGAGGCTGATGGGGACCCCATCTAAACCCGGGACAGTGCGCTTTGGAATTTTTCCTTAAGCTTTCTTCCAGTTGAAATTCTCAAGTACTAGCTATACTGCTAATAAAATAGCCACGCGCTTTTGGGGTTAACCTCTGCAGCTACAAAGGATGAGTTTTCTATTGCACCATAAAAAACTGGGTCGAGAAAAAACTTGTCAGTCCCTTTAAATCAGTTACTCTACTTTCGCATTTCACAAAACAAAATATTGCAAGAATAAGTTTCTCACGAAAAGTTTAGAAATATAATTAATTTCTCATCATGCCGTGTGGTCGGTCTTTTTATCTCGACTCAATAGGCTATACAATTCGAAATGTACTACTAGGATTGACAGAACATGGTGCGCACACAAAACACAGACACTAGAAGAAAGACTGAAACAACACAGGCGCTGTGTTGTCTCTGTCTTTATTCTAGTGTCCGTGTTTTGTGTGCATGCCATATTTTGCTAAAAATGAACAAATACCAACTAGCCCAATTATCCGTGCTTCTTCGGATTTTCCCACAAGCCTTACTTTATGACCCAGGTGCGGTGAGTGTTTGTGGGTTCATCTAAATTTTTCATAAACAAAATATGCCAGCAGAATATATCCATATAATATGCTTAGTAATAATGTGAAGCGATTTTCAGTGAAATACACTTAGTTTACTAGAAAGAAGTGGGACAGCACTGTCCCCTCGCCTCGTGAGGGCACCAGCCTGCAATTCCTTTGCCAGATTTCTCGCACAGAAAGGCCCGAAGCAAGTGGTACAGAGGGGCACTTCAGATACTGTGCAAGAAAATTTCTGGTGGACCTCATTTCCAGCTGGGTGCACAATCTACACCTGTGCCTGCTGTGCTTTGCTAAGTGGCTCCGAGTGTGGCCTCTTCGCATACTTTAGCTCCTTTCTGTCAGTATATGCCTAAATTTCCATCCAGATATAAAAAAATTGTGGCTATGAATCAATGTGGTGTCAGTGAATGCAACGAATCCTGCCAGTGCATTTACCACTCAGGTTCACCAACTCCACCCAGGTCTGAGCTTTTCTCTTGTGCATTCGTGTCCCGACCGTCCATCGATCTCGTTATTCTTTTCATTCGACCCTCAACTTCAGCTTTTGCTCTCATTTCCACTGGGGCCACAGTGGTAAAAAAATACAAAAAAGAACTTCAGGGCTTCCTCAGTCATAAAACACTCTTGCGATGTAACAATGCATATGAAACTTTGCAAAAACATTTATACTTGCCTGTCAGGCTTAGCAAGAAAAAGCTTCATTTTTAGCTCAAATACACTGACATGATTATTGGCTGATATACTGCTCCAATTTCCAAACAAAAACTATAGTTGCATGATGGAATTACTTGTGCCAAAATCCAGAAAAGGGTTCAGCCATTCCATACCTTCCTATCAACAGTAGCATTAATAGCCTCACACACACGCGCACCTTTGTGTTGACCAGGGTACCAGTATGGGACGTATGGGCATCGTAAATGGCCTTGTAGCATAGTGTGGAAACAAACAAGGACAAAGATGAAGAAACGGATGGGCACACGCGTTTGTGTCCTTTGTCTGCGCTATGCTACAAGCGAACACCTTTAGGATTTCTAAGCAGCATCTTGTCGTGAAATAAGGTGTCATGTACGCATGTACACTAAAGACTAGGCAAAACCTTGATGAAGATGATGTAAAGTTTAGCAAGAGGGACATTTTTTTTTTTTTTTTGTTGAATCACATACTTGTCAACTTGAAACTTTTCGTGAACACTTGATCAAAAGCAGTAAATCCGTACTTATTGCCTCTACAAAAGGGTTATCACAATAAATGCACAGAAAGGGCCACCACTTTGCTTCATCTGCAAAGTTTATTGAACTGTGGAAGACTGTTGAAATGGCATTACAAAAATATGAGGCACTTGTGGAATGTAACAGGTGCAGCAGCAGCAGCCGCCTTACATCACTGGAATGTGATGCCCTGAGCCAAGGGCAACTGCTTGCTGTAGTTGATGGTGCAAGTGGAGCGTCGCATGTACTGCTTCCACGAATCGCTGCCAGACTCCCGACCACCACCTGTGTGCTGCACAGAGCATGCTGGTCAGTCCCATCTCCCAAAATGCTAGCTTCTACTTCAGCAACCCACTAAACAAAGAATAAGTTAAGGAGCTCAAGCGTAGCCTAGCCAGCTCTTCTAAACTTCACGGCTAAAAACAGGCTTCCAGTGCGCGATTACGGAGCACGCTCCAACTCCCAGACGGTGCACGAGAGCTCGTGCCTGCTATGGCTTCCAACTCTCTTCACTGATATGTTCTCTGTCCCCACTCGTTCCTACTGCAGCGTAGCCGGTCATGTTCTCAGCACGATCGCAAACACTGTGCGGCACATCACCCGAATCGCAGCAGGATATACCCAATGAAGGGACGACCGCTGCCATAGCTCAAATGGTACAGCACCGGACACTTAATTCAAAGGTTGCAGGTTTGGTCCCTGCCGGCAGCAAGCCATCTTTTCGTCCATTTTTGTATCACAAATAGCATCCCCTAAACTTTCCTTGCTGTCTGTTAGTTCTCGGTGTGTCTAACAAAGAAAAACAAGCCCTTCAAATTGCCCTTCAACATAGATGGCAAGTGTTACATAAAATCAGTGTAATTACATATTGCACAATTGTTAAATAGTGAGTAAAAGCTCTACCAACCATCAAAGCAATTTTTTTTCTTTGAAACTGGAATCCTCACTCGCTGCACTTTCCAAAAGCCAGGAATGCAAAAGTATGTGCAAGCTATTTATTCACATGTGCTTGTTGTGTGATGCTCGGAGCTCTACTGCAGCGCCGATGTGAGTACATCATGTGCCATGTTTTTATTTCATACAGACAGCCCGAAACTATTTATGAGAAACTGCATCACTGCAACTGCACTTTTGTTTATGATGGTTGAAAGTTATTGATTCACAAGCATTAGAGAGGTGTACATGTGAAGCCCACCATATTTATGAAATTGGCACCCACCCGTTTGCATAACAAAGCCACAATACTACAGACTCTGTTGAATGCCCATTATTCACTTTAAGAGATTGTGCAGAACAATTCAAACAACACTGAAGGCTAATGATGGCTATCAAAGTGACATAACTGTGTCAAAAACGTGATATGTGGCACATCACAGTGGAGGATTGGAGACTACTTCTGACACACTGCATTTTTGCAACGTACCTAAATCAAGTACACACATTTTTCCATTTCGCCTTCATCGAAATGTGGCCGGAAAATCGAACCCACATCCTCAAGTTAAGCAATGCAATGCACACTAAGCTAACACAGTGGGCGGGGCTGAATTGGAGATCCTCCAGCGACCATCCCATGCTGTAGCTTAGAAGCAGTCAGCACTGTTGAGTAGAAAAAGGAGCAGAACAGCCACATAGGTGACAAAACCAAAGAGGTAAGCCCTTGCATGACCAGTGCCTAGCTAAGGTATGGCAGCTCCACTGCTGTGAGACCCGAGGGTGGCACCCAGCGATTCCCGTCCCCACTGCTCCGTCTACCAAAGCTTTGACGTTGGAGGTAAGCATGTAGAGTGTCCCCGGCACGAACAGAATCTTGTTAGGGAGATTCACACTGTGTGCGTGACATGTGCACTACTTTTTGCTGCGCTCTATCGACTTCCTGCTTATTATGGCAGTTGAGATCCCCCATCAGATGCAGCACTGCTAAGCGTGGGGGGGAGGGGCATTTGCTCGCTCGGTGAGGCGGTGGCGCCCTCTCTTGCGTGGCCCCGGAGTCGGCCGCCGGTTTAGACCTTGTTCGTACATTTTAACCTGGTTTTGAGCATTGCTAGCCTTGTTATGGCCTGTATTGAGTGCTTTACTGTCAAGCCACATGAGATGCTTGGACAGACGACGAGCCGGGCCCCTAAAGTGCTCCGCAATTATAAGTTGCCTTAAGTGACAGCAAAGTTCAAAGCCTTGTTTGAAAAAGCACAGCTCCTATAGAGACATGGCTCCTGCTGAAAAACGATGTGGCCTAATGGGAAGGCCTTGAATGTTTCTTGCATGCACCAAAGTGCTTTGGCACAACACCAAGCATGCAGAACAAAAGTACTACATGAGAGTACAGTAAAAGAAAACTTATCGAAGAACATTTTCTGCAATATGTTCAGGAAGAAGACTCGTAACTGCAACACATGAAGCTTCCACAAAAGATAAACGAGCCCCAGGCCTCCTACATTTAATGAAACAGTGGTGCTATGAACAGACACATTCAAGCAGCACTGCACAGTCAGAAAACTAGTGCATATATTATGGGAAGTGACTTTCCATCGACACCATTGGATGCCATAACAAAGACTGGAGCTTTAAATCACAGGCTGCACATTTCACTTACGAACGAAAAGCTAGAGGACCAGGCAAAAAGAATGGCCTCACAATTGCTGCCACA
Source organism: Rhipicephalus sanguineus (assembly GCF_013339695.2). Classification (NCBI taxonomy): domain Eukaryota; kingdom Metazoa; phylum Arthropoda; class Arachnida; order Ixodida; family Ixodidae; genus Rhipicephalus; species Rhipicephalus sanguineus. Next base: position 3,074,587 of record NC_051179.1, on the reverse strand, counting down.
CACTTGTTTACAACGGATGCTGTCCAACACAGACTTGAAATGCTTGCGTTCATTCGTTGCTGGCTCACATTCATGTATCTTCACAATTCACAATGGTTCTATTAGAAAAGGGGCTCACCTTTTCACCACCAAAGGCACCACCAATCTCTGCTCCGCTTGTTGGAATGTTCACGTTCACAATACCGCAGTCTGAGCCCTTTGGTCCCAGCCACTAGAAAGAGATGGCTGGGTTATTGCCTGGCGCCAGGCCAGTGATGTGCAGGTGAATACCTTGAAGACGTTGCCCAGGCTGCCCGTAAAGAGGCTGCTGGAGAGGCCCTGCTCCACCTCGTTGTTCCAGGCGATGGCTTGCTCCAGGCTGTCGCATTTGAGCAGGTACACGATGGGGGCAAAGGTCTCCCGATGCACCACAGGTGCATCGTGCGCCAAGCCAGTCACTATGGTGGGCTCCACAAAGTAGCCGTCACCCGCCAAGCGCTGCACCAGTTTGGTACATCACGCCATTCAGTGGGGCCCAAGATGGGAAGCAAACGCATTTCCGGCTCATATTGTGATTTGTCAACTACCTTTTTATTCACCGTATGAAGGAAGCAAATTCTGAGGGCCCCGTTTGTTTGTTTGCCACAACCCTAATGAAAAGCAGCAGATAATGAAGGGATTGTACGGAGTAATTGTGAAAGTTAGCTGCACCTGATTTGAGCCCCACGAAGGAATGCACAGCAGAGATTACTGGCCGCTTCCATAATGCAACACAATACGAGTCATTTTGACCCCCATCCATCTTGGCCTGAGCACAGAAATATTTTGTCCATCAATCAAACATTCATTTCACCCTGTGCAATGACTAAGTTTATGGGCAAGTTTCTCAAGAAGCTGAGAAAGTTTTGTGCACAGTTATTCAAAAACATCTTTAGGGGTTGGAGGCGTCAAAGTAAGATGAAGACTGCTGACCACTAGTCAGAACAGAGAACATCCACCTCCAATGCAGAAAAAATGAGAGGGGCTCCAAAATGTCAAAGATTTCACTTTGCAGTTTAATGATCTTTTTGATGCATCGAACCAAAACTATCCTAAAGAGGGCACAGCTTTGGAAGCAAAGACTTGACAGTGCTTGCTTCGTCAGTACATTGGTTAAACAATTAACAAGTTGTGCGTGCGAAAATACTGCGCTCAAGTTTCTTGACTGATCAAACCACTGAAGGTCTTCATGTAACCATTTTGCTCACATTAGAACAAGGTACCTTGTTCAAGAATATCAGTCTAAATATGCCCTCACTGGCAAATTTAAGGAGAGATGCTACTCGAAAAATAGCATTTTTTGTGGAAATTGTCACTTTTGACATTTCACTCTTAAGTTATTTTTGGTCATTAAACTTTTATTTCCCCAAAGGTCAAGGCCGAATTCAGATTACAAATGGGTGAAAAATCCCTTCCATGTCACTCGGGCCTCGGCGGCAGCAGTTGTCTGGTGCAGAGGAAAGCATCAAGGCAACTGCGATTACGATTAGTTGAAGCAATACAACATATAATGCCATGCGAGCATCTTGCTTTAATTATTCATCTAGCAGCAAGTCACAAATGCTGTCCGGAAGGAGCGATTTCCTGGTGGGAGCACAGGCGAGCTAAACCTCTTCAGGAGTCTGCACCAGATTACATTCATCATCATTTATTCACCCTTAAAGGCCCTTTTCAGGGTATTACAAAAGGGGGGGGGGGGACAAAAGCATCAATAACAGCATGGTCATTATTACCAGTGGCGTAGCTAGAAATTTTTTTCGGGGGGGGGGGGGGGGGGGGGGGGGCTGGCATGTCTATATATATATGGGTATAATACAACGGAGGCGTTGTCAACAGTGATATAAATATTTAATTCCCAACAGTTTCGGGAGGGGCCCTCCCGAAACTGTTGGGAATTAAATATTTATATCACTGTTGACAACGCCTCCGTTGTATTATACCCATTACCCGAGAAGAACTGGCCCATTGAACCATATCTACACTTATATATATAGGCCTAGTGCGCAGCAGCTTTGAACCGAACAGGCAGCGCCACCAGACGCCCGCGGCTGAAAAGTTGGGATTGTCGTTTGTTGCTCCCGGGCGCACAGTCACGGTAGAAACGCAGGGCTCCTCGCCGAAAGGACGCAAAAACGTCGCAGTAGTCCGGTACTTTTTCGTACTTCTGCGTGCATGGCTAGCACAAGAGCTGTAGGAACACCGTTCGGAAGCAACTAGCTTTAAAATTCTGCGGGTTACCTCAGAGGTCGGACGAAAATTAAAGACAACTCTACCGCAGCTGTGCGGGGCTGCGTAAGCAACGCCTCGAATTCCGTACATAAGTGTCCCCACTTTCGTGCGTTTTTTTTCGCCTTTTATTATTTATTTAAAATGTATACACAAGCTTACAAGGTCACAAAGAAATAGGAAGATAGCAGGCTGACAACGGCCACCTAGAGGGGCAATGTGCCTGTCTGCGTCTCCTGCTCTCACGCGTGATTTCTTGCCAGCCAGAGCGGCGAGCAGGGGTAGCCGGTGCGGAATCAGACACAAATTTGCCGCGTCCTCTTCGCTGAGAACGAAAACAGTTCGGTATGGCTCAGCACACGTAGAGCATTGAAAAATCAAAAGCTCACCTCCACTCGTTCGGCGTAGTCCTCGGTTTTCGATTGCACTCTGCATTTCCCAATAATGTCGGAAGATTCCATCGCGCACATCAATTCTTCTTTCAGACCACACACTGACCACTCGCGTGCAACTTCGTACCAAGCGACCAAGAACTCCTTTTGAAACACACGTTATTGCAATTTCAATCCTACGGGAACCGCAGAACAACAGACGATCGTCGTTTCTTGTCCTCACGTTCACGCGCGGGCTGGCGGCCGTGGCTGGCGATGCGCTTTCCTAGCAGACGGCAACCAGTGACTGATGGGCGCTCGCTTGCAGTCTCACTGTCTGTGAAGTGTGTGCTCGCCTGTGTGTGTGCGTGCGTTGTGAGCGTGTTTGTGTGTGTGTGTGTGTGGGAGGGGGGGTGGGGGTGGTCTACTGTTCCCCGTGTGGTGTCCAAGAGACGGAAAAGAACTTGTTTCCGGCGCAAACAGCTGTTTTTTGTCGGCTTTTCCTTTTTTTTTTTTTTGTTGGTAGGGCTCGCAGTTCGGTTTTCAGCGAAAAGAATGACTGAGAGGGGCCTGTCTTCCTCGAATGGCTTGAGGCGAATAGGGGACGAAGTTTTTTTTAATGGTTACGTTAACAAGAGTCGCTGCATGCTGGTTTTTCGGCAGCTTTAAACGGCTGTAGTTTGAGAGGTTTTTCAGACAGGAAGAAAAACATAAATAAAGATAAAGATAAGTTAGCACAGCGTATTTACACACGCAGACAGAAAAAAAAAAAGAACTACGGCGGCCGTTCTTGGAGAACAGCGGCCGCCGCAACCGTAGCCGCCGCCTTGAAACATGCAGTCGGGCCCGTAGGCGACAATCCTAACAGTGCGCCGCTAGCCCGATAGAGGGCGAGAGCAGTAGCGCCACCATACCAGCTCACAAGGTCTATACAGTCGCCGACCGTTTATTCGGACTCGGCAGGAACCGCCGAAAAGTCCGAATAATCGGGAGTCCGAAAAAAAGGATTCACCAGAAAAAAACACATTTATTGGCCCAGCGGCCGGAAAAAACTTGTCAGTGCGCGTCTGTACACATGTACGCTTACGCGCGACCAAGTCGGCCTGTATTTCAGCCAATGTTTGGCCACCCGTGATGGTCGGCAGTAGCACTGTAACGGCCTATGCTAAATCCGCATTTGATGACTGGTGTGGGAGGTGCGTCATCACGGCAGTCACTGTCCACATGCGCTGGTTCGAGTAGCTGACGGATATCTCATCGCCCAACTCGGCGAAAACTCCCAAGGAACTTCCACCTGGTGAATAATCGTCGCTTTTTTCGCCATCGTCACGGCCTTGTAGTTGCCACGTTTCTTTAGTTCCGACGGCGCACATGGAACGGGCAGCGTCGGAGCAATTTCAGCAGATCAGGCCTCGCACGCCAAGCAACAAACAAGGGAGCGGGACACTAAGCTCGGGATGCAGATCAGGCCTAGCCACAGAAACATCTGACAACGCAAACCCTCACACGCCAAAAGGAAACGACGCAGAGCTTCTGTTGTCGTACTCTCTTTGTCCGAATTAGGATCCGCGTCGTACTCATACGCGCTGTCATTCTCCTCAAACGCCGCACCGAGCCGATTACAATCTTGGCTTGGCTTGGCCTGCTGTTCGGCCGTGGTAGCCGTTCAATGGATACTTGACTGGCTAAAGCCAAAAGGCAACCGTTACGTGTAGCCAACAAACATAGCCTTCGAGATCGGTAATTTCTGCGTGGATTTTTGACACTGGCACGATCTCCAATTATAGCCAGTGCAACATTTCAGTGCTGGCAACTTATCAAAATTTTGTAAACATTGCTGACAGCTTGTTATGGCGGTCAACGTCGCACTCGATCAGCCAGCCGGAGTCCGAAAAATCGAACGGCGGACTGTGGGGCGTCCGAATTTTCGGTCGTGAGTTTACATTACTTCAATTGGACGAGTGGCGGTGCCGCGAAGGTGTCCGAATAAACGGTCGGCGACTGTGTGTGTGTATATATATATATATATATATATAGTTTCAAAAAAATCAAGCACGTAGGAAAAAGTGTTCTGTAAAGGACTGACGTCTTGGCCGCGGGTCCGGCCTTCGTCCGACGAAGACCGGTCCCGCGGCCAAGACATCAGTCCTTTACAGAACAATTTTTCCTATGTGCTTGATTTTTTTAAACTTTTACTTCCGGGTCCTATGTTAGCACTTCATTGTTATATATATGTATATATATATATATATATATATATATATAAGTGTAGATATAGTTCAATGGGCCAGTTCTTCTTGGGTAATAGGTATAATACAACGGAGGCGTTGTCAACAGTGATATAAATATTTAATTCCCAACAGTTTCGGGAGGGGTCCTCCCTTCTTCGGGGGACGAGTTAAAACTGATGTCGAAGTTCGGTCTTGCTTCTTGCCGCGTCGCTCTCTCGCCTTCAAGGACATTTGAGAGAGTGGGGGAGATAGCTTACGAAAAAAGAAAGAAAAGGGGAAAAAAGAAAAAAAAACGGAAAAAAAGAAGAGAGAATAACACCGACGAAGTCAGAAAACGAGGCGAGGAAAAAAAAAAAAAACGCTAACTGTGTATGGCATGAAGTCGTGGAAGGTGTTTCTCGGTTCGCGTCGGGCGCAGGGCCACCCAAAATTGTTGTCGCGGAGGGCAGAATGAGGCACCTGAGGGAAGCGTCCCCTTAATGGGTCGGCATACCGCCTTTCATCTTCGCCCGCTCCCTGTGAATAGGCTCCAAGTGGTGGAGGAGCGTAAGCACTTTACATTGTACAAGTAGTGAAAAAACATGAACAAAAAAATAAACCAAAAATGGGGAGAAAAGAAAAGCAAGAAAGTAAACGACACTGCACTCGTACGAGCCAGTCAAGAAACAGGCATGGTCCCAATTATGATTCCGTGTTGCCAAATTCATTTTGGCTTATCTCTCGGAGGCAGGAGAGTCTTCCAGGGTCCTCATTGATGCCGGCTGTTAATGTTCTAAATTTAAAGATAAAATATGCCTCACGTTGTTCGCGCGCGCGCGTGTTTTGGAAACCGGACTGTAAAAGAGTTACCGTATTTACTCGCATAATCCTCGCACTCGCGTAATTCTCGCACCCCCCACATCGTCCAACAAAAATGCGATTTTTTTTTTTCCTCGCGTAATTATCGCACCCCGAAAGATCGCAGCATCAAATGTCGTCTGCTTCTTCCAGCCAATGATGATGATAGCGCGCGGCAGCCTAGCGCCATCTCTTACGCATCATGCATACTACCAGCGCACGGAGCCCTAATCCAATCCAGGCCAAGCCACAAGTGAAGTTCGCGTACCGAGCGCCGTGTTTAGTGTTAAGCCCAAACCCCATATGCGCGAAAATGCACGCGACAGCGACGAGCGATGCTATGAGCGACGAAACGAGCCGTTCGTGCGACGTGTCGCGTGGTCGATTTCGCGCGATCGCTCGGTTTTTCAGATTTGGAATCCGTCGCTCGTCGCCCGGAAGTGCTGTGCTCATGCAGCCAATAGCAAAACACCGGAACAAGATGTATCAGTGACGTACTGCTACAGTACTGCTGATTGTCGCCGCTTTCTTATCGACGCGCATCAACAACAACGTTCATCAACATGGTCAACGGCGACGAGCGCAACGTTGACATTGTTGAACGCGAGCGTGCCCTCAGGGACGGGAACTACAAGTCCTGCGCCGTCGGTGACGCGGCTTGGCGGCACGTAGCAGCACTGATGGGATCGAAAAAAATGCTGCAAGACAATGATAAACATTTTATGTACCATTAAGCAACAAAACATCGTATTTTACATTGCATACCGCTGACTACGGGCCACTTTTGGCACGAGTAAACGCCCTCATGCCAGCAACAGTGGAGATCGCTCGCTGAAGCCGTCGCGTGAATGGGGTTTGCCCATCCAAGCGACCGCTTGCGCGAACACGATCTACGTCGCGTCGCTCGTCGCTGTCGCGTGCATTTTCGCGTATATGGGGTTTGGCCTTTAGTGTTCCGTTTCCTTCCGTGTCGCATGTGTAGTAGCGTCCATTCTGCAGCAACACAATGGGCCGATACGGAAGCTACACAGCTGCTTTCAAGTTAAAGGTCATCGATTATGCACTTGAAAACGGCAACAGGGCCGCCGGCAGGCACTTCGGCGTGGACGAGTTTTGTGTGCGCTACTGGCGACGGCAGCACGAAGAGCTGAAAGCCACCAACAAAACACGCAAGGCCTTCCGTGGGCCTAAGACTGGAAAATATCCACAGGTTGAGGCGGCACTGCTTGACTACATCAAGGGTCTCCGCGCGGACGGGTGTGCCGTTTCGATCGACTTGATCCGAAACCAGGCGCGCATAATTGCCCGGAAGGAGGGCATCCCGGCGCAAGATTTCCGCGCGAGCAACGGGTGGGCCACACGATTTATGCGCCGAAGTGGATTGTCACTCCGGAGGCGGACGACTTTGTGTCAGCGGCTACCCTCGGCGTATGAGGACAAGATCGTCGATTTTCATCGATTCGTGATTAGGATCCGGGAGGAGAACTTCCTGCTCTCGCAGATTGGAAACGCGGATCAGACGCCGCTCAACTTCGACATGCCTTCGAGCACAACTGTTGAACAAAAAGGTGTGCGGAGTGTGCACATAAGGACAACAGGTGCCGAGAAGCAGAGGTGCACCGTCATGCTTGCCGTAACAGCGGATGGGCGGAAGCTGCCACCGTTTGTTATTTTTAAACGGAAGACCCTCCCGAAGGCCAAGTTCCCCCCTGGAATTCATGTACGAGTACAGGAAAAGGGTTGGATGACCGCTGACCTTATGGTCGATTGGGTAAAGACTGTCTGGGGACGCCGCCCAGGGGCACTTCTTTACCCATCGCTGCTGGTCGTCGACAGCTTCCGCGGTCACCTTGTCGACTCCGTTCGGACGAAGCTGAAGGAGCTGCGGACTGATCTCGCCGTCATTCCAGGCGGTCTGACATCGATGCTGCAGCCTCTGGACGTATCCTTGAACAAACCGTTCAAGGATAATGTTCGGAGGCTGTATGCCGAATGGATGGCTGAAGGCGACCATGCCATGACTCCCGGGGGAAAGATAAAAAAGCCGTCAGTGGAGCTCCTCTGTGCGTGGGTAATGGAGGCATGGGCCATGATTTCCCCAGAAATCGTAGTCCGCAGTTTCAAAAAAACTGGAATTTCCAACGCCTTGGACGGGACGGAAGACGACGTGGTTCACGATGGCGATGGAGACGATGCTGAAGCTGGCGACGACTCTGATGACGCCGCTACGAGCGACGTCGACGGCAGTCTTGACTCTGACTCCGAGTAGTTCGGCCAAGAGACACTTTATTTGCTAGTGGCTTTAGTGTCTGCAAATAAACATTGATTTGTGTTAAACCTGTAGTTTTATTGTTAAGGTAAGTCTTGTATTAGCAGTTTTCATAGCTTGTAGTTAGTTGCTGGCGGGAGAACCTCGATTTGCGGCCGCTTCGTTTTTTTTTTTTTTTTTTCTAGCGCTCTACGTTTTCGCGGAAAATTTTCCCCGCGTAATTCTCGCACCCCCCAACTTTCCATCGGTTTTCTGGAAAAAAAAGTGCGAGGATTATGCGAGTAAATACGGTACGCTGATATTTTCAAAGCTGTGGTTTGGTAAGCGCAGATGTCTGGATAAGGGTAGCTTCGGCAGTGAAGTGGCGTGGTACCGGTGATTATTAAACCGCAGCCGAAATGGCGTGCCCGTTTGGCCGATGTATTCTTGCCCGCAGACGTTACAATGTAACATGTATATCACATTGCTGGAGTCACAATTTAGGTTTTGGGCGATGTTGAATTTGAAATCTGAGAAGCTTGCCTTTGATTCACGCGTTGTGACCATGTGTGGGCATACCTTGCAACGAGCTTTTCTGCAGGGGCGGCACCCTGGCTCAATTTTGGCGGGGTTTGTTTTTGCTCTGACAAGAATGTCCTTCAGGTTTTTTATATATATATATATATGCCGTGAAAAATCAACGTGCTTCGTACTCTCTCTTGTTCTTATGTATATGTGTGTGTGTGTGCTAAAAGCTCGAATCGCAAGTCGTTAACAGTTCAAAAGTATATGCTTAACGGTGGTAATTATAACACAAGTTCAAAAAAAAACAAAAGCTGGCCTACGTATGACCAGGCCACGGTGGTACGTCCCGAGAGCCAAGGCGTCGAGCAGTTCAGCAGAGTGCTGGCGAGTCTTCCGTCGGCTGGGATAGCAGAGCAGTTTTTTCCCGGGTTTTTCGCCACTTATGCAGGTGGCATTCTCAGCATGCACTGGCAATAAATGAGCGTAGATCGACCAGTGTCAGATGCGTCCTTGAAAACTTCCGGTTGGGGGCCGCAGTTATTGCAAGCCGATGGTCTAAGACGAATGAACCTCGATTGCTGGAGTTTTCCTTTGCCACACTTTCGATTCCGAGCTAACGCTGTCGCATCGTTTAGGTCGAAGCTATGTCCTGTGCAGGAGTGTGCATGGGCGCTGTTGCGACTTGGGTGGCGTGGTCATTGTGGTCACGAGGGGGCATTGTGCCCAGAGCAGGACAAATTGATGGAAGAATATACTTTATGTACAAGTATCATCGTTCAATCTCAGTGAACAGACACCTGCGCACTTCGGTGCGCCGGTTCAAGTAACATGGTTAGGGTCCACCCCCTCTTTCTCCTCTCAATGCAGTGGCCACGATTCCACCAATGCGGCAGCACTGGTAGGTGCATAATGAAAAGCCCACCCCCCCCTCAAAAGTCAATGTCCAGTTGACGACGTAGTGCTCAGAGGTTCAAGACTGACACTTCGAATGACCCTTTTTGAAGAATTGGCGGCTCGTTGACCCCACTTAGTCGCACCTGGACGGGATAAGGCCAGACTCGTGAGAGGATGCACGGCGTCGGAGAGGCGACACCGCAGGTGCACGGAGTGCTGCTGTTTCTCCCCTCCATCCCGCTCAGAAATGTTCTCAGCCACTCAAGTGTAGGAGAACGGCGATTAGCATCGGCGGTCGAGACCGCCAAGGCAATGGCACAACAGAGCATATGTGGCGAAACGTCCATGTCATTTTGTTAATAATTGTTTCGTTAAGTCGGAGTAAACCTTTCACAATCATGAATTCACCCGTCTTTTGGAACGTTTTTGCATCTAAAGAGATGTATGCATCCTGCATCTGAGACTTTCTCATGGAAACATAGCGACGTCTTCGTTCCCAGCCCGGTCTCTACAGTCCTTTACGTAAGGGGACATCTCCCAGAAAAGCGTTCATGTGCACTGACACACGACAAATGAGTATCTCCCTCACGGCAATGTTCCTTTTCCGGAAAGCAGCTCCCGCATCGACTATTCGAACGTAAAGTGTTCTTGGCTCTCGCACACAGCATGCATAACTCAACAATGCAGCCTTTCAACGAAAGCTCTGTGGGTGCCACCTAATCTCCTCTGTGATGTAATTATGCCTGACCCCCCGAAAATTCACACCCGAGGCAGTGACGTCACCCTCGGTGCACCCGCATCAAGTTGCTAGTGCCGACACGTTGAATTCCGGCAGTGTCATTTTCATTGTAAATAGTGTGTTGCATCATAGTCTGCACAGTGGGTGCCGTCAACAAAAGCCCCAACTGCAACAGCTTGTTTTTTTTAATGTTTTCTCTCCGGCTGGTTTACTGAGCAGCGCTTCTTTTTTTCACTTCTCTCACTTTATTTTTTTTGGAGCGCTCATTTCAGAAACCGCAGCTAGTCGCGGAGGCCACGAACACCTAACGAGCTTAGTGCGTGTGCTATCGGCGCAACTTTCCTAAGCAAGTTGTCCTTCACAGCAACGAAATCTTTTTGCCCGCAAGTAAGGCGTATTAGGTGAAAAGACAAAGATACTTGTGTCGTACAACCCCTCGTGGCAAGCGGAAACACCAGTGTAGTAAAGGTCACGCCACAAGGCGGCACAAATGCTACGCACACGGCCAGTACACCGACGGCGTCGGAGTCGGGCACGGTGTCAACAGATGCGGCGACGACGGAGTACGACACGTTGCTACAATTCCTGGACAGGCTTTTCACTGAGACAACAAACGTGCTAGCCGAGTGGCACGTTTTCACAAGCCGCAAACAAGTGCCCAGGGAAACGTTTCTTGACTTCGTCACTGCGCTCAAAGAAAAGGCCCTGTCATGCAAGTTCGGCGCTACATACGACGACAGAGTGCGGAACCAAGTAATTCATGGGGTCCCCAACGCGCATGTCAGGGCCAAGTTGATGTCTTGCGGGGAAGCCCTCACGCTGCAAAGGGCAGAAGAAATTGCACGCGACTGGGAGGCGATACAGAAAGCCAACGCAGCGTTTCAAGAAAACGAGCGGCTACTCGGCTCGCACTCCGGTTACGGCGGCAGCATCCAGTGCGTCGCAGTGGCTCAAAATGGCAGGCCGGCTGCTTCGTTGCTCCCTCGTGTGACTCATCATGGCGGCGGCTTCCCCCCCAACGCGGGTGGGCGCGTCCAAGATGGCTGCCCTCTTTGCGAACCTTCCTCAGTTCCTCAACATTCCCGGCAAGCCTCCTATTCCATGGCATTTATGGAGAAAAATTTTCCAGGTTCACCTGAAGGCAGCCGGTGGAGGCAGCTGGGAAGATGAGCGACGTGCGTCAGCACTCCTCTGCGCGCTCGGCATCGAGGGACAACACAAATACTTCGCGGTGCAGGAGCAGCTCGAAACACCATGGCAAGGGGGCCTTTGTCACCTTCTACATGACAGCACACGGCACGTCACTGCTGGGGCTCGACGCCATCCAGCAGTTGGGACTCCTGATCGACGGCGCAACGTTGACGTGTCGTCTGGCTACACCAGTTTCCTCGCAGCTACCTGCAGGTGTACCTCCGGGGTTCGAGCACCTGCCTGGCCGGGCCAAGGGGCGGCAGCACATCGTGCGAGTGTCTGCCAAGCTGTGTCTGCTGCCTCTGGCGCTACAGCAGCAGGACGCCAGCGAGCTGCGCCGGCTCCAGGACGACGACATCACTGTCGACGGCCACGGTCGACGGCCGCATTCAAGATTGCACATCAACAACCAGGTGTTGCCTGCGCAGGCCATTCGCGATGGCCCTGCTGTCCAGTGCCACTCTGCACCTGCTGAAGCGCAGCCTCAAATGCCTGCAGCCCAGTATCGTCACTTGGGGCCTCGGGAGGAGAGTGCTGGACATTCTTCCTTCCCACAGGCAAATGTGCAGCAACCCATCAACGACCGCTTAAGTAGTAGGACGCAATTTCTGCCAGGGGGAGACGATGTTGTGTCGTACGACCCCTCGTGGCACGCGGAAACACCAGTGCAGTAAAGGTCCCTGTACATGCCACTGGGTCTCCCCCATGCCTCTTTGCTATCACCAATCCGGCGTGGCCATGCCGGTCATGTGACCCGTGCCTCGCGGACCAATAGCCATTCTTCCCCCTCCTTAAAACCACCTGCAATCAACGCGTGAGAGCAGTCTCCTGTCAGTCTCGCCAAAGCTTGGTCTACGCGTCGTCACTTTACGCGCCTCCCGTCGTTCGGCCTCTCCGTCGGCCCGCCGCGGGTTACGCCGCGCTCCTGCCCTACACAACAGTACTATATATCGAAAACGACTCCACGCTGTCCGTACAGGGGTAAGTGAACGAAACCTCCCTGGCCAGCCGTCAAAGATGACCACCCCCTTTTTGGGCCCTCCACTAGCTCGGTATGATCCTTTCATGTTCAAGACGTCCCTGCCGCAACGGTGAATTTTCAATACTGCCTGTATACTAGCTTAATCCCGAGTTTCCGGCTATTCAACAATGGTTACTCTTTCGCGGTAGCACGGCTCAGCGTGGGAGAGCAGAGCCCGTTAATCAGCGCGTCGCTGCGTCGGAATCTGGCAATCGATGGCACTACGCCTCTGTTTGCAGGGCATTTCCGACGGTCATACGCTACGCAAGACAGCCAGTCAAATCAGCAATGTTCGTACCAAAATGTCTTTTCGACTGTGGAAAGCAATTCTAGAAAAATCCAGGATGACTTCAGGGTAGGTGGCTGTTTTGGTCGACGGTACCCGACAGTAAGAAAAAAATTTGGGGGGGGGGGGGGGGGGCTGTAGCCTGTTCAGCCACCCCCTGGCTCAACACTGATTCAGACCAATGGCCGAGGGTTGGCTGTACATCCCACATATAAGCATCTCACGGGTGAAAAGCTCTTGGTTCACTGTCAGAAAGGAATGATGCAAGGTTCTACAGAATCACTCAACAGCCTTTTGCGTTGAAAGACAAAGCTCCCATCCGGTACAGCTGCGCAAACTGCAGCTGCAATGGCTACCTTGTGGTTCAATCAGGGATATTCAAGGTTTGAGCACATTCTTCAAGAGCTTGGTATTGTTAGATACGAACTGCGCACCATTTCAACATCCAGCTTTTCAGCGGATAAGTTCGGCCTCCAGCTTTTCAGCGCATACGAGCGGCATTCCCTCAGAGGCATGGGAGTGTGAGTCATCCTGTGAGCGACACCTTCACGCCGGAGCCGAGGTGGTTCATGTTCCACGTACTGCCGTGAGCATAAGTATACGGACCACGGGAGCGCGTGCCGAAGTTGCGGTTTGCGCCATCTAGTGGCGAGCTGTCTGTTTTCGAGAGCATTGCTCTGGCGACTGCGCGGCCAGACCTATGCTCTCGACTGCAGACGGTTGGCCACTAGATGGCGCAGAGCGCAACTTCGGCACGCGCTCCCGTGGCCCATATACTTTTGCTCACGGCAGTACATCGACCCGGGAATGATGGCCTCGCTGTGATGCAACATGATGCAAGGAGGCATTGCATCTCTAGGCGCATGCTCTTTGGATCAACACCGCAAGGAGTGCAGTCACCTGGCAACACGGCTCTGGGTTTCTCATTGGCCGAAAGTGACGCCACCTGTTTGGGACTGCCGATTGGACGAGCATGACATCAATCGCCCCAGTTTTTGATTGGCTGGAAGTGACGCGTTGTAAAGCTTTATAAGAAGCACAACCATCAAAAGACTGCTCGTCGTCTCCTGGCCGCAGTCCGCAGCGTACGATATGCTCCCGGCCGACATTATGTGTATCTCCAGTTTTTTCACCATATTCTATTAATGCACCTATTGTAAATAAACCCAAGTTTTTCATCATACGTCCGCATCATTCACGACCAACTCCCGCACCTCAGCGGCGAGATGCAATAACTGCGGCAGCGGTGGGATGGACCCTCGATCCAAGAAGTTCTCAGCGACAGGGAACGGACTCCGGAAGGACTGAGCATCTGGGTACGGCGAGTGAGGAAGCCTTCAACCCACAGAGTCCTGAGCAACTGGAAAAGCAGAGTGGAGTCTTCGACCCAGAAAGTCCTGAGCAACTGAGAGCAGCGGACGGACGAACCAGATGGCATGGTGTTGCATCCGTGGGTGAGCGTGTGGTTTTTTTCCTTTTAATTCGCCAGACTTTCAAACTTGCTGTTCATTTTGATTGTTCTGGGAATCGGGTAATTTGTCGCAATTGAGTGTTTGCACAAATTGAAGGAAACAGTTCAACCCACCGGTCAGAGCAGCTGAAGTGGATCCGAGAAGGTTGACGAGGTCAGACCTGCCGTTGTGTGATGAGTTGGGAGTTGACGTGGACAAGAATATGAAAAAACCAGCTATCCAAAAGGCAATTAGGGAAAGTGGAAACTACGATGAGAGTATTGCTTGGCAGGTGTTGCAGGACGCGCAAAAGCGAGAGCGTGAAGAACGCCAGGGAGAACACGAGCGACAACAGCAAAAACACGAAAAAGAAATGGCTGAGATACAGGTTGAAATCCTGAAGTCGCGTGCGGGTATCGAAGGGGAGAGTTGAACTCTCCCTTTTCAGGGTTTCGGTTTGTGCCCACATTTTTCGACGGGATTTGAATGGCGCAGGCTCCCTTCCCAGACGCCTCGCCCCTGACAGTAGCCGAGTGTCGGGCTGGGGTACGCCTGTGCCCGTTTTGTAAAACCGGTGGGTGTCAGGCGGCACATGGATTCAAACCCACGACCTCTTGCACCCGAAGCGGACACAACCACGAGGCTACAGCTGCCAACCTTGGGCGACCAAGCGAGGTCGAGCCATGTCGGATGGACCAGTGGATTAAACCATACAAGATGGCCGAGGACATTGTGTTGTTCTTGGTTCATTTCGAGAGAACTTGCGAGAGGTGTAAATTCGCTCCGAGCACTTGGTCACAGCGTTTAGTGACGTTGTTACCCTGTGAGGCGTCAAATGTAGTCGCAAGATTGAGTGTGAGTGATGCGGAGGACTACGGGAAAGTAAAGGCAACGCTTTTGAAGAGGTATCGGATTTCCTCAGAAGCACTTAGGCAGCATTTCAGAGACGCGAGCAAAAAGAGTAATGAGGACTACTCTGAGTTTGCGTACGGTTTGAAAACAGGCCTCTCGGAGTGGCTGAAGGGCGCCGATGTCTACGAAAGTAGAGTTAAGGTTGTGGAGTGTATATGTCTCGAACAATTTTACTGCAGTATTCCACAGGCAGTGAGACTTTGGGTGCAAGATAGAGATGGCGTGGATACGGTAGAGAAGGCAGCGCTGCTAGCTGACGAGTATGTGATGCGGCGAAAGCTCACTACTGATGATACGCGTTCACGTGGAAGGGATAATCAGGGAGGGTTTATCTATCCAAAAAAAGCAGAAACAGGAAAAAGCTATTGAGAGGGCCGAATCTGCGGAGAAGACACCGGAAGATAGACAGGATAACGGAGTTAGCAACGCTCCCAAAGAAAAACTAAAGGAGCTTGACGCTCGAGAATTCGAGAAAAGACGGCCGTACCGGTGTTATAATTGCCACGGTATAGGTGCGGAATGCAAGAAAGAGAAGGCAGTAGTGCTTTCTTACGTGAACAAAAGCGAAGAAAACTTTGAGCTTCTCCGTCCATACCTACAGGAGTTACGTATTAACGGAAAAACCTGTAATGCATTAGGAGACAGTGGAGCAACAATAGACCTAGTTCACCCTTCTGTAAACGTGCAGGACTATACAGGGAACGTAATCAGGATTAGATCGGTGCTAGAAAAACACAGCGTTCGCTTACCAACAGCAAGAGTGATAATATCCGGTCCTTTCGGAGACCTGGAAACAGAGGCAGGAGTGTCGAAGGCGCTGTCAATGAACTACCCGTATCACTTTTCAAACCATTCGGAACGTTTGTTGCGGGAGCGCGGTCGAGACTTCGGAGAGGGAACAGTGCAAGCGTCCACGCACTCGCCAGCCCGCCAAATCACCGCTCAGCTAGCGGCCGAACCAAGCACAGGAGGGGCCAAACGTAAGGAAGCGCATTCCCAACTGGAACCTAATGCCGCGGCGGAAGAAGCAAAGAGTGCGATAGCCGAGGAGGCGCGTAAGATGATCCCCGCTGAACACCGTCCCCAAGAAGCTATGACGCCAGTTGAAATAACAGAAATACAGACCGGCTCCGTACTTCCTCTAGGATCGAGTAGCGCTGTCTTGCCTCTCAGTGTAAACAAACAGAAAGTCCCTGAGCGCCAAGCGAAAGAGACCGGACGCTTACAACTTCAAACTACGAAGCGAAAGAATGCCATTCTATGCGGAACGTAAGCATTCGCAAACAAGAGAAAGAATTCATCCGCATAGCTATACTTTGCGTGGGTGATTCTAGCGTTTCTCATTATTCATTCAGTTTCTTTAACTTTTCTTTGCAACGACAATGGCATGCGGACCTTGTCGGCATTTGAGGAAAAATGGAAGGCTGTTTTGAATGGTGGTTCGAATTTTTGTGTCAAAATTGAGAATAAAGACACTGCTGATTTTGAAAATGTACTAGCCTGGCAAGTCAAAGGTAAGGGCCTGCGCTTGCGCATGGAGCAGCGCTATGTTTTGTTTGTTTGACACACTTTGTCCGGGACTGAAGTGGAAATTTTAAGGGCTCGTTTTTCATTGTTATACACAATATTAATGAGCCCTAACAGACAATAATGCCAAGGAAAGTATAGGGGATGTTATTAGTAGTAAATGTAAGGTAAATGTGAAGAAAGAAAAGTGGACGAAAAGATAGCTTGCCACGGGCAAGGACCGAACCTGTGACCTTCGAATAACGCGTCCGATGCTCTACCAACTGAGCTACCGCGGCGGCCATCCCCCCGTCCACTTTATAGGGTATAGTATATGTACATTAAAACGTGGGAGTGTCAGTCAGCGCCGCCAGTAGCCATGACGGCGAGGGTCTCGTTCTGGCAGACTTGATGCTTTCAAGTAGTATGCGAGAGATTACTGGTGAGCTGCCAGCACGTAATAAGTTCACATGACGCCAACAGGCAGAAAAAGAGTGTTCCACACTCGCCGTCATGGCTACTGGCGGTGAGTGTGGCAAGTGAGGAAATAATGGTACCTAAGCAATAGAAAACATGGTTTTGAAATAACAGTTTAAATGAGAAAACAGCTGAAAAGCAAATATTTTTTGCCACAGATACCATTCAACTAATTTACTTGGTATCCATCAGTTGAGCAATCATTGTCAAAGTCATTCTGTCACTTTTGAACCTGTCGTCTTGCTTCTTTTGTGAGGTGTTGTGCAGCTCTATTCGCAAAGTATCCTCAACTGAGGTCAACTTCTTTCAGCAAGTTGACTGTGCTAGGTTTCAATCCTAATCAGTTGAAAATTTCGGCA
The DNA here is from genome assembly GCF_013339695.2 of Rhipicephalus sanguineus. Taxonomy (NCBI): domain Eukaryota; kingdom Metazoa; phylum Arthropoda; class Arachnida; order Ixodida; family Ixodidae; genus Rhipicephalus; species Rhipicephalus sanguineus. The sequence continues at coordinate 3,057,295 of NC_051179.1, read as the reverse complement.
CGTGTGATACTGCCATCATTACATGAGAGACCAGCATTAACTGTCGCAGTCCTCCTGAACCTAGACAAACAACATAGAAGCTACGATGCAATTTCGTTCAGCTGAACACTTCCACCGCACAGTATGAATGTGCAATTATGTCCAACTGCACCACAAACAATATCCAAGTCCACTGCAGCATACCTGCTGCCAGACTGCTCTCCTCATCTAAGATGCTTGAAAGGCTGAAAGCTTTGACGTCTGAGAGCTTGCTGGTTCAGCGTATGCGTCAGCACACCTTCTTGGCCCTCGGCGCCTTCACTCCTTATTGAGAGGCATGACAGGCACAGTGTGTAAGGAGGCTAAAACCTGCTTCGCTGTAGCCTCTTCTCTTCATGCTCAAACTGAGCGGCGCTATATCATTATAATGCACCAACTTGCCCAATCATGTAAGTACTTGTAAAAGCGTCTTAACAGATGCGCTTAACAGGTACGCAGAATTTGTCCAGAAATATTTTATATACAGCTGACTCCAGACAAGCATATTGGTTTTTGCACTGGAAGATTTTTTTAGAAAAGTGGATGGCAAGCACGCAGCGAATTTGAGGAAGTGTGTTCAGGGGGGCGCGTTCACTACTGCTTGCTTTCGTAAAAACTGTTTTGCAGCCACAAGAAAGACTTTTTAAGAAAAGAATGAGTGTGGAAAATATTTGTGAACAAATACCCTTCACGAATTTAAAGTTTTTCTTTTCTGGCAAGAGCAGGAAAGCATCACTTGATGCCTGGGAAATGGCTACTCTTAACAAGTGGTTCTTGGCCCTTCATGTTTTCCAAAATGTTGTGAAAGTTCACAATGCAACAGTATCACATGCTTGCTTTCGACAATGACAAAGGAACAGCAGCCACTGCACGAATAACACAAGATTAAAGCCTCGAGAACCATGCTTGCCACACGCACATTGCAAAACCAAAGCAAGTGCAGTTCCTTCTTCTAGGGTCAGAGTGGACCGCCATACTGAACAGCACCCATTACTGGCCGCATGACAATAGCCCTGGGTTTCCACTGTCGCCATTCAGTCAAATTTGAAAATATCAACGTTGGCACTTTTGGTTTTCTTTCTTTATTTTGAGCGTACCTGCCTGACCAATGCATAATTGTGAGCTCACCTTTCCACCGCACTGGACGCAACCACCGGACTTGACCGCTTCAGCCACAGCTTCGAGGAACTCCTCGACTGCACGCTCCGTATGCAGGGGCCCACATAGGGTTGATGGGTGCAGAGGGTCACCAAGACGAACCTGGCTGTAGGCATTCTTGAGCCTCGACAGTACCTCGTCGTAAACCTGCACAGTTCCCTCGACTGCTATGGCTGCCAAACTAAGGTTCTTTTCTTGTCAGATAGTGCAACAATAAGCTTTATGTAGCAAAGATATTTTTTGGATAGTTAACCACCACGCAAGCTACCAATAACATTATGAAGGCATTCTGTGGTAAAATGGCTTGCAAGACTTTTGTTGAACAAATGCACTGCAGTAACAAATTTGCAGCGCCATACCCAGCCTTGCGCAATTCTTTGGACATACTAATGCACTCGCAAAGTCACAGAACAGAAAACATGGGCACCCTGAAAAAAAAAAAAGGTGCCTTGCTTTTCTGCAATGTTGAACCACAACTCTTCCGTCTATGAGGCAGGCAATGGTTTTTGGTGTTGCGCATTCATCACACTGATGGCAAGTGGTGTGATGCCATATTGCTACAAAGCTAGTGCAATCCAAGAGAGGCATTGCGCCAACAAAGAGAATGCGCCCGTCCATCTTGGTCATGTCAGTGTAAATACACTCATCAATAGCCATGCCAGAGGTTCTGATGGCAAGTCGCGGCATCAGAATGGGTGCTTTGCTTACTACATTCATTACACAGAACATCAGATCCAAGAATTTGACCAAGCACTGGCCCATGCGTTCAACCTGCACCGTAGTTGGCACTTCACGTGGCTCTCATTGACGCTGTCTGCCCCGAACAAGCTTTCCAAACGACCATAAAAAACGGAATATAGCTCGAATTTTTCTCTTCAAAAAACAGCCCTAAAAATAGTCGCCCCCGTCTTATATACCGGTCATTGGCAGAAAAACTGCAAGTCTGGCCACTATGGGCAACTGAAGTCAACCGCCTCCATCGCCATTGCAATCATCGGCATCGCTTTGTTTACCACCAGCCTTGTGCCGTGGGCGATCTCATTTTGCGTTTTTGTTGTCTTGTGAATTTATTTGGGCTCCGAGGTGATTTTTTTATCTTGTTCTCGACTGGTGGCAGACGACAGTTCACTGAAGCGTTCATGAAAACAGTGATCGAGTTCGCTAAGGCACAAAGAAATGTGGTCTGAAGTGTGTGAAGGTGTGTTGGGATGCTAGCGCACATGAACGCGAGCGGGAGCCGTGAGTCACAAACAATAACTGAAAGTTTATCTTTGCACGGGTGTTCTCGCTCTTCCAGTCTTGCGGTGTACTGTTTCTTGGCTGCTTCCTGCGATGCCGGCAGCTCTGGTTACAGCGGCTCGTATGGCTGTGATCAGCAGGCAGATCGAGTGCACCACGGAACCATTCGCTACTGGCGGACGCTGAAGGATCAAATCACGACACGCAGTGTTCAGAAGAAAACTGTTTTGCTGCCAGACCGCAGCATATCTAGAGGTGGAAACCAAGGCTGCACAGTTTAACCGGGAGCCGCGCTCGCGTTGTGATTCCTACCGGTGACCTCAAAGCCCTCAAAGTGCATCCGAATTAATGCTGTCGAGAGGGTTGTGGCGTTTTACGAAGATAATGCTTGAGCCCATCTTTTTGCTTTCTGCCATGTGGAACTTACGTGTAACTGCGCACCATTTGAAATTGCGTTTGGTACACAATAAAGGTGCGCGCCTCCTGATACTTTGGCTATTCCATGTACTTTTTTTTTTCGTTTTTACAGTAGTCAGAAATGGGGGGTCTGACCTATATTGCGGTTTTTACGGTATGGTCCCGCACCTGCGGTATGAACAGAGGAGGGTGCCAAATCCGACACGGTGTGACCTACGTCCCGTGTGCCGTCGGTGTGGTTTATGCCATCCCGCCCTCGTGTGGTATGACCTATGTCGGTCAAACTGGAAGATGCGTCAACGGGCGGCTCAGGGAACACGCAGAAAAGATTAACAAGAATGCAGATAAAGGAAACGCTTGCTACAATTGTGAGGCACGATTTGAAGAGACGTCGATCCTTGGCAAGAGCCGCAATGAGCATGCGCGGCTGGCTTTAGATGCCTATCATATCAGAAAAAGGTCTGATCTTTGCATAAACGACCCGTCTCTGTCCCTGGACTCATATGAGTTTGATTTCATTTCATTGCGTATGTAATACACCGATTCATAGAATAACAGAGAGCTGAGCTAGTTGCTAAGTATTCATTCTAAAAAGACTGGGCATGCAAACACGGACATAAGAAAAAAGTCAGGACACCACAAACGCCGACTAACAACTGAAGAGACGAAAGAAGGCACGAAAACTTACCATATATACTCGAATGTAACTTTCCTATTAAAGTTTTTTTTTTAATCGAAAAATTCTTGAGATATGTTTCATTAAGTTTGATACCATTTGAAAGTGCATACCTTGTTCTACAAATTCATACCATATATTAAAGTATCAATAACATTCTGTGGCAGTAGAAAAATTGTTTACTAGAGTACCCCGAATTGGCCCATTTTCCCGCGGACAGGGAAGTGTTAAATAGTGCCTCCTTGCCAGTATGAACTATCTTTATGCAACAGGTAAAGAGATAATTTTTTTTTTTACGGCCCTTCTGTATTCACGGTGTGCTGCCTTGGCTGCAGTTCAGCTTTGGAACACTTTCAAGCCACATTAGTAGCTTTAAGGTCCGGTGTGTTTCCATGCAATATCCTGCCAACAAATGAATATCGTGTATCTTTGAATCACCCCACATGTCTCATTCATCATGCAAATCTAGACCGATTCAAAAAGCTATCAAATCAACACTTAATAGAAAAGTCCTTGCCTTGTGGTGAGCAATGATGCGGCGTGTGGTGGTACAGCGCTGGCCAGCCGTGCCCACGCAGGCAAACAGAGCCGCCCGCACCAACATGTCCAAGTCAGCGTCCTCATCCACCACAATGGCATTGTTGCCACCCAGCTCCAGCAGAGGCCGCCCAAAGCGCTCCTGCACTTTCAGCGCCACCCGACGTCCCACCTGGGTGCTGCCTGTGAAAGACAGCAGCCGCACACGATCGTCCCCAGCCATGGCATCCCCAATGGGAGGCCCACCGACAGTCAGGGCACACACTGCGCCAGGAAGCTGGTTGGCCTGGAACAATACATCATGGGCTATACTGTTCAAGCGTTATTCCCATGGTTCTCTTGGAACAAAATAATATCAGACAGATCCCACAGACTGTGGGAATCTATGTAATGCGAAGCAGCCAGCAGAGAGCTCTATACATCGCCTTGTTTCTCTTTGAGGAAAATCAAGTCATTCATGTCAGGACATCTAGTTCACTATATATCCTATGTTTGTCATGCATGCATGCATGTACGATCTGTTATATAATGAAACATATATTCTGGTATACACAATGCATGACCTGTCATTTATGTTCGTCACGCACTCATGTCATGCCATACCAATTTTGGTGTACACCCAGTTAACGAAACGGCTGGAAGTGCACCAAGACAATGTCATGTAAATCATGCCATACATGACATGCATGTTATGATTTGCATGTTCGGACCTGTTATTTATGTTCGTCATACAGTCACGTCGCGCAATACCAATTTCGGTGTATATCACGCTGGGGAAAAGGCCATGAGGGCATCATGAGCGTGGCATGTAAATCATGCTGTACATGATATTCATGTTACCACCTGCCATTTATGTTCGTCATACAGTCACGTCACGAAATACCAATTTTGGTGTATACCAAGCTATCGAACCGGCCGTGAGTGCACCATGAGCGTGACATGCAAATCATGCTGTACATGAAATGCGTGTCATGACTGTCATGTTACCACCTGTCATTTATGTTCGTCATAGAGTCACGTCATGCAATACCAAATTTGGTACATGTCAAGATAGCGAAATGGCCGCAAGCGCACTATGAGTGGGGTATGTATGTCATGGCGTACATGACATGCATGTCATGATTTTCGTGTTACCACCTGTTTCTCCATACAGAAATGTCTCCTCGTGCCAATTTTGGTGTATATCTGTCTAATTAAACGGCCACGAGCGCCCCGAGACCATGTCATGTAAATTATGCTGTACATGACATGCATGTCATGATTTGCAAGATAGGACCTGTCACTTCCTACACTCTTGGTACACCATACCAATTTTGGTATCTATATCAACTTAAACAAAGGGCCGCAAGAGCACCAACACCATGGCATGTAAATCATGCCGTTCATGACATTGATGTCATGATTTTCATGTTATGACCTGTCATTTATGTTCATCATACAGTCCCGTTATGCCATACAAACTTTGGTATAGTACATCCCATTAACGAAACGGCCAGGAGAGGACAAAGTCATAGGTGGCTGGATGGATGGATCAATAGATCGACAGACAGACAGATCGACAGACAGATAGATAGATACGCTCAAAGTTGCAGAAGTTCGCTAAGAAATGCTTTGCATTTAATCGCTTTGGCTCTTGTAGACTTATGCCACAGGAGGTAAGAAACGACACGGCTGAACCAGAATCGCAGTATACAGATGAACCCACTTATAACGATCCCACATATAACGATCTATCGGTTATAACAACCATATTTGGGTGCACTTACGATTTTCCAATGCTAACCATTGAAGCTGCGTCCACATATAGCGAACGTTTTTCAGAGCCTCCTACTTTTACAACGAACACTTCATACACGGTCGCGGTAAAAACATGGCGCATACGAAGCGAAAAAAAGTTAAAACAGGCCTTCTAAAGCGCGACAGGGGCGCGCGCTCGCGCGTGCCCCGCTCCAGTTTACTCGCGACTAAGATATCCCTGATCGGCGAGCGCCGCACGCAGATTTCGGACGCTACGAGCGAGGTCCCTCACTTTCCAGCCCTTTTCTTCAGCGGCAGAATGGCAGTGAGGGAACAAAAAAAAAAAAAAAAAATTGGAGGCAGCATGAAGCCTTGCGGTCAGCTTTCGCACGGTAACCTTTCCTGACGCCGTTCTCTGCAGCTACGACCGCCTACGATGAACCAAACGATGCCTTGGAACGCAAGAAGGCATAAATGCAAGAAGTGATAACCGCGATAACTTTCCATCGCATGAAGGTTCACTGCGTCCCTAAACTTGTCGAATGTGCTGCAAAAGGTTGTCCATCTTTTCGGTAACGGCAGGGACCGGTCGATCGGTGATTGACGACTTCCGCGCGATTGCGGCGATGCCTTCGCGGATAAGCATCAGAAAAGAGCGAAGGCGAGGTGTCGGCCGTCGATGAACGTACCATTATGACTTAAAGCCGACAACCTTATCACAGTCATCTGTAGATATAGCTGCTCGGCTGCGCGTGTGGCGTACGCCGTACACTGTGCGGATTGATAGCGCGCCATGCTGCTGTTCGCAAGTTCGGCGCCGCCGCCGCGTCGTGCGAGACCGCTTTGTAGAAACCATAGTAGCTCGCTGTTGCTGAGCGGCGCGGGCACCGAGAAACGTCGATGATCTGACAGCGACCGCATACTGCGTGTTTGACGTTTGACTAGGTGACAACTCAAGTGCGGCGCGCATCGTCGTGCAGGGCCGCGAGAGCATTGCGGAGACGTAGAGTGCGCGTTGCTTGCAAAATGCTTGTTTTCGCCGCGTTGAACGAACAGGCTACTCGCCGCACTCGTGCAGGTAGCCAGGGATGAACTAGCCAGGGATGATCGGCTCCACGTAGCGGTGCCGCGGTTCATAGAAACGGTGTCGGTTCACTGCAAAGGCGGTTTAATTCAGTCGTGAGCACGCAGCGTGCGTCGTTTCACGACGCGAAAAGGCTTAGCTTGTCACCGGAGGGGTTGTCAGCACATTAATAAAAGTGCACAGGAAAAAAAAACGGCTCGGCCGCTTAGCGCACGTTTTTAAGGGCGAGTCCATATACAACGAACTACTGATATAACGACCACTTTTCGCGACACTTTCGAATTCGTTATAAACGGGTTCGACTGTATATGTTACACCGCGACCAGAATCCTGAGGCTAAAATTACAGCGCAAACGCACAAGACACCCACAAGGAAAAGAAATGTATGACACAAGCGCTGACTAACAACTGCTTTATACTTTTATAAGCCAATGCACATATATAAGCCCAACGCAAACTTACCGCCCATAAGCACACAACAATAGCTCTAAACCAAAACTTGTGACAAGATGATAGTGTATTAGATACGCAAAGACATGAAATTACGTATATTCAGATGGGTGCAGGGATAGAAGAAGTAAAGAAGAAGTAAGAAGGAAAAAGAATATAACGTTAGCCTCAGGAATATGTACCAACTAGAGCCAAATGAAGTTTTATCTTAGTGACCAGAATCAACGGCCGCAGGGAACGAGAGCTGTGGCTTCACGTGCCACTGCCAAGTGCCTTCTTTATTTTCTTCTCTCAAAACTGACTTTTAAAATGGGTTTAAATGCGTAAGCATTTTTATGCAGACTCAACAAGAAACATCTGTCCCATAAGATGCGCCGCATAAAGAAATACCAAGTGCTGGGTTTCAAACGTAGCAGAGTGACTTAACCCAAGGGGCCACACACCCATGCTTGCAGTATCTGAACGTTATAACTGGAATGTGCTGGCAATACAAAACAAATGTAAAAGAACACAACGATCATGAAAGTGAAACAAAAGCCCGCTCTTGGACAACAGGTGAAAGCCATCATGGAGCACTCTACGTACACAAGGAAAATCCTGACTGCAAAAACTTCATGCCAAGCATTTGATCGCAGAATGCGCCTTCTAGTGGGTTGTTTCAGACATTGAAGATGAAAGACTGTGCCTATCCACCAGAAAACAACTTCTTTGGAAGGCCCTAACCACAGTTTCCTATAATAGAGCTCTACACTTATGCATCACTCAGACAAATCCCAAGGAAGAATCCATGTGGAGTTTTTAAACTATGTTACGACAATAAGCGTAACAGTAGAGTGTCAATGATCTGGTGTTACACCTACACAGGAAGAACAGATTAGACCACGTGCAAACTTCCAATTAGCAGTTTATCAATTTTAAATCAGTCAAGTAAATTTGTAATTTTTGGTTGGCCCACTTTGTTTTAAACGTAGCTTAAAGCCGCTTAATTCACACTGCTCCACTGCACAAATGCCGTGAATTCATACTTTTTGCTAGTTCACACCTGAAAATATCTGCTGCCTTTGTAGCTTCTAGCTGAACATTTGTGTTTTTATGTCACTAACAGACAAGAATAATTCCGATTGCCTGTCTACAAAACAGCCAATTAGCTAAACCGTGCACACCAACAAATGCATGTCGATTGTTGAAGCTGAAATAGAAAATCTGGGACTGCCTGGCCTTTGTCCTTAGTGTGCTGAACACCCAAGTGACTGCGCTCATGCGAGAAAGCATACCACGATTGGGAAGGGGCTATTGCGAGCTCGCACATGTTAGTAACACACCCGTGCACATGATGTACAGTGAGCACCAGTATGATCTCAAGACTGGCAATCATGCTGTCTATGGTGAACTTTTTGTTCTTCAGAAATGTGCACAATGAATTACAGCCAACGTTCCATGCTTCCACACAACATTAGCACTTTTCACCAAATTTAACACAAAGTACTAGTACCTCGTGTGCGACTTTCATTTGCTGCATTCATACTTATTTTCCTCTACCAAGTTCTCTTCACTTTTAAAATCACCGTCAGGACTACAATGGCAGCTGATACCGGTGTCACGCGGGCACTTTTGATCGCCATCAGGGCAGATCCGGATTAGGCTCAATCTTGATCAGGTGCGGCTACACAGTCTCATTTATCGCGATCGAATGGGATCAAGACTATCGTGATCTGCGCATTACGATCTGGCTCCGTGATTGCGATTTGGCAGACATCTGCACTAAACTCCATCAGAATAGGTGACCGGCAAAAGAGTGAGGGATTGTGGGATGCGTCGTCTGTTGCCGGTTTCCGGTTCGAGGCAAGCAGACGGCGAACCGCTCTGCCATAGGCCTTCGATTGTTCGGCATTCTCGCCCTCGGCATTATCGCCTTGCAAAACCATGGTCGGCTGTTCAGCCATCTGCTGCTCTAACTTGAGTGCTAAAGGGAAACTTAAATAGCAAGCTTACGCATGTATTTTCTGCGAATACTATATCGAGAACCGAATTCTCACATAAGCGCACCTATAGCAAAGACGTCGATCCTTTTTTTTCCCTAGCGTGGCAATTTTTTGCGTTTTGTTGTTCACACGCAGGTTTTTCTTTTTGGCTTGGTTCTTTTCCTCTACATACATATATATATATACGGGTGCGCTTTTCGAATAAATGTTAGTTGGAAGAATGCGCCGTGTCCTTGTCCTCTTGCTCGTCGTGTTTTGTCTAGTGTTTGCGCTCGATACCATTATGAATGCCCTGCCACGGTGGTCTAGTCAATGAAGAAAAAAAAAGCCACGTTGCTCTAATGGTTATCGCTCTCTGCTACTGACCTGAAGGTCACGGGATCGAATCACGGCTGCGGCGGCTGCATTTTTGATGTAAGCGAAAATGTTTGAGGCCCGTGTATTTTTTTTTTCATTGGCACCAGTATGCCCTGTGGCATAAGTTAAATAAAAAGAAAGAGTGCAGTTTCATGAATAAAGGCCACACGTAATTAGATTTAGGTTCATGTTGCTGAACCCCAGGTGGTTGAAATTTTCGGAGCCCTCCACTACGGCGTCCCTCATAATCGCATCGTGGTTTTGAGACGTTAAACCCTAGCTAATAATATTACCATTATGAATGACATGTTCCAACTCGCCCAACTAGCAACATTGTTAAGATCTTTAAAATTATGCTTCTCACGTGCAGCAATGCATTGTGCAATAAAAACTGTTCTGTGTATCGACTGATCTGCTAGCAAAACAGTTACGCTTCCCGCGAGCAGCAGAAGAGCACTGCAGATAATTTGTGTGCAGCAAAAATATCCTTACCTTTCATGGCTTGCGGGGCTTGTCATCATCAGTCGCGTTTAACCAAAACACAAAAGCATCTTTTAAAGCGCTCACACCACTGAAATATGGACGGAGAGGTAGACTTTTACGGAGCGGAAAAAAAATATCTGGGGTTCTAAGTCTTAAAACCACGATATGATTTGAGACGCCGTAGTGGAGGGCTCCGGACGTTTCGGTCATCTGGTGTTCTTTAACGTGCACTGACACCACACAGTACACAGTACACGGGCCTCTAGTATTTCGCCTCCCTCGAAATGCAACTGCCGCGACGGGGATCGAACCCGCGACCTTCGGGTCAGCAACCAAGAGCCATAACCACTGCTCCACAGCGGCAGACGGAGCAAAAAAAGAAAAACCGTGCGTGACGCTGCTCACCCGCGTGGTGTGTCGAAACTGAAGCCGCCGCATCCCATAGTTCCCTGCGATTGCTTATTTTACGGGTCACCTATTAGGCTGTACGATGTAGCAGCGACCAACTTGTTATTGCAATTGGGATGTCTGATCTGGATTGGCGGCCTTGATCGCAGTCCTAAGTGCCCATGTGTCACCGGTATTAGTTAAACCTGCATATAACGAAATGTCTAAATTCCCGAAAAACTTCGTTATAAAGGGGATTTCGTTATATGGAGGTTCGGCACAATAATTCGAAAAAGAAATGCTTAAGTAAGAAAAAAAGTAACTGACGGCAGAACTCACCCAGATCATTTATTTTGCAGTAAAAGACTGCGTGATTTTGCTTTGTTGTTTGTTCACGATGGATGGCAGCACTGACCGTTCGTACGACATCAGTGAACACAATGCTGCTCCTTCATCGACCAGCGAGCCCGCGGCGCAGCGCAATAGGTCGATGACGTCCAGCAACTCCTTCGCGGAGGGCAAAGCACATGCCGAGTCGTCCTCCCAAGGTCAGTTGTCACTGCAGTCTCGGACAGTTTCTGCCAGAGCCTCGTCAGTCATCTCCTCAGTTGTGACAGCGCAGTTGTCCACATATAAAGAATCACAAATCTGCACATCGTCCGGGGCTCCTCCATTCGTGCGCAGCGAAATCCAAGCTTCGACGAGATCGGGCGGGCATGACGGCTCCCCCTCTCTGGCGTCGATTTCCTCAGCCTGAACCTCTGTTGAGATACGGGCCTCACGGAAGCAGTTCGCAACAATTTCAGCACTCGTTTCTCACCAGGACGTTTCAAGCATCTGAATTGCTAGCACAATCTCTACCTTCATATCTCACTGCAGTCGAATGTTCAGGAGCAGTTTTTGGATTTGTCGCCAACAGTATGAGCACTTGACACTGTCATTAATTCCTTTATGAAGGAGCTGAATGAGCGATGTGCAGTTCGCGGGTAAAAACTGCAGTTCAATGTTGGAGAGCTCGAGCCCCTCTACGTGGTGTGCAGTGAAATTGTCTATGAACAGACAAATCTTGCATCCTTGCCTCTTGACGTCATTCTTGAAATCCGTCAGCCACTCACTAAATATGTTGCACGTCATCCAGGCTTTCGTGTTTGCCACATATTTTACGGTCATCCTGTGGTTTCCTTTGAAGCACCTAGGTCGGGTGCTTTTGCCAATGACCAGCGGAACTCGCTTGTCGCTTCCATCTGAATTTGTGCACAGTAGAACAGTCAAACGACGTTTGCTCTGTTTCTTTAAGCTCAAGGTTACGGTTCAGAAGGAACTCGTAGAAAAGCGCCGTTTCGTCAGCGTTGTAGCGCTCCAAAATACCCGGTAGTTTGTGTTGGATCCACGAGTCAGCGCCATCTCTATCTGCAGAGGAGGACTCTCCACTGATCACTTTGCCGACAATCCCGTACCTGCGTTTAAAACCTTCGAGCCAACCGTTACTGCCTTTTAAATCATCGCAGCCCAGGATGCAAGCATAATCCCTTGCCTTTTGCTGCAACACAGCGCCACTGATGGGTACGTTTCATGCCCGTATGTCCATAAATCATGTGAACGCAGCTTTGTTGACGTCGGCATATGTTGACGACTTCAACTTCTTTTCGCTGTCCGTGCCACGCTTCACAGCGCTGCAAATCGCATCTTTCACGTTTAAAATTGTCGACAAAGAACTAGCTGGGATGCCAAATTTGGCAGCGACATCCTTCTTTTTTTGGCCTCTAGAAACGGCGTCCAAGATGGCCATTTTGTCCTCAAGAGTCAGTACCTTGCCTTTTTTCATCAAAGCACTCATCCTTGGATTGTCACAACAGGTACTGGGTGCGTGGTCGTGTGTCGGTTCGCACAAGTGCGAGGCGTCGGAAATAAAGAGTGAGCGACACGATGGCGACGTACCAAAGAAAACCAACAAAGAAAGGCGCGGAGAATGCGGAAAGCCACAGTGCTGCCGGCGCTGCTGCGACTCCCTTTTTTTTTTTCCTTTGTAAGTACATAGTGTCACCTAGTGTCAGGTTAGCGAAGTGAAGCGCAGAGACTTGCACTGTAACGGTTGTGTCGTGTGGGACCCCGCCGAGATAACCTTCATTGCTGCTCTTGAACAAATACAAAATCGTGCTGCCAGGTTCGTCTTGGGACAGTACGGAAGGAGGGAGAGCTGCACTGCAATGAAGGCTAAGCTAGGATGGGAGTGTCTTTCTGACCACCGCCATAAACGGCGATTAAAACTTCTTTATTTGATTTACGATAATAAAACTGGAATTAACAGAGAAATTTACCTACACACACCTCATTACATTTCAAAGCGTTTTGATCATAGTTGCAAAATCCTGGCTAAAACGAACGTGTATGCAGATTCATTTTTTCCACAACAATTAAACAGTGGAATAGGCTAACTGAAAAGCAAGTACATAGTGGGAACGAAGATGTATTTTATTCAATGCTGTAAACCCGTGCTGTAACCTGAACGAAGATGTATTTATGTGTGAACAAATTTGTATTATGTGTGCGAACGAAGATGTACTTCATTTATTGATGTAGCCCCCTGCTATAACGCCTTCGGGTGCTGTGGGGTATCTGATGAATAAAGAATAAAACCAAAGAGTGATGCTGCCGGCGCGTCGAAAAAAAAAAACTTTATTTTCTCTCTCTCTCTCTCTCTCTCTTCGGCAAAAAAGAGCGGGCTAGGCCAGCAGCAGCAAGCGGCGGGATCAGGCTTGAAGGGAGGGTTTGGAAAGGTCATGCCCGCGGCGGCAAGATCGCCAGGTCGAGGGATGCAGGCCCGCCTTGCGCACGCACACACACACGTGCACTCGCTCTCGCCTCGCAGTCGCCGTGCCTTCGAGCGTGCCAAGCGCGATGCCGCCGCTTCGCATTCCATCGCGGCAGAGAAGGTGCTTCGGGTTGCTGCTCGCGCAAAAATGACAAAATTTGGGCCAACACGTTTAGGTCGTCGGTGGGGAAAATTCGTTATTTCGAGGGGGTCTCCCCCGCTGCCACTTCGTTACGTAGAGGTCTCAAATACATGTGCTTCAATGGAGTAGCGATGCGGAATAGAAAAATTTCGTTATATCCAGGAATTCGTTATATGGAGGTTCGTTATAAGCAGGTTTAACTGTAGTCGTGATTGGCTCCTTTACGCAGAATGCTGAATGCACCCTATCACAGTCGAGAAATTTAGAAATTTGATTTCTGTGGTTGGGCCGAATTGCGATCATCAGTGCACTGCATGCATACTAATTACCGTATATTACCGGTTGTAAGTCGACCCCCCAACTTGCAACCCCCTCTAGGCAAAAAAAAAAAAGGTTGACTCCTCACGCTGCGGCCTTAGCTCACCAATAAGTTTTTCAGAAGAGGGAGTGATGCGAAGAAATATTTATTTGCCCATGAAACACTCGTCGTCGCTTGACAGAAGGACGCAGTCACGGTCGTTGTAATCGTGTGAGCCACTGCTGCTGCCCGCCGTCGGAAGGGGTGCCGTGCCGGTGGTACTGAGATGCCACACGTGGAAAACACCACGCAGACCATGTCGGTTGGAAGTCCATACCAGGCATCGTTGACCCATTGCGCCACTTCACTCAAAGAAGTGCGCTTCAGCTTCCCTGTCGGTTTCTTCGGGTTTTCCTGTTGGCACCATTGATTGTCGAACACGCACATGCAGTCTTTGAATGGCTTATTGAGCGCCACGTCAAGTGGCTGGAGAATAGGTGTCAGTCCGCCCGGATTGATGACCAGCTTATATCCGGAGTGCGCTACTGCTTTCTCCACTCAATCTGTGATGTGGCCGCGGAAGGAGTCCAGGATGAGCATGCTGCGGGGCTTCAGCAGTGCACTCGGGCGCCTGCACCACACAAGACGAAACCACTGGAAGAAGTTTCATCGTTGAAAAAACCCTTTTCATTCACCTGCATGATAACTTTCGGTGGAAACTTTTCTTTGTTTGGCATCGTTTTCCTTTTGAACAGAAGAAATGGGGGTAGCTTGTGCACGTCCGGCCGTACAGCACAACATGACAGTGAAACGGTTGTGCATGTTGCACATTGCCAGCAGGCGAACCTGGCGCTCCCCTTTTCCGGACACTGTCCTCTTGCCAGGCTGCCAAACCATACGGGAGTCTGGTCGGCATTGCCGATTTAACCCAGCAGGAATGAATGCTTTGCCTTCAGGTCACTCACGTAGCGAAGCAATGCGCACTGTTTTTCTTTCTAGGCTTCGGGCAACCTTTGGCACACAGTTTTGCGTCGTCTTAGGCTCAGGCCATTCCGTTTCATGAAGTTCGTGACCCATTTCTTGGATACATTGAACTTGGTTTGCGGGATGCACATATCCTTTGCGACAGTACATGCTTTTGCTTCAATATCATCGTAGCAGACTCTTGTTTCTCCGGTTGTGAACCCAATCTCGAAGTGCCTCCTCAACGGCAGGGTATCGTCCAGACTTCGGTCCGCGAAAGGAACAGCGTGTCCCCACGAATATCTTGGTCCTCTGTTTTCTCCATTCCCTCACGCACTTTTCCAACACATCGAACTTGTGCCCTGCTGCAACGTTGCTTTCCGACTCTGCGTAGAGGATTGCTTGTGGCTTGAAAGCAGCGCTGTACTGTTGCCGGCCTAGCGATGGCATCTTGGTGTCCGTTGGGGAGCGAAATGCAGAAATGGAGAACAGGCGTGAGTGCAAAAAGACGCAAAGACGCTCGTGGGCGCATGTAACTGGTCATTTGGTTCAGTTCCCCGCGAAGTGTTGCCAGCCCACGTGGCGCTGCCAGCTTTTCCGTGGAATGCCCATGGTTTGTCAACAAATCATTCCTACTATATGAAAACAAAACTGCAGGGTATATCACAAGATAAATTCCTATTTTTTCCATAGAGCATCGTTAGCCCTCTATCAAAGGTTTGAAATGCTGCTTTCGAGACCTTGTTTCCCAAGCAGTTGGTATTAATGCCACGCGGTAGTGATTTTTCAACAGGCTCCATAGTTTCATGTGGTTTCGCTATAAGTTTCGTGATCGTCGCGGCAGATCCCAAAAACATCTGGCTCCTGAAGCGGCGCGCGTGCGTTGGGAGATAGCAGTTCCCACGACTCCGCTGCCTCGGCAGCTGATGTTATCGATGAGTCGAATAGCAGTGAATCCGAGGACGACGACCTTTTGTTGGACCCCACAGATAAGTCGACTTCATGATTCCGCGCATAGGTCGACTCCAATTATGGGTCGACCCTCGAACTTTGGAAGCTTATTTGATGAAAAAAACATTCATTTATAATCTGCAATATACGGAATCACTAGTCTACTACATTCCTTCACTTCTCGATAAATATAAAAACCAAAGTACTGACGTTCATTCCTTAACCCGGAAAGAAATCAGCCAGCATTTCTGCTTTTCAGAGATTCCGTGATGCCTGTATATGTGAAAACAAGTGAATGGATCTATGTATTGAACTATTATGTGTTGCTCTTTTTCTTGGTATACAGTAGAACCTCGCTGATACGTTTTTGAAGGGACCGTAGGAAATAAACGTTAAGAGACTGGAAACGCAAGAGCCGAAAAACAGGAAAAACAACAAAATATTTAGTGGTACAGAATTTTATTTCAATGCTTACAAGCAGCACGAAAATTGGCGCGCTCAGCCACGGTCTATTCAACGGATAGAAACGCGGAGCTGGGGACGGCCTCATCCACAGAAATGTAATCAACGTATGTGATTTTTTTAACACCAACAGCTGTAGGCATGAAAGAACTAAGCACACGCAATCACGACCAGCGCGGCGAGTCCGACCGCGAACCGCGCGCACGACCATGCGAGCTCCAACCAGCTCGAACTCCTCCCGTCCTCCGACAAATAACGATGATGAGTCTACGCCAACGCGATGGCAGAAGTGAATGCCAATCTCGAAGGCCTTGCTTTCGCAAGCATTTACGTCATATACGCCATGTTTGTAAAATACAAATCTCAAAGGCTATGCTTTTGTCAATAGTAAATACCAATCTCGAAGGCCTTGCTTTTGCGAGCAATTACGTCATAGACACCATCTTTGCACTTCGAATCTCGAAGGCGATACATTTGTTTGCATCAATCGAAAGATCCTGTTGCTTGCACCTCTCATGCGGCTAATGTTACAGTCAAACCAGGCCAAGCTGCGTGAAAATGCACCAATGACTGCTCTCTTCGGCAGTCACTCGGTCGGCTCCGAGCGCACTTCGCGACGTATCATACGGGAACGGTCCGACAGTTACGACGTAACAGCGGGGTTCCCAGTACATTGTATCCTATGGGAGCTATGCCGGGACCGGCGAAAAACGACGTAACAGCCGGGAAAACGCAGCAGTGAGGAACGTAACAGAGGGGTTCTACTGTACTTATTGTATTCTAGTTTTGATTATGACATAAAGTTGCACTGTTTCACTGTTTTTAGATGCGAAGGCATCTCTTGCTGGGGGGTATGTCCTGCGGCATGGTAGTCCACACTGACACTACGCATGCGCGACTCTCCTCCTTCCCTCTCTCCAACAGCTGCACGTTACTCTCTCCACTTCTCTCCCAGCACCTGCTTGCGCTTCTCCTGCGTTCTCGCTTCTGCTCTCGCGGCGCATGCGCTACTCTCCTCCTCTAGTCTCCTCTCCTTCAAGTGGTGTAGCGCTGCGCACGTTCAGTCCAGCGCTTGCTTCGGCTGACTCCTCTGAAATGCAGGCTCGACATGCCGAAATTCTCTCCTGCGCAGCGCCCCGATGAGCGCCAGCGCATGCGCATCCCCCTCTCTCTCCTCTCCTACACTGCCTCATTTTCGCACACCTTGTCGACCGCATTCGAAATTCTCTCAGCGCCGCGATGAGCGCCAGCGTATGCGCATCCCCTCCCGCTCTCTCTCCTTTCCTACACTGAATCCCCCTCGCGCGCCTGTCAACCGCGTTGCCCGCTCGCTCTGTGAGAATTAACGGCCAGGCTGGAGGGAAGACACGGTGTGCGTAGTGTTCCTCTTCGCGTTCCATGACGCGAGGTTGGTAGCATGCCCGAGGTCGGTAGCATGCCCAACGAACGCCAACGGAACGCAATCGTGCAAGTGCTCCGGCTTCGCATCGCCTCATGGTCCCCTTTAACGGGAGATGGTGGAATTTTTTTACTACAGGGCGACTCCTTTAGAACTGACCTATTTCATTGGGCTGTAGTTTTGTGACAAGTATCAGATTTTATTGCAGTTTGCGGCAAAACATTCAAGGATAGAAATTTAATAGCCCTTGCCATTTTTTGACATACAACGCAGAGAAAAATGAAGAATTAATGAAAGCCGCGAAATTCAATACAAGGAGAGATGGCTATACTGGCGAACAACTTTTCTTGGAGGGAAGGCTACAGAGCTGAACTACGCGTGTGCTACCGCTGAAGAATACAGTCCCACAATTACGTCCGTGTTTTCTGCGTGAGAATACAAAAAACAACATTGCTTTATTTTTGATACAAGACGTTTGAAAAGAGGGTCAGCACGCACCAAGGAGATATTTATATTTGTTTTACTTTATGCAGTTTCATTTCGCGTTTTTGTGCCTGTGAAAACGTCGCACCTTTTACGTGCACCTCACAGTCAAAATGGCGTCTTCCTCTTCAGGTGAGCACTCGTCACCATCCAGCTTTTTCGACGACTCGCCGAGGGAGCTTGTGACAAATTTCACTAACAAATGGCTGTTTAAGCCTGTGACGGCCGCTCGAATGATCAAATGGCCGTCACAGGAGGTACGGAAAGTTCACAAACCAAAACTAAATTCGAGACACGCACCGAACCCGACTACTCAGCGGAGCAGTACATGTGCAGTAGCTCCGCCCCCGTAGCCTTTCCTTCATCGGCAAGAAAAGTTGTCGGCGAGTCTAGTCCAGCACAGCGTTCGCAACAACCAGCGGTGGTAGAAGTTGGCGACGCCAGGTTCATCCTGTTACGCTGACGCGAAATCCAAACGCCCTGTAGTCTGAGCCTTGATCCAAGGGCTTTTGTGCACCCAGCCCAGCATCCCTCTTGTATGGTATTTCGCGGTTTTCGTTATTTCTTATTCTTTTCCTATGTTGCACGTAAAAAAAAAACGCAGGATAGGCCATTCAATATTGATTCCTTCTGAATGTTTTGCCACAAACCACATTCAAATAGAATGACCTGTAACAAAAGATCCGAATGAAATAGGTCAGTTCTATAAGAATCACCCAGCACTTTATAACTATATAATGACCACTATTACACACAAACTCATTTCTAATATGTTTTAATAAATACGAACAATATGTGCTTATATACTTGCTTTATTTTGCTGTATGATGTCTACAGTGCTGTCATAAAGGGCCTTCAGGAACTTTTAGGCTTAATGAGAGCAGCATGTTGGGCTAGTTGGTGATCCATGACATCAAAGAAATTGCGCGACAAAAACACGGGCAAAAGAAGCCAAGTACAAACACAGCGCAAACTTTTAACTGGATTCATTGTGCCGCTGGATCTGCTTATATATGCCACAGTATACATCACGCATGCGCACGAACGGACGCGACACAAAAAAAACCGCACATGCATAAAAAGAAAAAAAAGAAGAAAAGAATGAGTGAAATTCGCGCGCATGCGTGATGTATATTGTGGCATATATAAGCAGATCCAGTGGCACAATGAATCCAGTTGAAAGTTTGCGCTGTGTTTGTACTTGGCTTCTTTTGTCCGTGTTTTTGTCGCGCAATTTCTTTGATGACTTTTAAGCTGTTTACAACAGTTTTTTGCCTGAGGGACCCCATCAAATTGTTGAAAATACACTATAACCTCATTATAAGAAAGTCACATCTGACACGAAAATAAATTCGTTATATCCGAAAATTCGTTATAAACATGCATCCACAACACTATCTATGACAGGACTACATTTCATTTACTTCGTTATAACCGATAATTTGTTATATCTGCATTCGTT
The DNA here is from genome assembly GCF_013339695.2 of Rhipicephalus sanguineus. Taxonomy (NCBI): domain Eukaryota; kingdom Metazoa; phylum Arthropoda; class Arachnida; order Ixodida; family Ixodidae; genus Rhipicephalus; species Rhipicephalus sanguineus. The sequence continues at coordinate 3,037,798 of NC_051179.1, read as the reverse complement.
ATATCGAGGTTTGAGTGTAAAGATTTTATTAATTGGTTGATTGATTGAGGTTCCTCAGGCCCGTTTGAGCGCAATCATTCTGGCGAAGGGGAACAGCCTCTTCTACACGATGCAGTCAAAACGCGTTGGTGGCAGGTATGAGTCAGGAAGCAGGTCATTGCACGATTAGTTAGCAAGGTGTTGCAGAACAGCTTTACGAGAGCCCCTATGTAGCCTTCCGAATTCTCACCTCAAGGACTTTGGAAATTATCTTTGTGACGGCCACACCACACAGTGGAGTTGTGCTGGCAGTCTTCCAGAGGAGTGTGTCCCCACACACCAGGGCAATGGCACTGTTCCAGCCATAGACGGCCACGGGGAAGTTGAAGGCTGTGATGACACCCACGACGCCCAGTGGGTTCCACGCTTCGAGAAGGGCATGACCCGGCCGCTCACTGGGAAGCCACTTGCCCTCAATGGTACGTGACAGGCCCACAGCATAGTCGCACACATCTATGTACTCCTGAACCTGCATGCCATTGGGAAAAACACGTTCATGCAACTTGTCTGCAAAGACACCACCGTTGGTAATGCTAAAAACTAGAGCTGTGCGAATAGCGAAATTTTGAGTGCGAATCGAATCAAATATTTCTCGAATATTTTGCGAATACTTCAAAGTGAGGGTCCCTAAGCATTCTCTAAACTGTATACTAAAAAATTATAGCTCATCGGAAAGCGGGAAATTTGAAGACTGAGAAGTCTTCAAATTTCCCGCTTCAGCTAGGTCCTCCAATCGGAAACAAGCGTACAAAAAGCAAATGTTTAAAGTTTGTTTCGAGGTCTCCTGTTGGCTGTGTCCGCGATGTTGCTCCAGCACCCCTCGCCATTGGTCCAACGCTCGCTCTGGGAGAGCGTCGTCTGCTGCTTGCACATCGAGAGGTCACGGTTGTCGACAATCGCGTTACTTAGTGACTCATTTGTTTGTTCTGTGTTCACGGGTTGGCGATCACTTAGAATATAATTACGCTTTAGTTTGGCAGCTGCAAGTGGAACCTCAATCATCAGATTACGATAGTGCGCCGCGCACACCGCGAACATCGCAGACGCGCGTCTCAGGCCAACTCCTGGGACCCGCGGTTTGAGGTTCTGCTTGTCAGCACTTCGGACCTCGGGACGAAGATCATCGCTGGACGACTCTTTGTACTTGCTATTGAGCGTGAAGTACTTTGAAACATCAGGCACTGCGGCCACGCATACCACAATCGAACTTACTGCTCGAAGTCGTTGGTAGGCCTAACTCGCGCTAGCTGCAGCTTTTTCGCGAGAGCGAAGAAGCTGCAATGTGCTTCGTCGCAAGCAACAAATCACATCGGAATCATGAATGGGCACTTTACGCATTGGCAGCAGACCCCCCCGGCCAAGGTCGTCAAACAGCGACCGCTCGGAGCACCGGTGGAAGTGGCTAACAGCTTCGCACGTCGATTTATCACCGTTATATTTATTTTCCGTTATTATAGACCATTATATTTATTTTCGGGAGGTTCAAATAGTTCGAATAGTAAAATTCCGGTGCAAATCGAATCGAATAGCAAACACTATTAGAAAAATATTAGAAAGTTTGAATATTCGCACGCCCCTACTAAAAACACTGCAGAGAGTATGATTAAGCAGCATGGAAAGTTGGCGAAGTTGTTAAGTATTCATTTTGGTATGCGCTCGTTTGTGTCTCTTCTTTCTTCGTGTGCCGTCCCACCGCGCAGTCTGACCATAACTGAAGAGAGTATGATGTTCAGCAACTTGCCAAATTTCTACTTGAACTATTCTATACTCGGCGACAACTTTTCTTGGCACCACTGTGGAAGCTACAGAGCCAAAGTGCCTGCATGCGCGCGCGCCAAGAAATAGTACCTATATTTATTTTCTAATTCGAAAAGTTGCCTAACTCGAATAAATAAAGATTTGTTCATTATAAAAAAAGTACGAGCATGGGAAGCCGTTCGTAAAAAAAAAGTTATTGTAAACTTCAAGTTTGTTTCTGTCTTTATTTTTTGGACAGCACCACGTTTTTCTCACGCCTGCACCACATTTTTCTCACGCCTGTTCTCTCAGAGTCTCAGTAAACATGGCGTCTGCGATGCCGCCTGAACCGTTGGCCTGAACCGTGTGCGGCCGCAAACTCGCCGTTTCGTTCTCCGAAGAAGCTGTACTCTAAATGTGACAGAAAGTGGCTATCAAACCAGACCACACAAGTTATCTGCAATGTCATCGCTGGAGTGAGGCGCCGTCAGCGTGACTTGTCTGCAAATGCAGTGTGCCGGACTGTCGCCGAGCTCACCGAAGTGAGTGAGCGAACAGTTAAGCCTCCCCGAAGCGCAAGAAATTGAATTTCTCGGGCCAAACTGAGAAGCGCATCACCGGCAAGACGCGGCTGCTGACACGTTTGCGTTGGCAGCATTGCGGCGCAAAGTGCACAGCTACTTCATGCGCAATGAAATACCCATGGCCGAGAAACTACGCTCTATGAAGGTGTGTGACCAGCGAAGCTTGATAAAATATTCTGCGTCAGTCTCTTTTTAATTAAGCGTGAGCTCTCCTTAAATCTAAACCCAATTCAGCGGCATCATGGTACTTGCATTCCGTATTTATTCGAACACAATGCGAGCTTTTTCTCCAAATTTTTGCTACTTAAGTCGCCCCTCGCGTTACAATCGGGATCGCGTTACAATCGAGCAAACACCGTATTCAGGCTGCGGTGTGCGCTTGGCGGCGTTCATCATATTCCCATGTGTCTTATTTTGTTGTCTTCGGGCTTCACCCGCAAAGACTGTTTGGAATGCTCCACGCAGACCGCGATGCGATGTTCCAGAAGCGTCACGATTGTTTTAGATCTTTCCATTAAGATTGCGCGCGGTACGCGAATAGTCTAGAGATTACGTGGCCACCAGCGATAACGCTGGAGCATTCGATAGAACATGTATAATAGCCGACATGCTTCACCACTGTCAAAATTATTGACGGACGACGCTCTGACTGACTCGTTTCCTGCCCACAAGTTCGGCCAAATAAAGAATTTCATCTTCGACACGCCCACTGCTGCCTTCGTCAACGTAACAACCCTGTGACAATATACAGCACAGTAGGTAGATGCATCTACGCGCACTGATGTTCTCATTCTGTATGTAGACGTGGTGCTAAACGCTCTAGCGATGCGAGCAAGCGAAACCGAAACTGGAACTGAAATCGGCTGCAAGATGCCGAACTACTTGCGTAGTAACACAAATGTGCGGATGCCCCGCCTCCATAGCTTTCGCTCCAATGCCAAGATAAGTTGTCGCCGAGTATAGCCTGGTGCAGTGCACTTGACCAATTGATGTGTATACAGACATCAGAACGCTTCAGCAATAGCATACTGTACAGTGATTAATTGATGCTGTAATGTACACCGTTTCAGAAAGGCTGGCCATGTGGCCAGGCTCCAAGCATCACTGCCAGTGCATCTTTTTCTGCACAAGTTTTTCAAACAAAATTATTTTCCAAAAACGCATGCTACCTATCTTTTGAAAATTGTCTTATTTTTCTGCTAGGTGTGTCCAGATAAGATCGAGCATGAGGTCCCAGTCACCATTCCCGATTTTGATGAAATTAACCGTAGGCGTAGGTGTTAGACCCAGAACCATGGTATCGCAGTTAGGTAGCTTTGAGAAAAAAAAATTGTTTGCCTGAAAAAAGAATATCTAAATCTTGGCCGCAAAAAACACTTTTCCGCCAATTTCGCGATTTCTGAACTTCGAGCACACCTAGGAAAATATTGGTGCATTTCTTGATTCTAATATTTATTCCCCCTCAAGGAACAAGTAAAATACAATCTTACGAGTCTTATTTCCTCTACCTATCGAAGCAGCTTTGAAGAAAAAAAAATCACAAACGTGGCAAATCGCACACAATAGCTGTATTTCAGGAACTTATTGCTGCGAACAGGTTAAACTGAAGATAATAAAAATCGGTACTACATCTTAACTTTGATATGCGCTCTCTTTTAAAATGATTTCGTGGTTTTATCACGCTCCGTTTCACTCCATAATTGTGCTGAAACATAAGTGATTTACCAAAAACACCGAAGTTTGAAAATAGTTTTCTCAAAAAGGCCATTTTTGATTTCTCTTAAAATCCCTCCGCTTGAAGTAAAGGACGTCACCTACCATTCTGCGTAAAAAAACGTTGCATTATTTTGGTTGGTAACAAGTTACAATGAGCCACATGTGACCAAGTCAGCCTAGCAGCCACGCCGTTCGTTATGTGTTGAAAATCAGATATAAGTTGTTCAAGAGAATTGTACGCGACATAATCACAAAGCAGCAGCTGCACAACAACAAATTCGCAGCCAGATGTCATGGTTCGGCCACTTGACACACCCGCAGCCACGGCCGCTCGATGGTGCGGGTGCTCACATTACATGAGTGCCGCTTCGACTGCGGACGAGCTCCGCTTGGGCGCCAAACTACGCTCAGAGGACGAACGAGACAAGGAATGCATCACTGTGAAAGTTAAAGGCTGTTATGTGCCAACAAAAGCCACATTATACAACAAAGACTCTGCTGGCAATTTTGCAGTGAGCGCCTGAAGTCAGCTTGCTCTCTACCGGGGGCATTCCTCCTCTCATTCGCCACCCGAGCTCCATCCCCACAACATCGAAGCAGTGCTGACGTAAGGTGAGCGCCCGCAACCACGGATCACCTGCTCAAGTTCATTTAGCAGCGACAAAGCTTGCAGCACCATGCAACCCGAGTGCATTTGGTCTTTTTCAACAGATTCTTTGTGAAGATTACAATCAACAAGATTTGCAGCACATAGCGGCCACAAGGCTGAGTTGGTCACATGTGACAGATTATCACTTGTTAGCAACCCAAATAATATAACGCATTTCTTTTAGCAGAGTGGCAGACAACGAACGACCTTGACTTCAATAGAAGATTTTGAAAGAAAAAAAAATCAAGAACACCCTTTCTGAAAAAACTATTTTCTGAAAAAAAAAAAAAAAACTGAAAAAACACACATGATTCAGCACAGTTTTAAACTACTATAATGGCGAATGCAAAACCCACAAAAATTTTAAAACAAGGAAAGAATATCAAGGTCAATGTGTACCGAGTTTTATAACCATCAGTTCAACATGTCTACAGCTAAAGTGGTTGCTTGGGCGAGTTGGTATGACATACTTCACATAAAAAACAGCGCTAAAAACGGCGGACAAAAGAAAGAAGGACACAGACAGCCGCCGTCTGTGTCCTTCTTTCTCTTGTCCGCCGTTTTTAGCGCTGTTTTTTATGTGAAGTATGTCTACAGCAATAGATTCTCGAAATACGTGCTGTTTACCATGTTGGATTTTTCTTTCTCAAAAAATGCTCATTTCACAGCAAAGGAAAATAAAATACTGATAAGGCTGCATTTCACTAGTTCTTTGTTAGAAATAGATATTGTGACCAAGAAGTGCACCGTTTGTTTGTCAAGTGCGCTCAAAGTTCAAAATTTGCGAAAAATTATATTTATGGCCAGCATCTTTCTTCTTTTTTTTTTACGCAAACAAAACCTTTTTTTCAAGAACTAACACTGTAGTGGCTGGCCTAGAACCTTGAGTAGGTTTCATCCCGATTGGAAATGGTGACTGGGGCCCAGTGTTTGTTATGTGGGCACAGCCTGCTATTTCAGAAAGCAGTCTATTTACATATGTAAATCATTCATTTCCTCTGTGCTGTCATTTCTTTCTCAAACCTCGTATTTGTAAACAAGAAAAATCCTAAATTAGTCAGTCTTCATGGTGACTATATCTTGGTGGTCACCTTACTTCAGGCAATTCTCACTAACCTTGTTATCCCTAGCCCATTCAAACACTCTTGGAAAGTGGCCAAGTTGGCTAGCTGATCATGTTGCAGAGCTGACTTGAGGCCCAACACCTCTGGACTGCCTGAACGATTTGAGTCGCAGCCTCAAAAGCCTGCTACGAGCAGGTTTTGCAGATTACAAATGGTACGAGAGCTACGTTTGCTTCCTAAAGCCGCCGGCATGGTCTGTGTGCACGACTGAGCAACGTGGGCCTGCTTGACCATAGGTGAAAAACAAGTCTGGTGAAAAACGAGTTGCCATGGCTACCGATGGCCGTCTCATAGTTTGAATTCACACAGAGATGCCGACGAAGGGCCACACGAGTTGAGGGGGGATAACGTGATGAGTACAGCTGCGTCCATTCAGTGTAGAGCGTGCGAGCAGCCGGCCTTGCGGCAGTTGCTCGGGATTTCACGGTATCAGCTCTACACAGATGTGGACGCGGCTGTGCTTGGGAAACAAGTGCGCAACACCGCCTAGAAAGTTTGTGGCCGCATGCCCCGTACCTCGCCCAGGCCTTCAGGTAGAATCTTGCCCATCTCGAGGGAGACCAGCTTGCCCAGTGGCTCCTTGTAGCGGCGCAGCGCGTCGCCCATCTGGCGCACAATGTCACCCCGCTTGGGGGCCGGAAGGTCTGCCCACTGCTGCCAGGCTGCACAGCTCGCAGCCACCGCAGCCTCGTAGTCGGCCGGTGTGGCTTGCACCACCTCAGCTATGGGCCGAGCATTGGCTGGGCAGTAGGATGTCAGCACCTGCAGGAGGACAACCCTCGTCAAGCACTGTTGGCCACACTGCTCAGTGGTATCATACGCGCTCTGTGCTTCTTTTCATTCAACTTCCATGTCCGTATAAAACCCTAGGCCAAGCTCTACTGGTACAGTCAAGTTGTTCACAACAGTGGCGCAGACATGCGCAAGCCGTGGGTCTGCCCGAGCAAAGGGAGCCCAAGTGCCGTGCCATAAACCCACCGAACTGTGCGCAGCCACCGCCTGCCCTCGCATGCAGATCACATGACCAAAAGGCCCTGGGAAGCTGTGTTGGGTCCAGCGGGGATCTAAAAGGGCCGTCTACACACTCCATTTCTTTCAGCAATGTAAATAGCAAAAGTGACCGTGCTTTATAAAAAAAGTTGACCGAAATTATTTAGGCAATTAACGACCGGTGTCGATCTTGCCTGTGTTCTCAAAAACCATTGACATAAATTTTACATACTCTACTTTCAAGGTTTATTGATAAATACAATTTACTTCTAATACTATAATAATATTCTAATATTGACAAATACAATTTACGTATGTATTCATACTGGCAGGGTTTTGCAGCGCGCGAACATAGGAAAAAAGGGCAGAGAAAGAGCGCTCTTTCTCTCTCCTTTTTTCCTATGTTCGCGCACTGCAAAACCCTGCCAGTATGAATACTAACCAACTAGCCACTTACGTATGTATATTTTACTCCCTGTAACATCTTTTTATATCATGATAATAAACTAATTGATTGATTGACTGATTACACCTCATCAGTATGGCTTTCAAAAAAAATAAATTAGATGAACCTGCACTTCTGAAGCAAAAAGATTACAATCTCAAGAAAAGGCACTCGTTCATGGCATTTTCATACACTCTTGCAATGCCTTTCGTTTAATTAATCATAAAATGCCATTAAATAAATTACACTGAAATGGCATTTGGCCCTATCCGGCAGACGACAAGTTGTATGCACAAGCAACTCTTATTTCGGTGAGCAACCTGCACTGTGTGGAGTGCTGCAAGGCAGTATTTTGGGGCCATTATTATTCAACACCTATCTTAACGACACTGTAAATATTTTCAGCAAAATACATAATATATGCCGATGATACCAGCATGTTCTTTTCAGGACATAATGAGCATGCCGTTCTCTTTTTTCCTGCACTCATGCAGAGGTCTTCTGTTGGCAATGATGCTCTTAAGGACATGTAAACATTTTTATGGTGAATTATCTCAACAAAGTAAAAGTTGTACTCATTACAAGCAATGAATCAATTACCAAATAATTAATTTAATAAATAATTACCCATTAATTCAGAGTCACTCAGACAATAATTATCCATTTTATTCGAGTCCAAATTGTTCAAGAGCTCCTGAATTTCTCCTGTCAAATAGCGCGCGCAAATGGCACGCCAATTTGCCACGGCTGCGCTGCTGAGGCACGCACTGACAAAGGGACGCGAGCCGATCGCTGATCATCATCATCATCAGCCTGTCTACGCCCACTGCAGGGCAAAGGCCTCTCCCATGTTCCGCCAATCAACCCGGTCCTGTGCTTTCTGCTGCCACGTTATACCTGCAAACTTCTTAATCTCATCTATCCCACCTAATTTTCTGTCTCCCCCTCACGCGTTTGCCATCTCTTGGAATCCAGTCAGTCACCCTTAACGACCACCGGTTATCCTGCCGACGTGCTACGTGCCCGGCCCATATCCATTTCTTCTTCTTGATTTCAACTATGATGTCCTTAACCCCCGTTTGTTCCCTGACCCACTCTGCTCTCTTCCTGTCTCTTAAGGTTACACCTATCATTTTCCTTTCTATCGCTCGCTGCGTCGTCCTCAATTTAAGTTGAACCCTCTTTGTAAGTCTCCAGGTTTCTGCTCCGTAGGTAAGTACCGGTAAGATGCAGCTGTTATATACCTTCCTCTTGAGGGATAGTGGTAGATTACCATTCATGATTTGATAATGCTTGCCGAATGAGCCCCAACCCATCCTTATTCTTCTAGTTATTTCACTCTCATGGTTCGGCTCCGCGGTTACTACCTGTCCTAAGTAGACGTAAATGATAATCTGACTAGTATCATTAAGGAGTGTGCAGTGGAAGTCAGGGATACAGTCTTTAGACAGGACACTGGTAAGCTATCCCAAGATACGAAAAACCTCATTAAGAAACGTCAAGCTATGAAAGCCTCAAATGCAACAGACAAAATAGAGCTGGCGGAGCTTTCGAAGTGAATCAATAGGCGTAAAGTAGCCGACATAAGAAAGTATAATATGGAGAGAATTGAGCATGCTCTAAAGAACGGAAGAAGCCTCAAAGCTATGAAGACAAAACTGTGCATAGGCAAAAATCAGATGTATGCATTAAGGGACAAGGAAGGCAAGGTCACAAACAATATGGATAGAATAGTTGAGGTAGCGGAAGAGTTCTACAGAGATCTGTACAGCAGCCGAGGCATTCAGGATGATAACGTAAGAAGCAGTATTAGCGCAGAGGAATCTGACATCCCACCAGTATTGACAGCAGAAGTAAAGAAAGCCCTAAAGAGAATGCAAAGAGGCAAAGCAGCTAGTGAGGATCAGGTAACATCAGACCTGTTGAAAGACGGTGGAGAGATTATGTTAGAGAAACTGGCCACCCTGTATACGAAGTGCCTCTCGACGGAGAGGATACCAGAATCTTGGAAAAATGCCAACATCATCTTGATCCATAAGAAAGGGGACGTCAAGGACCTGAAAAATTACAGGCCCATAAGCTTACTGTCCGTTGTCTACAAGCTATTTACAAAAGTAATTGCTAACAGAATTAATACGACATTAGAGTTCAATCAACCAAGGGACCAGGCAGGATTTCGTACAGGATTCTCAACAATAGACCATATTCATACTATCAATCAGGTGATAGAGAAATGCGCGGAATACAACCAACCCCTATACATAGCCTTCATAGATTACGAGAAGGCATTTGATTCGGTGGAGACATCAGCAGTCATGCAGGCACTGCGGAATCAAGGCATCGACGAAGCATATATAAACATAATGGAAGAAATCTACAGCGGATCCACAGCCACTATAGTCCTCCATAAAGAAAGCGACAGAATCCCAATAAAGAAGGGCATACGGCAGGGAGACACGATCTCTCCAATGTTATTCACCGCGTGTTTACAGGAGGTTTTCAGGGCCCTAGATTGGGAAGAGTTAGGGATAAGAGTTAATGGAGAGTATCTCAGTAACCTACGATTCGCTGATGACATTGCATTGATGAGTAACGCGGGAGACGAATTACAGCTCATGATTACTGAACTGGATACGGAAAGTAGAAGAGTAGGTCTGAAAATTAATATGCATAAAACTAAAGTAATGTGGAACAATCTTGGCAGTGAACAGCGCTTTGCGATAGGTGGCGAGACACTGGAAGTTGTAAAGGATCGCTGATGTGCAAGCTCAAAAATATCACCACAGACAACGGCACATTATTTTTCTGACAAGAGCAGTCTCGCAAGTGGCAAGGAGTGAATTTAAGAGACAGAACGAGTATACTCAAGACTGGCAGTGAAAGCGTTAATAAAATATGCATGGTTCAGAATTAAAATGGACTAGGCATATACTCAATGCACATCTTGCGGCATCCATTAGATATGTAGTTCAGGAACACTTAGGGTGCACACACTGAGCCACAAATTCATATTGGAAGCTACTAATAAGATAAAAACAGCTTGGCCAACTTGGGAATCCCACCCATCAGGGAGGGAGGTAGATGCCCCACCCTGGCAAACAGCGCTTGTCTTCTTCCGATCACTATGGTCGGAACAATTTTTACTTATTCCACTGCTCATATCAGGACAGGTAAACTGCCAGCGGTGCAATACTTCATCTTCAATTGAATGGCAATTACTTCCAATTGCCCGGTTTGTTTTCCGTGTCAAAATAAAAATATTCTTTTCAACTGTATGTAGCTATTTTCAAGACGGTAATCTCAATAATGCCTTTTCTGTATGCAGTGAATTGTGTCCTACATCTCTGTTTCTGGATGATGTTTACATTACGTTTCAGAATTTTTTTACACAGTCTAACAACTTCCGTCTTGAATTTTCTAATACCTATGCACGAGAATTACAAATTCAACATGTATGCCCTGTAGTAGCACACTGCCTGTGAAGTGTTCATGCTTACCGGCATGCTGTTACCACTCAGACTTCTTTTTGGTGCTTTTTTTCTGGGGCTGTGAACTAGTCAAGCTGTTTCATACACAGCTATTTTTTTTGTCTTTCACAGCCCTCTGTAAGAGAGAAGGAAAAATAAGACTGCCTGGCTGTCATCTCTACTGAAGCGGAGCTCCCACACTGCAACCGAGCTGGCCATGGTGCCACCTCCGCCTCACACACTCTCCTCTGCAATGTGGCTGCACATCAAGAATATTCAGGGGTCACCTCAAGACATGCGCGACGCAAAGCTACAGGAAAGTACTGCTGCCAGATCAGGTCTAGCCCCAGGCAGCTAATTAAAGAGGAATGTTTCATTTACTGACAGGCACTCAATTGCACCAAGTGGGACAGGCGCCCCCCCAGGTGGCCGTCCTGTTTGTTCTCCCCCTGGAGAAGCGGTTGCCACCAAGCAGCGAGTGCTATCGTCTACCCTGCCAAACTAGGTTCCTTGGAGTGTTTCGTCTTTTGCTGTTCATCAGGACTAGAAAGAAATATGCTTTACCTCCTTTTCCATTTCTTTCGTAGCTCATTCGACTAGCCGCAACTATTACTAAGTATTTCGGGCCACCGATAGATGGCCTCTATTGTGCTCCTTCAACCAGAGTTGCATCTACTTAGAATAACAGACAGCTCAGCTAGTCGGTAAGTATTCATACTAAAAAAGACAGGGCGTGCAAACACAGACACAACAAAGAAGTTACGACACCACAAACGCCAACCAACAACTGAAGAGGCACACAGTGGTCGAATAAGAAAGGCACAAAAACTTATGTGCGCATGCCCAGATAATATATTTGGCAAGCGTGGGCGTCTAGGTGAAAGATAACTGTTAAGGCATTTGATTTCTTCTTTGTGCAAGTTGATCGACGGTTGGCTCACACATGCACTACCACGATTATCGAGATGTCATGCCTCATTTCTTCATTCCTGTGCCGGTACAAAAGTGTCCATTCATCAAATTGTGCCCTTACACTCACGGCAATGTAATTAGAAGGTGAGCCTCCAGTTAGCGATCTCTTATTTTCCCATAGCCTCTGGTTAATGCAGCGGCCCGTCTGTCCTACATAGAAGCGGCCGCAGCTGAAAGCGACCTTATACACCACACTTGTACGGCCATCAGTGAATTTGTTGGTGTGTTTTACGAAACAAATATCAGTCCGCTTCTTGTCTTTTACTCGCTCATTCTTCCTCACCACAGTGCCACAAATCTTACCCAGCTTATTGGCAGCCGTGAAGACAACATTAACGGCCTATCTACTTCCTGCTCCTGTGAGATACGCTATGAATGTACGGTATACCTAGGACAAGTTTCTTCCTATCGCTTTCTGCAACCATGCTCGGACTTAACATAATGGCCTTCTTTGAACATTTAGCGACAGTGGCCACTGCATCACAAGGATAACCTACCTCTAAAAGACCTGTGCTTTAAAGCTATCACTCATTTTGTGCTCACACGACTTGGTGAGGGCAGACTTAAGGCAAGACATGGCTATACCATTTTTTTACAACCTTCGAGTGCTTCAACAAAAAACACCAGGCCTGCGCAGAAAGCGCAGCACAGTCACAGCAAAAGCTGGAAGAGCGGCATTTCTAGAGCCCGTTGTAAACTCTCTTGTGGCCCCTAATTCAAGTACACTAGCAACGTACCCATTACGGCACAAATCAATTTTTGTCAAGTTGGGAAGCACCCACCACGACACTATTTGTCATTCTGTGCAGAAGCGAGGTACCATCTTTGTTGATGATACGGTTGATGACGAGGAAGAATTATGGCTGAGAATTTTGCAATGGGTTGGAAGCTTCAAACGACCCCCTACTTACGTAATTCGCATTGTGTTACGCCCGGTCTTTACTGAACTCTACCGTCACGCTTTATAACATACGTTAACCGGAGAAGGAGAGAATTAACTTCATTGAGACCCTGCGCAAATGGATCATGGGAGCCTTATGGGCTTCCTTGGCAACCAATAGAAGTGCACTTGCGAGGAACCCACTACGCTATAAATCATCATAATTTTTGTGAAGTAGGGAAGCAGCCACTATGCAATTTTTCGTCATTCTGCGGAGAACCCTGGCACCCGCTAAACACCTGTAAGGCATTATGTGCACTTTGTTGATGCTGTGGCTGATGACAAAGGATTATGGCAGAGACCTATGTAATGTGTTGGAAGCATTCAAGAACCCACTCGTTGCGCAATTCGCACTGTTTGACGCCTAGTTACAGAATTTGCGTTGTTTGACGCCTGGTTGTTATTTCACTCTTCTACCACACTACATTACATAAGTTAATGTGGTGCCTTCCCGATATGAAGCCTCTATAGGGTCTTTTTGCAAAGCAGTTTCAAGCACTGGCATGTAAGAATACTGGGCTCCCACGCAGAGGGCCCAGGTTCGAACCTCATTCTATCCCGGATATTTTTTCTCATTTAGTTTTTTTCCGATTTCACGCGATAGTGGTTACAGACACCGGCGGCAGGCAACTACGGCGCCAAAAACAGCCCTTGTTGTGATCACATAACAGCTTTCACTGTAAAAATTAACCGCAAAATGCCAAGCAAGCACCCCCCTACGGTGAAGGATAATCCAACCAGATTTGGAGGGGGGGGGGGAGGGGGGAGCGCTTGCTCGGTCTCGGACCGAAATTTAAGATGGCGGCAGGAGAGCCGCTAAAAATAAAAAATGCGTCCATGTTTCTAACGAAATGCTTTATTTACTGTTTATATTCCCCATCGTCACTGTCAAACCATTGAAGCAGTGACCGGTTTGACCAATGTACGACCGGCCACATGACCGACGGAATTTCATAAACAAAATTAAATGTGCATTCAGTGTACTCATTCTTGTGGTTCTTATTACAAAAGCGATGCTCGTCTTGAAAAAAAAATGTGGCCGCAGGGGAGGGCGCTTGCTCGGCATTTTATGATAACAGCGGCTAGGAGAATACTGCCAGCATAAGTAGTTCTGAAACATTAAGGAAATGTCTAGAAATTGCATTCCATTATTCTGGGGGCAACTCTTTCTTGTTCAGCCCTCCTCTATTTAATTCAAATTTTTCGCTCATTGAGGTTACCACAGTTTCAAAGTCCTCACCACTACAAAAAAATGAAGTAATAGTCCATATAATGAAAAACCTAAGGCGCCTTGTAAGTGTTTGTCAATCTTGCGAAAGTATAAATCACTAAGAACTGGAGCAACCTTTGGACCAATAGATATCCCCGATTTCTGCACATAAACTCCTTCCTTGCAACCTACCAGCGTCGACTTTAAATACATGTGTAAAGAATTTCTAGAAAAGCCTCCTTAGAAACACCACATTTATCAGTGAAAACCGTTTCCTGCAATTGTTTGTCAATACAGTCACTAACACATTTTAACAACTCGTCATACGGCCAAGAGTAACAAAGGTCTTCAACATCCATACTAAAAGCTTTACCACCGCCACTCTCCCAATCCACAAAAGACTTGCACACGAAGGAGACTAACTCAAGATCTAAAATAGAGTTTGCTGAGCTGACCAACAAGAATAAACTCGGTGACAAAAGGAGCGTGAAAGCAATACAAGCAGCAGTCAAAAAAGGCACCAAAACAGCGAAAAAGACTCTGTCTAGCAAGGAATAAAATGCATGCTCTAAAGGGCCCAAGCAGGGAAATCACTTCACTTGAACCAAACTTCAATGACATAGTTTGGGCGGCAGAGAAATGCTGCGCTGAACTATATAGTTCGAAAATAAGACATCCACCCTCGAGAGGTGTTAGTGATGAGCAAGATGCGTAATATGCCACGCAGAAAAGCAGCTGACGATGAACAGCCAGTCTCATGGAAGACGGACGAGAATTTATTTGGAAGAAACACTTTACACTCGGTGCCTCAAAACGGCAACAGTTCCAGTGAGCTGGAAGAATGCCAACATTGTACTAATACACAAGGAAAGAGAGAAAGAAAACTTAACCCTTTGATGCGCTATGCACAGAATTGTGTACACCACTTGTTTTTGCTATTTGTATTGACTAAGGGCTAAGAAAGAGCAAGATACATTGAGCTTTGGATGAACTGAACCCCCTGCATAATAAATTTGTCTTCATTTAACTGCATTTTGCAGTGTTTTGTTGCATACGATCACTTTGCTGAAGGCACTACCATATTCGCGAGTCATTCGACGTCCCGCTTCTGGCGACCCACGCATAATTTTTCTTTAATCAGCATGGACATAACCGAAAATTGATTTGCACTATATTTCTAACCTGAGATTTCATTCTATTTAAGCAAAAACAGGTCATGAATGGCTTCTGAACAAACAGAGATTTACTTACAGAATAATTAGGAATGAATACTGTAAAACACATAAATTAATGTATCACGACATTATTTTTATAGCAATGTAATATTGAGTGCCTCGAAATAACATTGTATCGATTTGACACATTTACAGACAGTTCTTCATAGGTGGCGTCTGAAAGGGTTAGAGAACTATAGGCCCATCAGCTTACTTTCGGTCATATACAAAATATTTACAAAGGTTATTTCAAAATAGGATAGGAGAAACACTTGACTTCAACCAGCCTAAAAACAAGCCGGCTTCAGGAAAGGCTACTCTACAATGGACCCACATTCATGTGATAAATCACGTAATGGAAAAAACTGCTGAATACAACAAACCCCTTTATTTAGCCTTCATAGACTGCAATAAGTCATTCAACTCAGTCGAGATATCTGCAGTCTTGAAAGCACTAAGTCGACAAGGAGTGCCTAAATCCTGTGTCAATGCCTTAGCCAACATCTACAAAGACTCCACAGCTACCTCGCTTCCCCGCAAAAAAAAAAGTGATAAAATCAGGATAAAAAAAAAGGAGTCAGACGAGGAGATACAATATCACCAATGTTGATTACATGATTACAAAAACTGTGCTACAGTTACTGCGAGATACGAAGTTAGGGGGGAGTGGACACTACAAGCGCTTGTAGTGTGTCTCCCCCCTAACTTCGTATTTCGCAGTAAGTGTAGCGCAGTTTTTGTAATCATGAAAAACCAACTAGCCCAATACCTCACTTTGATCGCCAATGCTGTTCACTGCATGCTTAGAGGATATATTTAAAGAGCTAGACTTGTAAGAAGCAGGAATCAAGGTTAACAGAGAATGGCTCAACAAAGACAGGAACTAACTTCAAAAAAAGACCGAGAAATTAAACCTGGAAACTACCAAAGTAGAGCTAAAAATGAATATGATGACGACAAAGACAATGCTGAAGAGTCTGGCGATAGAGAAAGAATTCACGATTGGAAAGCGTACACTGGCGTGTATACAAGAATACGTGTACTTGGGACAGCTGCTGACAGCAGAGCCTAATCACGAATAAGAAATTCACCGAAGGATGAGAATGGGCAGGCACTTCCAGATAATGTCAGGAAATCTGCCACTGTCTTTAAAGTGAAAAGCATACAAGCGCTGCATACTTCCAGTTCTAACATAAGGGATTTTGAACATGGAGGATAACAGTGCAACTAGAGAAAAAGTTGAGGATGACGCAGCATGAAATGGAACGTAAAATGACAGGAGTAATGTTAAGACATCGCAAGACGGCAGAATGGGTCATGGAACAAAGAGTGGTGGCAAATATCCGAGACATCAAGAGAAAAAAAATGGGCTGGCCACTTAATGCGTAGGACAGGCAACCAGTGGACAGTTAAAGGGAAGCTAAAGGCAAATATTAAGTTGATGTTGATTGTTGAAATAGCATTCCAGAAACCTCGCAGTGCTTTTTTCGTGAAAAGGAAATGCTCATTTTGAAAGAATATCACGTTTTAGTGGTCCACACGGCGTTAGCGCACATCAAATCACCCGCCTGAACGGGCCTTCTGACATAGCAGTTGCCGTGCCCAACGTTGCCCGCCTTTTCTGCCTGGCCGCCGACACTACCGTTTCTTGCACAAAAGTGGCCATCAACCTTACCAAGACGTCGCCATGGGCCACTCTGAAACTGTATAGTTCACTGTAACTGAGCTGAGCTTGGCCAGCAGCAGCAGTAGAGTATGAACAGTGCGAAAACAGTGAGAGCCAAGCACATGCAGCAGTACGCGATACCACTGAGACGCGACCGCGTGAGTGAAAACAATTTTTTAACCCCTCGCGCCATTCCCCATGGTAACGTCAAGGGGTTCTTTATTCCATGAATCAAACAGAAATGAACAAGCAGCGTTCTATTACATCTTGCGATGCATGGAAAGTTCTTTTTTTATCGCAACTAGTTTGATTACTAGCGGTTAATTGTATTTGGGACTCTTGACGTCATCGAGATCATTTCCAAAATGCCCCACTGGTGGCGCAGTGTCCAACATTTACTTTAATTTCTCGATTACTAGAGCACTGCTACTGATAATATTGACGTTTTAGACGTTCTCACACACTGACCTTTCACTCTGACAAATTGTTACGTGCCTTTAGTGTCCCTTTAAGGGCAACTGAATGGTTACCAAGGGATGGGAAACGCAGTCAAGGAAGGCAGAGATAAAATGATGAAATTAAGAAGTTTGCAGGGACAAAATGGAATCTGCTCGCACAGGATAGGGTAGGTCATTGGGAGAGGCCTTTGATGCTGCACACCAATTGGCTAGCGGGCAAAAGCAGAATATTGGTGGCGCCATCTACAGTCGGATACAACTTAAGTTTAGAAGAACAGACTGTTGGGCGAGTTGGTAATGCACTATTTTTTAGGGTTAATGATAATAATAATTAAGTTTAAAGCGACCCTGCCCTCGGATGACCGAAGCGCAGAACTGAGGGGATGTAAAACATCTGCCGAAAATCTGTGTCCATGTGCTTCAAGTTGTTGATGAATTTGCCCTCACGCTGCCAAATGCTTGCTTCTTGGTTAGCTCAATTGGTACAGTGACCGCACCTGAAAAACATTGGTCCCGCCCCAGACTACGAAGATTTTTTGGCAGCTAAAAAGCATTTTTGCGATAGCAATTATATGGACACTCTCGGCAAATTTTTGCCATCACCGTCACGTCCTGCATATGCATACGTATGTAAATGTAAATAAAAGCCACAAATAAAAATAAATCACCAGAAAAAATTTCTGAAGTGCACCACCGGGATTCGAACCTGTGACCCCTCGCTCCGCGGCGTGCTGTGTTACGACAGCTCTGCCATGTGCCACTCGTTCTTTGGCATACTAACGGCGAGCAATTTGTACGCATCATTTACCGCTTCGGCGTGTTCAGTACCACCCACGAGATGGTACGAAGGGTGCGCTTTAAAGCAACGTTCCTACATGTTCTTTCAATTGCTCTTGAGACTCGCACTAAAAAGTGGCCCATTTCTGTGCCCATTCGCAATGTGGAACGCCGGGCAAGCAACGCTTCGCACGTCACCACGCCGCAGGATGCGTAGAGGGGTCACTCCACGTGCCCCAAGTGTTAAACAAGGAGGCACTGGCACAGTGATACTTGTAGCGCGCTGATCAAACACAAAGAAGTAACAACTGTGACAGTTGTTAGTTCCCGTGCGTATACCTGTGTATTCTTTCCGAGCATCCTTCTCTGTGTTTGAGCAGCGTGGTGCAAGTGTCGAGCTGTAACAGTTGTTCGCGCTCGTCCGGTGTGCGTTCTTTTCGTGCGTCCTTTGCGCTTGAGCGGCGCGCTGCAAGTGTCGTGTTGCTTCCCATCAATCGTGTGACATTCTAATTTGTTGCTATCGCATTCTTTGCTTTGGCGAAACTGTGACTTTTCTTTCTGAGAAACTTCTTTGCACATCCTTGTGGCTTCGTGCTCCAAACGAGTGGGTGTCTGTTTTTCCCTTTCTTAACTACAGTATTTCTGTCACGGTACCCTATGGCGCTCTAGACATGCCAGGAATAAATGCACACACCTTTTGACCACCAGATGGTGGTGAAGTCTAGCATTTCATAAAGTCCCTCTATTTTCAAAGGTAGCGCAAACTCCTCCTCTCAGCGCCGTTTCCTCCTCGCCCGTCACTCTCGGCCACCATTATTGGGCACGAGTCGCGAGGCGCGACTAGCCCGCATGCGGCGTGTCAACGCACTTGCTTGTACTTGCTTGGAAACTCTACAATTCTGTGCGCAGATTCACAAAGCTGTTCGTACGTAAGATGTGTAGTAAAAATAGTTTGTGGTTGGTCGGTACCTTAGCTATCATCTCGTGTTTTATAAGCAACAAATCGCATACTGGTGCCAGCACAAAAAATCCCATTGCGGCACATTACGTGCGAACAGCTTTCTGGACCTGGGACCTGTTTTGACAACGTGAAAAACCTAGCATTTGCGCATTGTACTTGAGTTCTTAAGTGTGGGATGCGTTGCTCGCACCAGGCAAACAAGAGGCAGAACATGTTAAACGCAATCCTATTACAGCTGCCATTTTTTTTCCGGATAGTGTTTGTTTACAAGACTCATTTCGGAAAATCGGACACTACAACAAATTATGAACACACAACAAGGCGGAGGCATTTATTCGCTAAATACCCCCAGCGTGCATTCTTTTGAATTTCGAACTGCATTCACGCGCTTCTGTTGCTCCCTCAGGTAAATATCTTCTTGGTTCCATCGCACACGCCTCATGCACCTCGTTCTTTAAATGGAGACTCTTCCAGTGTGCTTAGTTTATGCGATGCCATGCTGGTATTCCTATTACTAAAATACGCTCTTTTGTTCACACGAGAGCATGGACATTTTTCTTTTAGTTGGCTAACGGTAAGCTCGCAAACACACCTTCCCGCATTCGTCACTAACTGGGTGAGAACAGCAGGCAGGTCCCTCCCTCAGTAATGGAGCCTCCAGATGCAAATAACTGCTCTTAATTTCCATCGATCACACATTTATAGCTATTTGAAACAAAGAAAACACAATTACAGTCGACGTCCGATTTCCCGGACGCCCGAAATTCCGGACATGCCTGATTTCCCGGACTCATCTGTGGCACCGTCAAGTTCCCCATAGAGCCAATGTAATAAATAGTCCGAAATTCCGGACGCTTATAGCCTTCGCCATCCGATTTCCCGGACTTTTTACTGTTAACCGCCGACCCAAAGCCACCACCGACGCCGCCATTTTGGTTGTTTTCATATCCTCGAACCCACCATACTCGCATCGCAGGTGTGGCTAGCAGCACCGCCACACCGCGCCGCGGCTGCCGTAACCTCGAAACCGCACGTGTTTCGTGCTGCGCTTTTCGTCGAGCGGATTCGCCGTTTACAGCGATGGCACCGACTGCTCCTTTGTCTTCATCCGTGCCTTCGAAGCGCACAAAGCCCCCTCGTAGGCTCACGATGGAGAAGAAAGCCGCCATCATTAAACAAGTCCAAGGCGGTCGGTCGCAGACAGAGGTGGGGAGGGAGTTCGGAATTTCGAAGCAAACTGTTTCGGACTCCATCAAAAACAAGGCGAAGATCTTGGAAGTGGCTGCCAAATCAACCGGGGCTGGAAAGAAGAATGCGAGTCGGGGTGTTTACCCGCAGCTCGAGGAAGCGCTCCTCGTGTGACTCAGTACCATGATCGCTAAGAAAATCCCGGTGTCAGGCGACATCCTGAAGCAGAAGGCGGAGGTTTTCGCGCTTCAGATGGACGTGAAGAACTTCAAGTTCAGCGATGGATGGCTTCACAATTTCAAGAGCCGCAATGACTTGAACTTCAAGAAGATGTGCGGAGAAAGCGGCGCCGTCGACGATTCCGTTGTCGCCGAATATCGGGATGGAAAGCTGCAGTCCTTGCTTCAGCAGTTTCCACCTAATGATATTTTCAACTGCGACGAAACTGGACTGTTTTACAAGCTGCTGCCAGAGAAAACGTTTGCATTTGCTGGTGACCCCTGCCACGGCGGCAAGCGCAGCAAAGAGCGGCTCACTGTCCTCGTTGGCAGCAACATGTCAGGCAGCGAGAAGCTTCCGTTACTAGTAATAGGCAAGTTGAAGCATCCAAGATGTTTCAAGGGGGCAGTAACTCTGCCTGTTCTCTATGAAGCTAACAAGAAGGCGTGGGTGACGCAGCAGCTATTCGAAGCGTACGTGCACAAGCTGGACAGAAGGTTCCAGCAGCAAAATCGAAGAGTTCTGTTGTTTGTGGATGACTGCGCTGCGCATGGCCACATCAAGGACCTAAAGGCTGTACAGATTGAATTTCTGCCGCCGAACACCACAGCAATCCTGCAGCCGATGGACCAAGGCGTGATTGGTAACTTGAAGCATCATTACAAATCACGCGTGCTCAGCCGCATGGTGCTCTGCTCCGACAGCAGGAAAAGCTACGCTGTTGACCTCAGGTCTGCCGTCGGCATGCTAGCGGAATCGTGGAAGGCGGTTACGCAAGAGACTCTGCGGAACTGTTTTCGCCACGCGGGCTTCACACTCGACGCCGAGGCGGCCGTCTCACCCCAAGTGGACAGCGTGTGTGACGAACTGCCATCCGTGGACGATGCCTTCGACGATCTGCGCGCTGCCGGCGTGTCGATTCCAGCCGGGATAACCTTTGAGGGCTTCGCCGACGCTGACAAAGACCTCGAGTTATGTGCGGAGCTGACCGATGACGAAATCATTCGTCAAGTTACGGAGGATTCCGACGACTCCGACAGCGAGAACGAAGAGCCAGCTCCTACACAGCCAACGAGCTCGGAGTTGACGCAAGCACTGATGACACTGTCATCAGTGTACAGCGGCAACATGACGTTGACTGAAATTGAGGCAGACATGATCGCAGGCAAGCGGAACGCCATGCAAAAGAAAATAAGCGACATCTTTGCGCCCAAGTGCTGACCTATGAGGTAGCGCTGGCCACGTCGTATTTTTTCTTTTTTTTATAAACGGCTCTTTTCAGAGCCACCTAAACGATGCATTGGCTGAATTACAGTGGGAATCGTACTCCGGCCGTGACCCTCTCTGTCAGTGAAAAATACCAACCAAAAAGGTGCGTTTTCACGTGCATTCATTTTTCCGGACTGCCCGATTTTCCGGACGTTTTCGCGGTCCCTTGAGGGTCCGGGAAATCGGACGTCGACTGTATTGTAGAGAATCAAAAGCGCTCTTTCTCGTTGACAAATTTCCACATATGATAAAACATTGAAACAAAACAATCATTGCACATTACATTATCGCACATTTGTAAGCGTTTATATGAAAGTAAAGGCACTCTTTCATAGTCACAACTACATACATAATAAGAAAAAAAAAATGCTTTTTCCGTATTGCTCACACATAAAAAATACACATTAAAATAAACCAGTCATTGCACATCTTTTACTACATATATAAGATAGGCTAAAACGAAACAAAAGTATTGCACGTTTGTAACTCCTGCTACCAGACTGTCTTGAAGCCAGTCGTTTGCTCTCTGCTTCAGCAGTGGATTTTTTTACTAGGATGTGCCTCCTCGTTCGCGCAAGCAACTGCACAATCCTTCTGAGTAATTCATGGCATGGTGGAAAACAATTAGCCAGTACTTTCTCCTGGAATGCTATCTTTGTTGTATAGGAGGTCTAATTCCTAAAGTATGCATCCGAAAGCTCAACAACCTGCAAAACTGCTGCTGAGGGAATGGCAAGTGTCATTTTGTCTGTCGTGTAACTTTTGAGTTGAAGCTTGCAAGCATTAGCCTTGTCAGAGATTGCAGTTCGACAGTCTTGGCAGGCCAAACTATTTTTAATGCACCGAACAACATACCCAGCAAGGTAATAATAATAATAATAATAATAATAATAATAATAATATCTGGGGTTTAACGTACCAAAACCACAATATGATTATGGGAGACACCGTAGTGGAGGGCTCCGGAAATTTCGACCACCTGGGGTTCTTTAACGTGCACCTAAATCTAAGTACACGGGCCTCAAACATTTTCGCCTCGATCGAAAATGCAGCCGCCATGGCCCAGCAAGGTCACTCCTGCTGTAGAACTTCCAGATGGAGCATTTCGTCAGTGGTGTGTAGAGAAGCTACCCCATCATGCTTGCGCTTACTATGGCACATTCCTGCAAGCATGAAACCGTCAGCATAACTACTATCCTTGCTTGGTCATAAAAACAACAAGGACAGAGTGGCGGTCTTCAATGAACTATGAAATTCTAACCCCCATATCGCTCACCATTTGAGGTTTTCCTTTCCACAAGGAACAGAAAAAGTGTGTCACCCTTGGCAGTGCTATTCGAGCAGCCAACAGCGCAACAAGTTGGCATCTAGCTGCAGCCGACGGCATCTTGAAAACTAAAAACCTATAAGAAGCCTGTGCTCATGTACAGCACGCACGTGCGGCGGTGTTTCTACGCCCAGTAATGGCGTCGTTTTCTGGCGACAGCGCAAGAGGCGGAGGGGTCATCGGGGATAACTGGTCACGTGTCGGGCCTGGTCCAACAGGGGAGCACAAAAGGGCACAGAAGAGACGCAGAGGGCATTCTCCCTTTCCTTTTTGTAGAATGGTTTGCGCTTCCTTTGAAAAATAGAGGGATCTTAGCATTTCAGTGACAGTAGCTTCTAGTACTGTTCCTAGCTGGATGTGCGCTGCATTTCTTACGCCGATGCTTTCAGCAAGCATTGCTTTGTTCTGTTTCCAGTGCACTGGCAAGACATTGAAATGTGATGACGGCGTCACTGCAGCTGAACCTCAGAGTACGCTGTGTTAAGCTCCCAACAAAAATGCATGTTACACAAGTGTGCATGCTTTAAAAATTATCTGCACTTTCAGGTATGTCCCCACCCTTTAAAATGACTTCCTTTAAAAGGGCAAGCTATAATTTCTTGAATTTTAAGAATGTAAAAGCATTTTTTGTAATTTTGGTGCAGAAAAAATTTCACCTCTATCTTGTTTCATTAAATGGCCTTTTTCAGTGCCGCCCTACAACTACGAAAAAACAAAAACAAAAGATCTTTGGAAAATTTAGTTCTCGTTTTTCCCATCTCAAAACTTGACTTTCAGACGTTTCTGCAATACTAGTGCAAATACTAGTAACTTTGGAACAAACCAATATTTTTTAATTAAACTTGTCATGCTCCTTTATGGGGCATTAAGGTGAGCAATGAACAAGCATAATTGGAAACGAATAAGTTTTGATGTTGTTGGATTTCAGTTCAAATGCAATTACCTGAAAAGCCATAATTTCTAGTTTTTAGACTGCAAGATACTGATGACAGTGCAAAGATCCTAGTTCATTGCACAGCCTATATATACAGCTACAATGCTTCCAGTCTGTTTCCTTTTCGTGTGGCAAGACCCGTAGTGCTGGCGTGATGGGCATATTTTGGGTAATAAAATCTTAAAAAGTTGAAATTTATTGTATATAATATATATGAAACGTGTTCTAAAGCTGCCCTTTTGAAGGTAGACAAAAGAATTTGCTTAGCATCATAATTTAATTTAAAAAGATTTCTAAAAAAGGTGGCAACATACCTTAAACAATTACGCAAGAAATGTTTACTGCACTTTCAACACTTATATTTCAATTAACCAGAGCCAAGCCTAGCCACTGTGTAGAAACCAGTACACTCAAAAATGCCATATCAGTCAGGTCGCTCTGCACTTGTAAAGTGCGCTCGCCCTTGAGTTGTGGGATGTTCGAAATCACCAATGACTAGTGCAACAGTGACGTCACGGGCAAGCACTTGATTCAGTTACTGAAGTCAGACTATACATTTGACCAAGGTGACACTGTCACCTCTCGAGATCATCTCAGAATATGGCCCTCTACTTATTGAACACTGGCAAAGATGGATACTGTGAGAGTCTCTTTATAATGGGCAGTGGCTTGAGAGCCACCAAGCTCGAAAAAAAAAAAAAACTTGTTTTAAGTCGGCCTAGTGCCCTGGCTACTTCAATTAAATAGACCTTCCTGTACAAAAAAAAAAAAGCCCCATAAATTCCATCTTGAATAAATAAAACACGCGAAAGAACGAGGACGAACAGAAGAAACGACAGACAGTGGTCTGTCATTTCTTCTGTTCAGGCGACGCCTGTGAAAATTGTTTCAGGCGATGCCTGTGATCTGTCAACAAAACTGTCCTTATCTCAAATGGTCACTTCAAAGGATCCCTGCAACAATTTTGAACATACTCAAAATTCACTGCAGATCAGTAGTCCAGGCTCTCGTGAACATTTGAGACAAACACAGTACTGCACGGTGCATGGAATTTGCCCTTCCATTTCACGGACGGCCAAAAATGGCTCGCCTTCCTCTCAGCAATCTGAAAGGGACACGGCCAATGGCTGATTTTATGACCGCGTACGCACCTTCTATAAAGCTTGTATTGGTAGTTTCGAGTTGAATGAACATCAGGTATAAATTTATATTTCACTTTGAAAACACTGAAGTGAACGGTCTTAGTACATCCTGTCTCTCAATGGCTGCCAGCTTCTGTTTCTTCCCAAGTTCATATGAGGCGGCATGCAGCTTAGCAAAGCCCATGCTATTTCGAACTCTATGGACCTGAGTGGGCAGCTTGCCTCATACTGAACTCACTACCACAGTACTTACAGATTCATATTGTCCACCAGCACGCTGGCCAGTGCACGCTTTCTCTTTTACGTGCCTTGGCAGACATCGCTTAGTGCTTAGCTAATTGAAACTGCTTCAAAAATGCGCTCCATCCGTCAGTCAACCTGACTCCGTACAACACCGGTGAGCACTCACAGAGCTTGGCCACACTTTAGAACAACCGCAGCAGCGCCAGAAGTGTGCTGCGCAGTTAACGCAGGCATGACGGGGTGCCGCGGCATTGGTATTGCAATTTCCTGGTACTGGAGCTCTTTTTCCCCTCGAAATTGGGTTAACGCAGTTATTGGGAGATTTATGGCTGCGATCGTACAATCGGGAAGGGGGCTCCGGTTGACCCCAGCAAGGGAAGAAATAAAGTTTTGTCTCTCGGCTTCTTTATCTCCCCTCTACTGCATTCCTTTTTCGTTCACCATATTTGGCCTGGAGTCATGTGAAATCAGCCCCTTGCAAAGGGTACGGCCACAGCATCATCATTAAGCACAGCTGATGGCATCTTCGTCTGATCGCCGTCCCGGTGGGTCGATGATTGCATCGGGTCAAATCGTCCGCCAAGTCAGAACCACGACCTCCTGTACCCCTGACCTGCACAGATCTCCAGCGGACACGTTCTGGTTCATATACCTCCTGCCGCTAGGGACATAACCTACAAGTGGCGTGGTGCTAGTCAGCACCTGTTCGCTCACATCAGCCTCAGCGCTAGTGGGGATGTTTCAGCCAGTGCAGAGCGATTATATCGTGTAATTATTAAGCGTAAATGCAAAATACCTCAACAATAAAGATATGAGAAGTGATATAGAAATTCTTTGCATTTGAATGTACGCCTATAGGGACACGGCATCCCACACCATGCTAGTCTATGGCTACAGACGTTTTCAACTGCCATACAGTAAGTGTTTAACCGCAACGAATATCTTACTTGACCCTCTGTTTAAGTTTACAAAGGCAGTCGCATATATGCCGGCAGTTCATCACAGAATGCAGGCGTTCTGACTACAATGCCGTCGAAAAGGCTGCAGGGTAGCAGATGAACAGGTTATGGGAGGCGCCACCTACGGCGAGCGGATAAACGAGAGTGGGGACATGCGCTCCCATAGAGTTTCCTACAATACTTACCAGAGGGAACTCTGGCGCTACTGTCCGTGGGAGCTGCAACACATGGCGCTTCAGCCAGCATGGTACATGGATCTGTCTAAACTTCGTTCTTTCGGCTCCGTTTGGCTCCGCGTCGCCTGCATCCGCTTTGTCGCAAGACGAAGTTCAGCAAAAGTCAGCAGCTCCACTTCACCACTTCAACTTTTTTAGGCTCACCAATTCAAGTCTGGTCACGAAGTTCACAATGGTCTATTCTTTAATCCGAAACGAATGCCAAAACACAGCAATAAACAAAGCCACAAGTGCATTCGAAGCCGTAAGCATGAAGATTAGGCAAATCCGTGTACTACCCATCATTCCCATGGTGGCTGAACAATCGCAGCACCAGAGTCTCCTCTAGTTAATCTTAGGAAGCGCTATGCCAAAAACCTCCTGCCCTTCCCTTTCCCTCTTTCATCATTTCTAATGAATGGATGCTATGAATGGAGGCAGTAGCTAGCCATCCTTGTGGTGGCCACTTGCAACACACATGCGCATATGCGCACACCACCGCACTGGAACAGGATAGAGTGTCATCTGGCACCAACAACGTGGCTCTTTTTGCGATGACGGCCAGTGGTGCCAGAGTTGTGCCAGAGCACACCGTACTACGGTGTCACCGCCCCCTGAAGTAATTTATGGTAAGCTGAGATACAAAGCCTCAGAGATTGGTAGTTGTAGTTGCTGCGCTGGTTGTGCGTGTACCTGAGAAACTCATTGATTGTTCCCTTCCGTTTCTCATGACACGTTAGCGAAATGCATGGCAGACTCAGTGTTTGAGGAAGCCTGATGCATTCTAGTTTTTGCAGACTGATTGGAATTAAGGGCTTTTTTTTTTTCATAGAATGAATCCAACACCCCGAATACATCGCGGTGCATTTAGCGGCATTCCTGCACTTTGGCACCTATTTGAGGAGTAAAATGTCTAAAGAAATGGAGCAGCATTCGTCACTGAGCGTTATAATTTTTCTATCGAAAACCTTGCGACTACTCTCTCGGCTCATAAGTGAGGGGTGGTCATGGAACTCATACCTGATGATGTTAACGTTATCCTTCCGGACCTCCTCGTTTATTTCGTCGCGTAACTTCAAGTTAGTGTGATGACCAGGCAGGCGTACATATGCATGGAATGAAAAGCGATGTGCTTTTTCATGCCTTCTGCAATCCAAACAGTAAGCATGCAGACGATCTGGGTCGCTGTTCTGCGATATTAATTGTGCAAGCTCAGGCGATGCAGAAGCAGCTTTATTTATTGCAACAATGTATCCAGTTGTGTTGAAGTGTTTAAATCTAGCCAATATCTTTAGTCTCAGTCTTGTTATGTGACCATTTTACTCAAAAACTGCAGAAAGTTTTGCACTGCAGATTTAAATTTCGCGAACCGTTCGATCGCGGCGCCCTGCTGGTGGCGTCATCGCAATAGTGACCACCGCTCTCCCATTGGTTTGCCGCATAGAGTTTCATACAATAACCAAGAGAGGAAACTGGCGCTGCGATCGCTCAACCACCATGGGAATGATAAGAAGTACAGGCTTCAGATTGGATTCCGTTAGCTGGCGAACTGTCTACGGATCTTTTTCTACAGTTTCAGCTTCGTTCTTTGCGAGGCGTGGGCAGTGGGGTGCATTACAAAGCATTCAAGCAAGGCCATTGTTGTTCAAAGAGGCTGAAGACCGATAGGTTTCTTGGTTTGCTGCGACGTTGCAGCTTTACAAGTTGTACTTGACAGTTTTAGCAAAGTGTCGCGCACTCACCGCTGCGCATAGATGTAGCGCCCCTTGCCATTGCAGGAAATTGCATAGAGTTCACGTTTTGTGATAAGCACTACTTGTCAAAACTCTTTCAAATCAACTGCAAAACGACGGCAAAGCTAAGTAGACGCACAGTCATGCTCCTCTTGACTTCACTAGACAACAAAACGAGATACGTTGGGGGCAGACCACTTGGACAGACGCACCTGGCATCGCAGCACATGATACGTTGTTTCCAGGGTGTCGGAACGAAATGTTTTTTTGTTTCGGTTTTAGTTTCGTTCCAGCTCAAAAAGTTCTGTTCCGTTTCTGTTCTGGAACAATATAAATGTTCCATAACGGTTTGTAACGTTATTTTTTTTTGTATGCAAAAATTAAAGTTAAGGTAATCATAATCAAAAAAAGTTAAGGTAATCATAAAAAACATTGGATATGTGATGTAGTTACTTGCCATCCTCTTAAGAAAGTGGAACAACAGTAAAACACATTCTTGCAACGTTCTTTAGAGGAGCGGCGTAACTGTACCACGAATTCCTACCAACTAGCACAAACCCCAGTATACCCTCCAAAGTCAAAAGTCAATTACAATTTTTTTAGCGGGCTCAATGCTTTGTGTCAAGGGAGTGAGCGCAATCTCAGAAGCAGCACATCATTCAGTGTATCGCTGATGTGCAAGACCGCTATTCCAGGCCTGCACGGAACACGCAGCACAGTCACAGCGAAAGCTGGAAGAACGGCCTTTCTAGAGCCCGTTGTAGACTCTCTTGGGGCAACTACTACAAGTACACATGCAAGGTACCCACTACGCCATAAATCATCGTAATTTTTCTGAAGGAGCGAAGCACCCGCTATGCCATTTTTCATCATTCGGAGAATCGTGGTACCCGCTACACATCTGTGAGGCATTATATGCACTTTGTGCACAATGAGTCACTGCACACACTGTCCTGCACAGAGACAGGAAACACGCGACCATAGCCACCTATCATCACACCTTCCTCTTTCTTTCCCCTCACCCACATGAGGAGTAGCAGGCTAGAAACCCGCTTTCCAGGCCGACCTCTCCTCCTTCTTGTCATTAAACATGGGCGCTGGCGAGGGGACATCAGGAGTACTGTAGGTCGTGGTTCTGACAGTTCTAACCACGACCTACTGTACTCCTGACCTGCCCAGACGTCCCCTCTCCCACGTTCTAGTTCATACCTCCTGCCACTAGGGACGTAACCTATGAGTGTTGTGGCGCTAGTCAGCAGCTGTTCACTGACGTCAGCTGTAACGCTCGTGGTGATGTTTCGCCAGCGCAGAGCACTGATATCGTGTAATTATTACGCATAAATGCAAAATGCTTCGGAAATAAAATACGGAAAGTGAAATTGAATTTTTTTGTTTGCATTTAAAAGGACACAGCCGTTCTACACTATGCAAGACTACGCTATGCAAGACTTCTTCAAGACTTCTCACAAGACTACACTATGCAAGACTTCTCACGTTAGTCAACCAGTGTGCAGTAAATACTTACTGCCAAATACTTAATCGCACTGTATAGCTTACTTGACCCTCCGTCTAAGTTTGCAGAAACAGTCACATAATGCCGGCAGTTCGTCACAGAGTACTTACTCCACCGCCGTCCAAACGGTCGCAGAGTAGCAGACGAACAGGTTATTCACGGTTTCGCTGTTTACTAACAGAGGCCCTAAACCACTTCCGGTTTCGTGCACTGGCGTTGGCTAGCAGAACAGGCGGGGAACAAAAGCCTTGGCGAGTAGCCCGTAGAGTTTTAACACTTTTCTCCCCGTGTCTAGCAAAATATTTGAATTAAATATTCTTCTAAGCTACACACAACACTGAAATAGTTTTTCTTTTATGTGAAAGTGGAAAAAGAGTTTTCCCTTACTCTGACAAAACTTAAAACAACGCTTAACGCTTCGGTGTTGCAGAATAACAAATGAGGTGACCGGAAGTTTCTTGGGGTACGCCACGTGCTCCTGCCATCGCAATCTTGAAACCATGCTTGAAACCGTCTATAGGTAGCGCCACCTACGGCGGGCGGTTGAACGAAGTACAGTAGGTCGCAACGTTACTAGTAGGTCGTGGTCAGAACCACGACCTACTATACTCCTGACCTGCCCAGATGTCCCCTCTCCAGCGCCCACGTTCTAGTTCATACCTCCTGCCGCTAGGGATGTAACCTACGAGCGTTGTGGCGCTAGTCAGCACCTGTTCGCTGACGTCAGCTTTAACGCTCGTGATGATGTTTCGCCAGCACAGAGCGCTCATATCATGTAATTATTATTCGTAAATGCAAAATACTTTGGAAATAAAAATACGGAAAGTGGATTAGAACTTTTTTTGCATTTAAAAGGACACAGCCGTCCTACACTATGCAAGTCTACGGCTTCTCACGTTAGTCAACCAGTGCGCAGTAAATACTTAACCGCACAGAATAGCTTACTTGACCCTCGGTCTAAGTTTGTAGAAACAGTCACATAATGCAGGCAGTTCGTCACATAATACAGGCGTTCTTACTCCAGCGCCGTCCAAACGATCGCAGAGTAGCAGACGAACAGGTTATAGGAAGCGCCACCTACGGCAAGCGGTTGAACGAGAGCGGGGACGCGCGTTCCCATAGGACCCCAGATATCTGGGCAGGTCAGGAGTACAGTAGGTCGTGGTCAGAACCATAGGTTGTGATGGTCAGAACCATCACAACCGCGCATGCGCAATTTCAACTGAAAAGCGCTCGCGCCGGCACTCGGCAGACCCGCCGGCTCAGTCGATCACATTTAGTTGCGTTCCCTGAAATCGATAAACCTAGTACCTGTCTTTTTCGTAAGTGCACAAGTATGGCTGTCTGTCGCTCAGTTATTGCGATCCAGCGTGTTACGATAAAAGTGCTGTATTTTCAGAAAAAGTACGCATCACACGGTTCGCTTCGAACGGAGCACGAGCTTTAGAAAAGGCCGAGCTCGCACTTGTGACCGAGCTAGGACGACGAGAGGCCATTTGGCCTCGAGTGTGGTCGGAGAGATGCACGTGCGCTTATCAGCAGCCCGGCGACCTCATCCGAGGTCGACTCACCTGTCCGCTGCCTTTCCACTGTCCGTCGTACACTCCCAAATTCTTTTTGGACAGGCCGAGGTCCTTGAGGAAGGAGTACTCGGACTCGTCGATCAGGAAAGACCCCATTCTCCTAGCAATTATGAGCCGGGAGGACAACTTGACACGACGCACGAGCAGCGGCCACATCACGCCCCCAATGAACCCCTGCTGCTGCTGAACAGCCGGCGGCGACGATAGGGGAGAGTATTTCGGCCGCGCGTTAAAAAAGTCACGTGGTACACAGAGCTGCTCCGCGCGCGGCGGTCGCGGTTGCCTAGACGACGAAGACGCGGCCGCGGCGGCACTCCGACCGTCGTTGGGTTCTGCGGCAGTGCCATGCTTCCTTTGGTATTACAACGTATTCAATGGGCATTGCGATGAAGCAGTGACTGCATGAGCTGCACGTCACAGCGCACAAATGCAACATTCAAGGGTAAAATTTAGCACAGCTTCACTGACTTGGCGTCGCGAAGACTGATGAAACTGCGGAGCTGGTGCCTTTTCCTTGGCTTTGGGGTGCGTTTTTTACTAAGTACTATTTTAGCTCTCGATACAGCGATGGTAATATGACGCCGCTAAACGGTCCGTGAGCTCCTGCTTTGGCCACTCGCAAGTCAGGATCGGATTCCCTTCGTTGCTGGGCGGCCGACGTCTCTCTTCCCGACGAGTTTTGTCGTGCAGTTGCGGCGACACGCCTCTCTCACTCGAAACTCGGGGTCGGCCCGTCATCGTTGGGCCCATATGCTCTAGCGAATTCCCATCATATTTCCCGCCGCGCCGCTTCTTCTCCCGAAGACAGAACCTTGTTCGTACTCGCCATACTCGTCGCCGAACGTCGTAATGCTCTGCGCCGACAGTGCACGCTTTTGTACTGCTAATTGTTCACTCAGAATTTATACTTGCAGCAACAACGAAATGAAACAATGTTAGTGCTGTTAAATCAAGGTGTGCGGCCTAGAGGTAGGGGACACTCTTGTAAGCTCAGTGCGAGCAGTCCGGCCGCATTAGAATTAACACCACAATTAAAGCACGATATGCAACACGTACGAACTGACGGTCGGATGTCAAGAACAAGCATGCACGCTAGCAATAAACAAAGATAATGATGTGCGTCTATCCTGGCCTCTCCTAACTCCATCGCACAGTAGTCAGGGAACACCAAGCCCAGCTTTTTACTCTGCCGAAATAACATAACACTACCGCAGAAGGGGAGCGCATACTATCGATACGATGGCCGGAGCCACCGCAGCCACCGCGTCTACGCGTCTCCGTCTCGCCGGTCTTGCTCGCCTGGCAACGGCCAGACCCCCGCCAGAGGGCCGCACCGGCCGCACTTTTTTAACGCGCGGCCGAAATACTCTCCCCGACGATAGCGACGATTTGCATGACCGCACCGCAGAAAGAGGCGCCTCATCAAAAAACCATCCAAATAACTCGTTAAAATAAACAGGGAATAATTTTAAGCGTTGTACTTATCGCGCAGCTGGCTCCTAATTTAATGCAGCGTTTTTTTTTTTGTGTACTGTACCGCAGCCGTTGTTCTGGCGCGAATGTGGTTTGTTTTGGCTGCTGCGCGATATGAGCATTTCTGTGAGGCGGTAACGCGGCTGCTGGTTGTCTTGTTGCGCGGTGCTGACGATAACAAGAATGAAGGCCTCGAGCGAGGTACGTAATGGGACAGCCTTCCGACAGCACGTGCTCAGCATTACTCGATCTTACAGGGTGTCAAACGGAAAGCCTTGAGCGAGGTGCAGCTTAGTGGAAAGGGCCTCCAAGTTCGCAAGGTAAGCCGGCCACTGTGCGTTTCATCGTCTGATGCGGCGCCACTTGGGAAAGAGGGCGGCAGAAAGGAGTCCATTGGCCAGTACTGGAAGGAGCTTGCCGAACAGAGGCGCGTCGCTCTCGAGGAGGCCCTCAGGGAGAACGAGCAGGTACTACGTGCGTCTTCAAAAGCAGGAGCGTGCTGTGTAGTACTCACGTACTGCTACATACTTGCAGCTGCACGAGACGGTCGAGCTCCTGACTGCCGAAAACAAGCACCTGCAGAGCATTGCAGACCAGGCACTTCCGTTGGCCGACCTCTTAAAGGCGAGTTCCTGCCTCGACAGTACTAAAGGAAGGACGCTCGGTTTCTGATACGGCACCACAATTCGTGTACAATGCCATGTTCACAAGGTTCCTCCTGCCTGTGGACGTCACTGCCATTCAACATCCGAGTGAGCCGACCAAGTTTTCTTCAGTACTTGAGCAAAGCCAGATAGAAGTCATTACTTTGCAAGCACAATGAACATGTTGCACTCAAAGCTCTTTATTATCTTATAGAAGTAATTTTACAGTGGGGTGGTGCCTGGCTGACATCGTGGCAAGTACTGGTGCTTACACTTTCGACCATTGCGGTGGCACACCTTTACTGTGCCAACTTGCGACAAGTACTTTTTGAAATTTCATCTACTTTAAAGAAGTGCTGAAAAAAAATTACACAGGGCACAGATGAAATAATCGGACGTCTGTAAACAAGCGCTGCAACGTTGGAAGAGTCTTTGCCAGAGTTACTATTTTCAAACTCAATTAAGCTATCTTCGTTAAATGGACACTGGAGGCAAATATTAAGTCGACATAGATGGGTGAAATAGCATTTCAGTTCTTCCCCGGGAAATGCTCAGTTTGACGGAGAATTGAGTTTTAGTAGTCGGCATGCCATTTGTGCCGTTCAAACGATAAACTGCCTTCACCATGACTGCCCTTTGCTGCCTGACAGCCGGCAGTAGTGTGAACAAGTTCTTCTTTGCATAATGCTTTTGATGGAGTACTTTCAACTACGTCATCAGGCTTGTGTTCTAGAATGTACCACTGGTAGGCACACATTGACTTCTCCATCACTAAAGCAGTGCTGTGTATAATATTGACGTATTACACGTGAATTATCAAGCTTGGTGGATTAGAAAAATTATCACGATGTGCATGTGGCTCAGTACAGTACTGGGCATGTCGCGCATCTGTTTGTTTTTCAACAAGCGAAGCTCGTTAAAAGTTAAAGAATTTGGTGTCAGCATTGTTCTACTCGCATGCGTTGTCCAATTTTTCGTCCCTTGTCCTGCCACGTTGCGCATTCAGCCAGATCTGTTAATGCACCTAAGTTAATCGAAACACTGGCAAAGCACAGAAATGTGGCCCTCAAAGGTTGCATGGATATTTGTACGAGTCGTTTGCCACTAATCGATGCTCTCTCGATCGTGAGCTTGTCTGCGATCACCCGTGCCTGGACGCACGACCCCATCGCTGGAACGCGAGTCATTGGGCACGACGCCAGTTGGAACCGTTTCACTTCCACCGGGGACACTAGGCAAGAAGGGCTCCTTCATTTTATTTAGTCCTTGTGGCAGGTTAGCCGAAACACCCTGTATGGCATGCGCTGTTCGAGTTTGCTTTTTGCTCACTTCACAGTAGAAACGACTGACGAAAACGACGGCTCAGTTAAAAAGAATACGTTTGCGTGTACAATCGTCGCACGTACCTGCACTGCGGTTCGCATACTTCAAAAGCGCTGATCAGGTTGCGTTGGTATCACACTGTTTAATATCGAGGATGCAGGTTTGATTCCCAGTAACGAGGACCTCACTTTAATAGGAGCGAAATGCAAAACACCCACATGCTTAGATTAAGGTGCACAGCCCTAGGTAGTCAGAATTATTTCACGCTTTGGGCTCGTAATGCCCCACATGTACAAGATTAGGTTGGGTCGAGTGATCCCTTTAGGAAATAAAATGGTTTTGCTTTCACGGGTTTTCACTGCATCGGACATATCTGCATGCAGTGTAGAGTCTTGCAAAATATCTCAAGAGCACTTGTCTGCGAATGCCAGCTTAGCCATTGTCAGCTTCTGTTATGTGCTTCGTCACTCGCCCTCTTGCTAAGCTTTCTCATTTTTCTTGCAGTAATTTTAGTTGTTTTGTTTTCTGCAGAAGCAAGTTTATGTTGATGGCTGAGCTTCTCTTGCTGCAACCGTCGAAGCTGCAGTGCTGTCACACTCGCCGATTGAGATAACCTTTTCTTAAAGGGGTACTAACACCTTTTTTCAAAGGCAAGTTGACTCTGCCATACTAATCTCCTCTACGCAGAGACGGCTCTGAGCAGTTCAGCAAATGCTGATGAGTTATTTTATTTCGATATTAAAGCCAATTTTTCCATGGCGCACCTACCAGTATCGACACTAGGTTGACGTCGGGCTACAGTGCTAATACTGGTGACTTCACGCAGCAGTCTGGCTAGTTGTGATGACATCAGGTACCAAAACTTCCAAGATGGCCGCTTGTGCGTCACTATATATTGTGCGAGCACGTGTTGAGAAGCTCGCACCGTGTTGGTGGCGTCAGGGTACGGTAGGAACCGAAACTAGGTTTTAAAAACATACTGGAATTACTTTTTCAGGGTGCACTCGTGCTTAGCATTACCTTTTCTAGGCTCTTGAGGGCTTGGCCTTTCATTGGACGCAAAAAAAGACAACTGCAAATGTTCACGTCAGTACCCCTTTAAAGCACTTTTGCTTGCATTATCCCTGAGCCACGTCACTTGCCATGTGGAGGACGAGTCGTGCGAGATGGGGCTCGTTATGAGGCAGGGAACATTTATTACACGGGCCATGTCGTTGAGTGTGCCATCCAAATATGTCAGGAGGCTCATTTCAACTTTTAGCAGTGCTGGGTTATTCCATGTAAGATGAAACAAAGTTGTAGGGTACGCATTTGGGCTGGTTGGTTCATGATTACGAGTGAAAAACAGCGCTAAAGACGGGACAAGAAAGGGCACGGGACCACGGCGCTGACTAACAACCAAATGTGTTTTATTCCTTCAGTCAGCATAAATATACTCAAGTTTCAAGTTTATTTCAGATATTATTACACCACCACTATCGCAGTGAAACTCGGAAAATTCAGCCTGCGCAGAGGCAGTAAGGCGATCAATGGAACATAAATGCTGTCTCCTTCGGAAGAAGGGAAATCGAGGGGAGGCTTGCTTATGCCTCGCCGCTATTGTGGATGTGATAAGCTTCTGAAATGAGACGCGCGCGCTCGTCATGGTATTTTGACAAGAAAGTGGTATCTTTAAAAGATGGATGGCAACCGCAACTGTTACAATGAAGAGATAACTGACTATCGGTAGCTTGTTTCTGAACCTTGTTTGAATGCTCGCGCATGCGGTCATTGCTTTGAGTTTGTCTCGGATTGCACAGCAGCTGAGCGCTTGTTTTTAAAGCCTGCTACGAGGCTT
This sequence comes from Rhipicephalus sanguineus, assembly GCF_013339695.2. NCBI lineage: Eukaryota > Metazoa > Arthropoda > Arachnida > Ixodida > Ixodidae > Rhipicephalus > Rhipicephalus sanguineus. The sequence goes on along the minus strand of NC_051179.1, from coordinate 3,001,247 downwards.
TCGGCAATGTTAGCCAAAAGTGTTGCTGGAAAAACCTGCGAGCTTCAGGCGTGCTACTTGTGAAAGAAAACTTGCTTCAACTTGGTGGTCACAAGACGTGTCTGGCGCCGCCTTCATGCAAGCTCTTGCAATTCCGCGTTTAACAATCTTCAAGTGCACAGAGGAAAAAAGGAGGAGGCTCTTTTGAGAACGAAAGTTCCAAGTCTAAGAAGCGCAGTTTGCTGTCTGAGGGTTGCTCAGTGGTAAGTTCAAAAGAACTTAATTCCATGAGGAACACGTCAAAAATTGTAACTGCAACAGGCTGCGCGTCAGAAGGGTTAGTGCTGTAAAAGATTAAAAAGTCATCCACGTATCGCATCACCTTCACCGTGCTCGTCTGACTTAGCTTGCTCTCAAGATTACGGTCATAGCTTTTGAATATAAGGCCCTAATAGAATAATACTGCAAATATAAGCTCTGTAAGTACAAAAGTCATTTACATACATGCAAAAATATAAGCACTGGTGCCTGTCATGCCCCTGCGCAAAGCAATTTCTCGACGCGGTGAAACAAAGGTTGGCTGCACATGTTCTACAGGAAACTTTTTTTTTTCTGCTAACTTTCCTTTCTTCATAGCATAGTTTGCAGTTCTGGTATTTTTCAATTTTTTGTGGTTGGGTGCTGGGCACCCTGAGATGCCTTCCCATGCGTACACTGAAATGGACAGTGAACCCCGTTTCCGAATCTGCCAAAACCGATATTTTTGTCCCTCATGTACTGCCAGGTACCCGACTGACCTTTAGATTTCAGTGTTCTCTCATCCACAGAAAGGTTTCCATGCGGTTGAAGAGAAAGCACGGATGAGTCTTTTTTTTTGTGTTGCAGTAGAGAACACACGTGGTGAAACATCTTCTCTGTATGAGAGACAGTCCAGAAGGCAAGCATCACTGGCGGTGGAATCGAGAGGACGATTCCCATGTGCCCTCCGTCCCTCTCACTGTGCATTGGCTTTTCAAAAATATGCATCCACGCAAATCTCCTGGACGACTTCTGCAGTGAAAAACAACACCAGAGTGTGGCACTCTGGAATGCTAGGTCCACTCCGTGCCCTCTTCACGAAGAGGACTCTGCTGTTTTTGCAGCCACTGCCCAAACGAAGTCGACAGCTTGCAGTAGCGCACACCCGATACGTTTACATCAACGCGCGGCAGTGATAAAAAGGGCCCGAGGAGAGAGTGAAACTTACCAGCAGACACCTGCTGGTGTCTTAGCTGCTACCATCGTCCAGAGATTGACGCTCAGGTTCGTCAGAATCTGTTGAAATTCACCGTTTTAGTGGAGCACTCACCTCCCTGACTGCGGAGGAGGATAAAAATCTTGCGGCTGGGAAAAAAAAAAACTCGAAAGCGAAACTAATAAAATACAGTCTCTTTTATCCCTTAAAATAGCGTTAGCCGTCCATAATTTGAGCATACTATCGATGGGTTACGGAAGAGAACCCCAGGTGGTCACAGCCTGGGACATGAAAGCAACCAGAGCGGTGCAGTCATTGTGACTCTGAACCATGCAGGCAAACTCTGGTTCTCAGCTGAATCTTTATTGATCTCTTTGTGTCTGTATACAGAAACTGAAGATGCCTGAACGAGGCGCTTTCTTCAAACACAGTTTGGCACGCAGGCCTATTCCACTTCTAACACAATGACAACTTTATATACAATCTGTGTTTACATAGTTATACAACAATAATATAGTATTAACACAAGACAAAAAGAGACCTACAAATATATACAAGTACAATCAGCAAGAAAAACAGTGCTTGAAGAAGAAGAAAAAAAAAAAGTTGATGAACACTGGGTTGGAAAAATCAAGTGACTCGTGAGCAACTTGCATTTGAAGCTAAAATTATACTTAATCATGTTCAGTACATTCTTCTAGAAGAAAGATATTTACAAAAGCTTTTCACCCAAAGAATTACTTTAAACATCCTGCCGTCCATACTTTGGGATTCGTACACTTGGTGTGCAGAAACAAGAACTGCAGATGGCGTATAGCTTAATATTTAGGAAATGCTCGAGCAGCTTGGGAAAATAAATTTGGTTAGCTCTTGCAACAGGAGTTTCCTTCAGATATTTGTAGTGCTTTGCTTGTGTAAAGGAAAGCCCATGTCTTCGTCAAGATGGTTCTTTCACTTTTATGTGCTGCCCATGAATAATTGCAGGCGCTACATAATAATGGGAAAGTGTCTTGAATCAATATTGAAATAATGGGCTTGATTTATACGTACGTCAGGCCCTACTTTCAGCAAGTGTCGTCATTTAGAACCTCCTCAGTGGCGAATGAATATGGTCCAAGCGGCTGGTGGCTCCTGCCTTCGCAGGACAAGCCACTCAGATTGGTGAGTGGGTGCATTGTCAACTCACAGGAAAGGGAAGAGTAGCACAAGGAAATCCATAAATAAAGCCGTTGCCGGAAAATGTGGTCTGCTTTTCCAGGTCAAGTGCCTCTACATCCACTCTTTGTGACCTGGCCTTTGAAACGCATTCAACAATGAATGCCGGGAGCAATTATTTCCCTCTTTTTCACCTTACAGATGCGTACTGCTTCATTAGTTGAGCAATCGTAGAGATGATTTGTTTGTTTGCTGATGGACCAGATGGGCCAATTGTTTAATGCAAGGAAAGTGTTGTTTGGTTTCAATATGTCCTCCACACATTGGAAGTGAGCTTTTTTTTTTTAAGCGCATGTCTGTCTTGCCAAGCAAAAAATTGTCAGCTGTGACTAGATGGCAGGTGTGGCTTACAGAGTTACAAGACAAGTTTGAGAAATTGTAAAAAATATATATATTAGTGTTAAATAAATGGAATTCAATTGTTGGTGCAAGCCCATTCCAGGAACAAAAAAAAACTGACAAGCCTGGCTTTTGAACTAGAGGCTGAAAATGGGCCTGTTATGGCAGGTTTGTTTTGTTACTGCCCGTTTCCTTTCAAGTTTTTCTGTGTGCCCTTGTAAATGTGCAACAAAATGGATAATTCCATTTAAGGAGCAAGATTGGGAACGCCCTAGGTGTCCGTGCTCTGGTAGCATCCTCGGCTTGCCGAAGGACTTGGAGTTGTGCTTAGCAGTGCGCTCTTCATCTTCTCATTTGCCCTCTGAGGCAAGCCCACAAGATGTAGCAGCATCAGTCATTTCCAATGTTAATGAAACTTTCTCAGGAATATCTACTACTATTATCAGTTATATGCGAAAACATGTTGCATACCATTTTGCTTAGAATAATAAGCAATGAATAATGGTGCGTGTCCAGTGCCCTCTGTCTTGCATTTCAGGTGGCAAAGATGTATAGGACAGAGGCAGGACTGCACATCATGTCATGGGATTTCTGCTGCAGTGGCCATATTTCAATGAAAAAACATATTGCATAAACACAACATTGTTCAGCTAGCAGGGTACGATCCACAGCATTCAGCTATGGCCTTTTTGTGTAGCCCTGCAGTTGCTGATGATGACATTGTCAATCTAGTACACACACTACCTATTGCTGGAGGTCCTTGATAATCCCCCTCTAAAAGCAGCAGTGGGTCACCTTTCTATGTTCCTTGATTGCCAGCATGAATGCTGTGTGCAGCATTGCCTTTATTGTTTAAGCGGGCAATGCTCATTCAAGCCTTCTTGTGCAGTTCATGTAAAAGGCTTTCCTCTAACCATTGCAGGAGTTTGCAAGGCAAGTGGACCACTCTCAGCAGGAGTAGTTTGAGGAACCACCACACTTGGAGTGCATTTATTTTGGTGCTTCTTTTGTATATGTCACCAATGGGATTTTTGATTGCACCAACAAGAAAAGTGTGAGTAATAAAGTTGGAAACAAGTGGTGGCGAGCACTGCAAATAAATGGAATGACCGGGCAACAAGCGGGTGCTGTTGTTGTGTCCAAGGCTTGACTTCCCAAACCGCATTTGCTGTCCAAACTCATGTTTACGGCTCGACAGCAAGAACTTGTTCCCTGTGCCATTTTCCTGGAGTGTGCCAAAATGAGTTAGCAGCCGTCATTCAGTGCACTGATGGTGAGGACTGTCTTTTGCAAGTAGGCTTGGCAGAGCCAGTGGTGCACTGCTGTCATGCCAAGTTGGCCACACTCGGCCTGTGTGACACTTGCACACAAGACTAGTTGTTCCAATTGCCTGCACAAATTGTGTCAGGGCAGCTGAGTCTTGAACTGACCGTTGCAGTGCAGCAAACGCAATGTTGTTTGCCGAGAAAAGCAGCACTGGATGACGGAATTTCCATGATGGATGACCGACTAGCGCAGTCTCGCACATTGTTTGCCGTCTCAGGCAAGACACAACAGCACATGGGTGCCTTATGTGCGGTTCCTTAGAGGGGCCCTGCAGAACTTTTTCAAGTAATGACCTCACATTTGAAGTATATTGTCTTGCGAATAGAAACTGCTGTGTTTACAAGCCTTTTCTTTCGTGCTGAGAGCGGCCTGGGGGAGGTGGATGGGCGTGCGACAAGCATGCAGCTTGTGATAGGCCAATGGCCGTGTCGTTTCGGTATGTGGCATCATTTGTCGAGAGAAGAGAGTGACTGCCCGCCCACATGCTGCGCTATGTTTGGCTCACAGGAGCCTCGACTCCCAACCGACAGCATTTTCTGACCATGTTCACAAGGTTTTGCAAGGCCCCTTTAAGTGTCAGCCAGCTTGCCTAATACAAGCTTTGAATTCCATTGCTTGCAGTGCTGCACCCTACCAGCTGGTCTCTATTGCTGTGCATAACAGCTTCAGGCAAGCGCTGCTCATAAACAAAATAATGTGCATTTTAACATTAGTTAAGCACTGCTGGCCAGTCTTCTGCATCAAGCGATTGGAAAGTGATGCTGCCTGTATGAAATGAAAGCAACACCAATCGCACCACAAAATATTGTGCATTTCCTTCTTAAAGGGCCCGTAAACAGGCTGCGACTTCTTTTAGATGCGAAGTATCTTATGGCGGAGTTCAATCCGGTGGTGGTGTGCAGCGTGACCGCCCTTACTGCGCATGCGCATACCCTCTCCACTCACCCTCTCCCCTCCCTCTTTCCACTCTTCCTCTGAAACGCGGGCTAGACATGCCGAAATTCTCTCCTGCGCAACGCCGCGATGAGCACCAGTGCACGCGCGTCCCCTCCCCCTCTCTCTCCTCTCCTACGCTGCCCCCCTCTCGCACGCCTGCCGACTGCGTTCCTCGCTCGCCCTGTGAGAATTAACGGCCAGGCTAAGGGAAGGCAAGACGCGCGTAGCGTTGCTCTTCGCGTTCTACGACGCGAGGTCAGTAGCATGCCCAAAGAACTCCAACGTAACGCGATCGTGCAAGTGCTCCGGCTTCGCATCGCCTCATGGTCCCCTTTAGCGGGAAATGGCGTAATTTTTTTACACCCCCCAAACAAGCTCGCTAATTCGTACAGTAGACCGTGGCGATCACGTTTTCCGAACAGTACACCGCTGCGTGCCGCGCAGACCCTTCATTTCGAAAAACAATTCCCGCGCTTCTTTCCTACGCCTGACCAATCCTCCTTGTACGCGCAGTGACGCAAACTCGGCGATCGGCGAGTTTACGTAGCACTGAGCTCGTCGATTCGTCTAAAGCAGGCCTCACCAAGTTAACGTCAGTTCCTGTTCCCACCCGCCGCTACGAAACTGCGCCTTGTTTCTTGGCCCTGCGGTTTCCTGCACGAACGTGGCCTTGGCCTTCGACATGAGCAACACGTAGAGGAAGCATTGTTCACTTGTCGGCTGCAAATCGAGCGGAGAGAGGGGAACCTCCGGTAGCTCGGACGGGTCGCGCTTGCTTGGTTTTCCCATTGCACCAGGCACTGCGCTGTGCTCCCTATTGGGCTGCAGAAATTAGGTGCCTTTTTCCCTTTCCTCACGAACCACTACCACCACCATTGCACGCGCGGCAAGCGGGGTTCTTTTCTCTCGCATTCCTGCTGCATTGGGAACTGCCGAAAACTGCCCATAATGTTACGGAGCACGTGCGACAACGTGAACAATAAACAACCAGGGGCCGCAGCAAGCGGAAGCGGCGGAAGTGCATAGCGGCTGATCGAGCTCGCTGATGACGTCAATTGCTGACGTCCTGTCACGTTGCCAAATTTGGCGGAGTCACAACGACGGGCTACGCCTTCCCCTCCCTGTGGCTTAGAAGGGTGGCGAGGCCACGCGAAAATTTGAAACCAGCTGAAACGGATGTTCTAACCTCTGTAACTTCCTTATTATAGCACGTACTCGCAAAATTCTTGCGGCAACATGTTCACATTGCAAAAGTGCACATATTTCTCTTCATTACAATTTCTGGACCTCGGGGTTGTTTACTGGCCCTTTAAAGGAGTACTGACACGATTTTGAAGTGCAGCAAAACGGACGTTTTTGGTTCCCTTGGCATGTAGTGTTAACGCTCTCCCCACACCGCATCCGGGAAACACGTATAAATATTTAAGTTTCATTTTATAAAGTTTTCATCTCCCAGCATCTGCAAGGCAGCTTCACCGCATGGAGAGCCCTATGACGTTTCAAGTCAGCTCACTTGGTTTGCGAAATCTGGGTTCTGCATGCAGCCTAAATCACAGAAATCGCTGTCGGAGGCACTGGACGACAGTTCACTCATCATGAACCACGTTCGACTGACAGCAAAGGACAGCATGTGCATATTTCGTGGGTTGCAGTCTGCCCGTGACGTCACGGGCAAACTTGACACGTCACTATGAAGCCGTCCTCTCGAAACCGAAACCGAAACTGCTGGTTGAAAGAAGCGGTATTAAATATATATGCAATGCATCCCCAGGCACCACGACACTCTTTTTAGGGTTCTCGACACCCGTGCTTTCATTTAGAGCAACAACCCAAAAATTTTAAAATTCATGTCAGTACTCCTTTAAGAGTAGAGTAAAGCGAGCAAAAACCTTTTATTTTTCGTTACTAAAGATTATAAATACACTGTGAAAAGAAAACCATGCAGTGGCGTGAAGCCATTCACAAATGGCACCGAAAACCACACCTCCTGATGGACGCAAGAGCTTATTTACATAATGTTTTCTTTCATAATTTTGGTGTGTATATGTTCTTTTTAAAACAAATATGGCTAGATATTTTATGCTGCCATTTTCATAAGTTGTGATAGCAAATTTTCTCACCAGAGTCATTGGTTATTGTGAGCACGTGCATTCTTGGAATGAACGAAAGGAGGCAGATTGATCACAGCCTAATGAAACCAACGAAGGCCTTACTTGGTTGTTTAAACTGCAGCAGTGACATAGATGGGAAGGAGTAGATGCCACAAATAGGGACTGACACCCAATGAAGTGGATGGGAAAGCTGAATCAGTAGGGCGTATCCCAAGGTTGCAGGGTCACCTTGATTTTTCATTCACTTCAATTCCTTTGTCGCAATTACCGTACATGTCTTTCCATAGCTTCACTAGCTGACCACAAACATAGTTGTGCCTTTTCTTGAAAACTATCCGACCGATTATAGTGAAACTTTCTGATACTTTGCCAAAATTAAGACAAAGGAAGATTAATTCTCTTGTGCGGTACGTGATAAGTGAGGGCAATAGATTTTGGTGAGATAAATGTAGGAGCCCATTCTTGGCAGGGAGTGAACCCAGTATCGTGTAGTGTTCAAAATTTCGTTTCCAAGAAAAGGTACATTTACTCCCAGCCTAAAATTTGGTTCTCCAGTAAAAAAAAAAAAAGTTGGAAAGGCTGCAGGAAACCACCATGTGAAGGCCAAGATGATTCTTAATCGACATGCGAAATCTAACATTAAAACAGGGAACACGAAAACAAAGATGACCCATTTACCCTACAATACCCCTTAAAGTGGCTCACTTGAAACAAGCACCATTTTTGGGTTGTGCCCTTTCTGATGCAATAGTTGTGGAGGCCAGCCCATTCTGACCTTCTACACACACGCAAGAAGGTTACACAGTGCCTTCGTTTTTGTTGGCATTTGTATATTGGAGCTTTCGCAAAAATTCAGACTCGAAGCTTGAGCCGCTCATCTGTGAAGTGTTGCTAGCAGCAATGCTTGGCAGTAGCTCATTTCTTTCTATCATGAGTTGTCCGACGAGTCCTCGGAGCTGCTGGAGTGGGTTGACGTGGATGACCAGGATCCCAGGCTGCACGAACTGGGAGGGCTGGGCCGCCGGTATGGTATGGGCCGCTTTCGTGCACTGCACACAAATAAGCCTTAGAACAGCCATTGGGATGGTCGACTGTACTACATTTTGGCTTAGTGGACTCAAGTTTGTTCTTGCTGAAAAGGACTTATGCTGGTGTGTGTGTGTGCCACCATAACATCGTCAGTCACATAGCTGCACCCTTGGAGAGCAACAGAAAAAAAAATAAGTGAAACAGTCATTCTGTGTATGCCCTTGAACAGGCACTTGAGATTTAAATACAACTTTTCCAAGGGATAAGTAGTGTTAATTAACCTGTCTGTGTGAAAACCAAGTAGCAAACAAAAGTGTTGCGAATGCAAACTACACGTGCAAGTCTCATTCAAATACCGAGTAGAATAGGCCACATTTCGGTGGAGGCAACATGCTTGAGGCCTGTGTACTTAGATTTAGGTACACATTAAAGAACACCAGATGGTCAAAACTTCTGGAGCCCTTCACTACAGCATCCCTCATAATCTTATTGTGGTTTTGGGATGTAAAACCCCAACAATTATTGTAAACAAGATGCGTCTAGTTTAAACGACTGTAAAAAGTCAATTTTCAACTGATGTTGTCTATGCCCTTCCTTGTGCATGAGCACCGACGTGTTTGGGTTGTTTTGTAGGGTGCAACTGTGTGGCTTTGTTTCTTATTCGAAGATTCCACAAATTTTGTAACATGGTTAAAGATGCCTTTTCATTGAGAATGACGCTGTTTACTTTGGGGTGCTGTCATCTTTGTGCTGCTGCATTAAAGGGACACTAAAGAGCAAAACGATCTTTCTCATATTAGTAAAGTACTCTTTCACGATACCAAAAACACCACGCTTGCAGCGACAAGACGCTTAGTAAGCGAGAAAACGCGCAAAAACAAAATGTGGGTGGCGACGCCACCTTGAAGTATCCGCACCATTCGCTGTGACGTCACATGTTTTGACGGCGCCTACTAGGAACTACGTAGTTCCTAATCGGCAAAAATGAAGTACCTTGTCCTCTGAGGGGGCCATAGACTTAACATACCAAGTTTGGGGCAATTTTGTTGAGCGAATGGCGCCAAAATACCATAAATACACTGAAATCCGTGACGTCACGCGGGGAAATTTCGGTGCGAAATTTAAAAATGAAACTTTGAACTTGATTTTCTCTTCTATTAATAAACCTATGATGGCGAAATTAACGACATTAGAGTTCTCAGAGCACAATTTATCAATCTAAACTGATTCATTGTTTCTCTTTAGGGTCCCTTTAAGTAAACACCAATGAAACATGTGACAAACTACTACTGTCACCTTGGAAATTGGTGTTGAGATTAAGTGGTAAGCATAGGCACTGCTTGTGGAGGCATGCACTGCAGAGAAAAGTGTGGCGTTGCTGTGGCATCTCTTTCACCACCAGGTTGAATGTTGTGTGTGAAGGGGATGCAGCTCGGTGTTTGAGAGGACCAAAGCTTGGGCCTTACTACTAAGTAATGTTCATCGTCGCGTTAATTGTAACTTAAGCCAGCTCATCAAACAATTGGAGATTCTAAAGGACCCCTGACACCAAAATTGAAACCTCGACATGTCTGTGTTGTTTGATTTTCCTGTTTACGGGGGCACTTCTGACCGATTATTAGTACCGGACGTTAGCTTTAAGATATTTTAAGTTGGTTTTAAAGTAAGCATGAGTGCTCATCTGAGTTGGCAGCACCTCGCGACATCGCCACTGTTATGACGTAGACCGAGGCCCCAGGTGGCATTCCACGAGTAAAGCGAGCACTGTCGAGGAGATTTGCGGGGCGTGCACAATACCACCACGACTGGCACCCGGCGTGGGCCATTGTTCCTCACCCCTCTCACTCTGCTGCTGTGCTTTGGCCAGGAATGCTTTTTCCTTTTCCTGAGGAAAGGGGGGGAGAGACATACCGAAGCACCTGCATCGTTTCATTCTTGACCGGCCCCGATTTGATAAATGCACTTTCAATGACACCACAGCTTGAGTGTACGAGATCTTGGGCACTCCCCCGCTGTGGGGTGCTAGTTTCTTATAATATTTAGGTGGGCATTTCAAAGTGGACAAAAAATTGTCTTCAATTAATGACGCTAGTATTACTTATACGATGCATTATTTACGATTCAATTTTAGGATTACCAGACACAAAGCTACAAATTACAGTAAAAAAGTCGCAAACGTAACTTTCGCTGTCAAGGGTCCTTGTGAAAAGAAAGTGCAACTTAGTACTTTTCACTGCTTCAATCAGCATCGGGCATACCGATCGCTAAATATGTCGGCGCAATGGCAAGGAGGGTTCTAGCCAATTGCTTGGATGAGCACAGAGAGACTAGCACCTGAGCGTTTATTGAAAGATTTCTTTCATTTTTCAAGCAGTTAGCAAATGCATTGCTCACTGTTTTATTTCTGCGCGTGAATCTTTTTTTCTCTTTTTCTGTTAGTTGTATGGATGGTCTACTGGTGTATGATTGTCCACTTTTGATGGCCATGGCTTCTAAAATTTCGCGTGTCGGCTTGTCTTTACTTATTGCGAAAATCATTTTTAGCACATTTTAGCAACAAGTTCACTGCTACTTCCAGCAGTTTCACAGCTGGAAATTGGCTTTCCAGCCTTGGTTTCAGCTGGAAATGGTTCTCTAGGCTTGGAATTTCCCATCCCTGCTGGCTGGAAATAACTGCCATTTCTAGCTGAAAATTGTCTTTCCAGCTGGGAATAAAACCATTCCTTGCTTGAAGGTTATTTGCAACTGGATATAAAAATAACTGTCAACTGGAAAATTATTTCCCAGCGAGAGTTCTCGAGTTATAGTTGGGAAGTCATATTTGCAGCTTCAGCTGGGAAGTAATTTGCCCAGCAGGACCCCTCTTGAAGTGCAAGTGAAAAGCAATTAGAGCAGTGCACTATACAAATGTGGTGTATGGTGTGCATTCATAACGATTCAGAATGGTCATCACACAGTGCATATTTTACAACCGTGGTCTACAGTGAGCCATACGGTCTAGTTGCAAAAAAAAGATATTGCTGGAAAGAAAACGCACCCGATCATCACGGCATTACAAATCTTACTGTAGTCGGATACAACTATAAGTCCAGAGGGAGGCCTTGCCCAGACGACCCAAGCACAACCATATAGCCCCGCACATGCACTCGCCAATGTTCTTGACGTCGTCCTGGAGTGCACACCCATTCATGCCGTCTTGTGTGCCTTTGAGGAGGAAATGCCTTGGTCTTCTGAACCGCGCACACCGGCCACCTCAAGATAATGCCCAGGCCTGGGGAGAGAGGTCTCTTTGGTGCTTCTGGCAATGATTACCGAACACGCCTTGCTTGAGCTGTCAAATCCAAACATGTCCTTTGTGTTGCAGACAGACGCCAGTGATTACGGGCTTGGTGCCCTCAGGCCTGTCCCTTTCGCAAACCACACTTTGACGCAATCTGCCTCTAATTTTTCTGTGCGCCTTTCGGTAGGGGCCAGGGACACGTGTTTTCGAAACTATCCCCTTGGACAACCGGTGTTGCCAGAAGTGAAGCCTTCAACATGAAGAGACATTTCGCGACTTTTCTGTTAGGGGAAGAGCGCAAGCGCCAGGGCATCGTGAAAAAGGCGGAATAACTGAAAGAGTGCCTAGCTATCATTTTTGCTCTAAAGTTTGACATGTTTTTCGATGGAACTCGATTTGTCATTCGGAGTGATCATCGAGCATTGTCTTGGCTGAAACGCAGCGCTGACCAACATTTCTAGAACTACTGCGCTGACAAGAGTTGCTGACGTGTGCCTTTGTCTGTGGAAGTGCATGTTAAGCTGTGCGTGTGGTTAGGACGCTACTTATGACCATGGAGTCGCATTGGTGACTAAATAATAGAAGCTTCTTGCAGCGCAGCAGAACGATGGACCCTGTCGTAAGGTGTCGGAAAAGCTGGTGGCACGTGACCCAGCCGACACCAGAAAAGGCGAGGAAACCGACTGCTACGTGCTCTGAGAAGGTGGTCTCTTGTAGCGGTATTTTCCCCAGGCTGACAACGCCCTGATGAAGTCACCCTTTCAAGCTGTTGCTCCTCGCAAACTGCGGAAATTATTCATTAGTTAAGTACTACCATGACAGTGCTTTGGCTGGTCATTCTTCAGGACAGAAGACTTATGGGATGTTGTGCAGTACGGTAACTTGGCCAGGTATGAAAGAGGATGAATTACGCTATGCGCGTTCCTTTTCAGCTTGTGAAAAAGCGAAACTGTGTGGTGGTTTGCCGCTCGGAACAATGCAGTCAGTTCAGAGGACGTCGCCATGGCAAATGGTTGCATCATGTGACGTCATGGGTGCGTTTCCCATGAGACTGCAACGAAACTAGTATCTGCTTGTTTTGACCATCTTACAAAATGGGTTGAATTATTTCCATTGTGCAAGCTCACTTAGCAGGTTGCAGGTGTGGAAGTGGCTTCTCGAAGCGTTAACGAGATTCGGAGTCCCTCTTCACACTGGTATCAGCTGGGCAGGGATTCCCTGCCCAGTTGTTCACGGACATCGCGACGTACTTCACCAGCAAGGTAAGGTGTTCACGGATTCCCGTGACGCCTGTGGAGGTTGTAGTGCCACAAGCCCCGGCGGCTTGTAAAGCGGTATTCACACGGGGGACCAATCCTTGGGGAATAAAGGCGGATCCCCTAGTGACGTCAGCTCGCGAAGAGAATTCCCCACAAATGTCCCCCCACTCACACGGACGAAGCGAACGGAGGGGGAGACCAGTGTTACCAGACTACTCTGGTGGCTTGTACCGCCCGTTTCCCTAGCTGCAGACTGGACACCCACTACTACCGCTCTCTGCAGGAGCAAGCGCAACAATGTGGTCAAACATGAGCCCGCAATTCCGCTATCGGGGGGAAAGGTCCCCGTGTCCTGCGAGGAGACGTGGGGGATCGCGCCCACTCGCTAATCTGCGCTTGTCCCGTGGTCTTCGTTCCTTTGTGGTCCCTTTTCCATTCGCGCTGTTAGTTTCTTTGTGCTCACTAATCTGTGACGTTGTGGTCACGTGATCCGCAATCCCCCCGTGTCACCCGCGGATTTCTCCCTCGTGTGATAATAATATCTGGGGTTTAAAGTCCCAAAACCGCGCTATGATTATGAGAGACGCCGTAGTGGAGGGTTCCGGAAATTTCGACCACCTGGGATTCCCTGACGTTCCCTCGCGTGAATACCCCTTCAATTAAAGATGCACCGGTGAGGAAACAGGCCTCTTTGGCTAGACAGCTAGCGGGAAGGTTGTGGCTGGCTCGACACCGCGGAAGAGGCTTCCGTTCCTTTTGTGTGTCACGGCTGTCTCCCTTGACGTCCGCGCGGTGTCGCAAGCTTGCGTTCTAGAATCGTTGGCTACACAGGCCGATGCCCGGATAGCCACAGCGCAGCAAAACGAAGACGGTATAGAAAGAAACAACGGGACGGGCGCTTTCTTTCTATATTGACTTCGTTTTGCTGCGCTGTTTTTTTAAAATGAACGCAAACCAACTTGCCCAAATTTCGCCCAGCTAGACGTCCACAGGCATCTGCCAGAGTTTCCGCAACTCGCCGAACCGTCTACGAGCGACAATCCAGTCAGATGTCTCGAGTCGTCGCACTCAGCAAGCGTCCTACTCCCGAACGGGAATAAACGCATTTACGGAAAAGGTCCCTTCTGTGTTATCAAGTTGTAAATTCCTCTACACTGTAGGTGCAGCCGAGTGCGGTTGCTGTAGCGAGCAGAACTGGGAGTTATCTAGGCCAGGGTTGCCGTTGGGTAGATTTGAAAAGGAGCCAGAACTCAAGCTAAAAGTAGCCAAAGTAGCCATTCCAATTAATTTTATCGGCAGTTTTGTAGCCGAATAGAATAAAAGCTGTACTATTAGTAGAGTTTTCCTTATTGAATAATAAATACTACCCTTTTGAATAAAAACAGGACCACAGGAATAAGAGCCCGACTTTTTCCCTCTTGCTTGGTCTTCAAGTCACAGATAAGTTGGAAATAAATAAATAAATAAAAATACATAAACAAATAAATTCAGTGCACCTGCATATAGTTTATGTAGAATAGATAAAGTTCTTGCCAAATGCAGAGCGTCTTCAAAACATTCCAACCAACAACTCAGCAGAGACATTCAACGTTGAAGCAGTTTTTCTTTGACGCCGTAGACCGAATGTTATAGTAGAGTTTACATAATACCAGTCCAGCTTCAGACAGTCAAATCTGGCTGAAGATGAACAGCCTCGCTCATTTTGTTATGGATGTCTGTTTTTGTCAATTGCATACGAGTACACAATCTGCGCATCAGAATGACAACACAGCGCGTAGCATCAGCATAGAGGCGAGCATCGTGAGCAGCGCGCTAGCCACGCGTTTACCAACATGCACGCAACTTCACCGCGCTTTGCGTTGTAGTGCCTCGATGCGCAGTAGCCTGCTGGTGAGGGGAGGCCGCCCGCGCGCATTTTTTGACACTAGAGAAAAACTTCGAAACGTTGTATTTGATGTGCAAATAATAACAGAAGATGGATACTTAATGCTCCAAAATATAAGTTCAAAAGTAGCCAGAAAGTAGCCATGGAGCCAACCTGAAATTTTCGTCGCCAGACAGGCTAGTAAAGTAGCCAATTTGGCGCAAAGTAGCCACCAACGGCAACCCTGATCTAGGCCTCGCTAGGTAGAGAGTGCTTAGGTGGCAACTCGCAATGCCCACGAACTATAGGTGGCGCGCGTGATTTTCAAGATGGCGCCAGGAGGAGGGTCAACCCGTTTGTTAGCACAGGACACGGTGGCACTGTAGGAACAGATAGTACGTGCGGACGTACGGTGCCACTTTCGCCTGATGAAGTCATTAGCTGCGCTGAATTGGATATGAGACTAAAATACTTTCTCAAACCTTGGAAAGTGCTAAGTACTCGCCACCTGATCGTTCATCGTCGCTGTCACTCTCGGTGCTTTCACAGTCTTCTACGTCCAGTGAAAAATCCTCGTCGTCAAGATGGTTTCTTTCAACATCACTGCTGAAAGCAATCTGAAGAATTTCCTCCGCCGAACGACTTCGACCACTCCGCGTCACCACGTTTCAATTAGAGAGACGTCTGGACGCGGAGATTTTGCTCTCAGACCGGTTAACAAGCAAATCGCTTGCAGTGTGCCGCCACCTATCAACAAACGTACAAAAACAAGCGGCGCAGCGCTGACTATGTTACCAACACATGGCGAAGGGACGGCGTGGAAAGCGTTCGCTCCACGAAAGGCGTGGAGCAGATGCGTCCTCGAATGATTGAAACGTCGCTCGCACGATTAGTAACAGCGCTTTGCTGACAAAGGATAGAGGGCCTATTTTAATGTATCGACAACTTGAGATCGCTCAGTTTTACAAGAACACATCGCGAGCCCGCGCGACCTCCCGCGTAGAGTGTTATGGGATTCATGCACTACAATTAAGAAACACTGACCAATGCTATATGGAAGTAAAACAGGGTGAGCTTCAACTGAATATGTCAGACGATAACATTTAACTAACCTACGTGGCTACAGAAAGCCTCGCGAAGCTGATAGTATGCGTACGCTGTGGCATTGAAAGCGCGAGTTGCCACATACTTTCACGAAAACTTCGCGTCTCGCAAGAACGAATCAGATTTCTCGTGTCACGGAGGGCCCGGTTTGTTCACTGATGCAGGGAACATGCAAAGTCGTAGTGTTCTTTCCTTGCCAACGCGTTAACACTGAGGTTAGCACAGCCGAACAAGGAAGCGACTGCGTGCTGCCATTTTGTCGTCGACTAACCCTCCTCGAGAGGACGCTCCTGAATTCCGCTTGGCGGCACAACAGTCTATGGGCATTGCGAGGCTGGCTTTCTTTATATGTATAAAATATATGCATATAGCCCATTGGTGCCACGCTGCATATAGTGAGGCTTTTGGTCATTACCACGTCGGCCACCTTCAGGATACCATATGATATCCTGAAGGTGTCCAAAAATTCACAGAAAGTCCAGCTCAGGATGTGATAATGACCAAAAGCCTCACTATATCCGGCATATAGTGTACACTGGACGTTGGGTCATTCCACGGACGTTTCTTGGACGTCGGGTAAGATTTTTACTGAATTTGCATACGTCCAAGCACGTCCGAATATCCGGTTTTGACGCCCGGTGGGATTAACTCGGGACGTCCCGCTGGACGTCCGTGGGTGATGTCCAGAAAAGTGGTCCGATAGACGTCCCAGAGTTATTGGTTGCCCGTTGGGGTAAAGCACGCCTTCACTTTCTTTCACTTCTAAAACATTTGTAATCGAGATGGGGCAATTCCTGATTGTAACACGTGAGCTCAAAAAAGGAGTTTCGAATAAAAAATGCACTGATTCCTGCACCTGTGTGAACCAAACTCACCAGATCCATTAAACCATCGCTGCATCAACAATCGTTACCAAAACAACCAACATGGCTGCATCCAATCCGTTTTATTTGTGTCCTAGTTGCTTTCCTATCGTGCTTTCGTTCCACAATTAGTTTTCCTTGGGCAAGTTGGTATTTAGTGAAGGACATGATATCGTATAGGCAGGCACGTAGCCAGGATTTTTTTTCGGGGGGGGGGGGGGGCAAAGCCTAATTATTCGAAAGAAAGTCTTTTCATGGCAAAAAGAAAAAAAAAAGTTGCCCGGGAATATAAAAGGCTGGACAAATTTCGGGGGGGGGCGCCCCCCCCCCCTTGCCTACGTGCCTGCGTATAGGGCAAAACTCGAATGGAAAGAGGCGCACTTTGCTGCTCCTGCCTGTATCTTGGAGTTTTGCGCTACAGCATCGTGTCCTCCTTTCGCTCCAAGACGGTATATTTGAATCGGAAGACACTTGCTTGTTTTTCACAGGTGCGGATGTAAATGATCTCAGCCAACACGACACTAGACGACTTGGTCGACTGCTATCTCCCTACAAATCAACTGTTTAAAAGCCGTTCTATGTCGTTCAAAAGGAACAACGTACGAAGCGACTTCAAAACTACACGATTCTGTGTTTGATTTTTCTTCGACGGCTAAAGCATTGGGAATCGTTTTTCATGAGCATACGTTATTGGATTCACAGAGTGAAATGGTAAGAAACAAGTTAAGTAAGGTACTTGGCATGCTTAGGAGATGTTAGAGTCACTGGAAAATCAGAGTACCGCAAAGGTAGGCTGCACGCGGGCAACAGTGGGTGGCGGCGGCCATGTCCCTTCCAGACCGTCCGGCGCGTTGCTAGCGTGTGTTCAGAAGTGACCGATCTTTTAGCCTCAGTGCCGTGTTACGCTCGGCAGAACGGCATTATGTGTGTGTGTTTCTTCAAGAGGATATTAGAAGTGATTTCGAGTCATCGACAGGTATGGATTGACTGCGCGGTTAGCGGTGTAACTAATGAAACGTACGGCGAATGTTGCCATGTGCTCGCGAACTCTCTTCATGGCTTCATCGGTCTCTTTTCGTGTCACGCCCGGGCGTGTTCGCTAGGTCCGGAGCTGTAAACATAGTTGCATTAGCGCAGTGACACCGTGCGAGATGCCAATTACTTCGACATTTGGTGAATCTAGACTTTGCGCTAGCTTTGCAGTCGGCGTTCCCGGTTTACTGCACTCGAGAACGTTATCGAACAACATCGAGAACATTCAACATTGCGTACTTCGACTGATCGCTGACGCATAGCTTGCTTGCGCACCGTGCTTGCTGTTCAAATGGTGGATATGTGTAATAGAAGTTGTGTGTGTACGATAATTGTAAGTTGTGCGCGACGTCTTGATTCGGAACGTCAGCACCCGAACGCACGGGCGAATCGGCGTGCGGTAGGTAAGGTGCATCTTGCGATACGTAGAAAATAGGACATCAAAAATGATTGACGTCACTACTTGTTTGATTTCCTATTTCTTGTCTCCTTAAAATTCCCAACGTTGCAATGAATTTGCAAATATTTTGCTGTGTTCCGACAAACAGTTCTTTTGGCGTTGCCAGCGCGTAAACAGCTGGGGTTCGGTTTCTGCACTGCTGCACTTTTTTTTCATAATGCACTCTTATCAAAACTTCCTCGGTACGGTGCTTTATGTTCTTTTGATCAGAAATAGCACATCCCGGAATTTTTAAAGCGCATGCTACTGCAACACAGTATGTATATAGACCTAGGGCGCGCATAAAATCGACTCCCTCAATGCGCGGGATCTGCTCTTTTTTTTTTTTTTTTTTTTTTGCTGTGACCATTTCTCACCAACTATACAGTATTTTAAGGGCACGCTCGGCGCAATACAGCATTAGTAGAATTTTTTTTGCAACAACTTTAAAAATACGCTTGATAACATTGCCTTATACCAAGTTTATCAACAGAGTTCCACGCTTCTGTTTCGTGCAATGCCAAATGATCATGCCAAAATCGCCTTCAAGGTATACCAGTAAACAGTTATTATTTTAATAAATCTTCGATTTCGCTCTCGTGCGTGACACGCTTATAACTCGGATAGCATGCGTAATCTGTTCAACAGATCGAATCGAGATATGAAAGCCGAGCAAATAGAAAGGTATGTAGTTTTCAATATCGCTGACCATAGCGAACCGAAAAGGTGAAGTATCCTGTCGCATAAGATCTTTTCCAGCAAAGTTAGTGTAGTTCACTGCAGGAAGGAGTGTTATTCGAGGGGGGCGAATTCGTTCAGGCGAAATATGCAGCCACGTAGAACGGCGCTCTTTGACATTAATTTTTCCCACACGGCAAACGAGATTCTCAAAGTAGTTTCCTTCCGAAACAACGTATTGGAGTTTGTTTTACCTTCTTAACAGGACAGCTCTGTATACACTTCGCTGAGAGCGGTTCTTCTTTGTCATTATTGCATTTGATGGGAGCCGCTGCTCAGCTTGCCGACCAGCTAGCGGGTTGCCATATAATCACAAGGACTTCAATAGACGCCTTCGCACGACGGCGCAAATATCGGTGTGGACTCTTACCTTGTCCATAAAAGACCGTTTGCGCAATACCGAATCACTGGACAGGTGTACATCAGCAACAACGCTGGTAGTGACATTTTTGTTTTTTGTTATTTTTGTTGTGACGCGTTGTGTATATACCAGGGGTCTCAAACACGCGGCCTGCGAATCTTTCACTAGCGGCCCGGCCGCGAGTTTGTAATATGCAGAGCGCTCAACGCATGGCAACGGCAGCGGCGCGCTATTGGCTGCGCGCACACAGGGACGCCGCTGCGGAGTTCCGCCTAGCAACGGTCGCCACGACGAGACGACGCGCTCTCCTTCTCGGGGTGCCTTTCGCGGGAATTTTAAACGGTGAACGCGGCCGCCGGGCCCCGTGGAATTTTCGTCGCCGCTTGTGAACTGCTACTGCTCTCGCGTTGACCGAAGACGCCGTCGTCGCCGTTAGGTTCGACTGTGCTTTGTGCATTTTGTTTTGTTATAACGGTGAACACGTTCGCCCATGAACATTTGTGTTGTCGCCACTGTCTTTTGTGCCTTGGCGCTGCAGCAAGACGCGATCGGCCGTTGTGTTCCACTGTGCGTTTACGCTTTTTTCTTTTTTTAACAGTGAACACGCTCGCCCTTGAATATCTGTGCTGTCTGCTGTGTCTTTTGAGCCCTTGCGTTGTCGTAAGACATAATCTTTGTTGTGTTGGGCTGATTGCTTTTGTTTATTTTTTTAACGCTGAACACGCTTTCACGTGAATATATGTGTTGTCGCCAGTGTTTTTTGCGATCTCGCGTTGTCGCAAGACGTGATCGCCGTGGGTTCGAGTGTGCCTTGTGTTTTTTTTTATTTTTTTGCGGCTGTGTAGAAGATTACGGCTTGAAGACAAACACATCGTGGGTTGTAGACTTCGTGAAGTCATCAGCAAGGTGTGAAAGGTAATACAAAAATGGTGTTTCATAACTTCAAAAATAACTTGCGGAATCTTCTGTGGTAATTTAACTTCATGCTTTGGGGATAATGTCCAATGATCAGCCGTTCTCAATTAGGTCGTATTATGTGTGCACTTGGCCCCCCTTATACGTGGCGTGCGGTTGGCGAAACAAAATCGAAAAAGTGCCGCAGTCACATAAGTAATTGTGTTCTAGTTATTTTCATATGTTATGGCGTAGGTACCATAGGATGGGAAAATAATGAGAGCAATCAGAGCGCAATGTGAACCAGATCTACATTATGGTTGGATCTCACGAAAGTATTCCACAAACCTGCACATTTCACTTAGGTCACCAACTTAAACCTCACTTAGGTCACCAACTTAAACCTCACTTAGGTCACCAACTCAAACCTAGGAGAAATATCATACAATTACATCCGATACTTCCTAACGAATAGGAAGGTTACCTTCAACATGGGGAACTCGAGTCTGAGGTGAGGGGCATGGACAGTTTAGTTACACCTCAGGGCTCCATGATATTGCTCATGCTCTTCATCTCATTATGACAGGATTGTCAGAAAAAACGTGAAGACATCGAAGGAATCAATCGCTCCGTATACACGGATGATGTTGCCATATGGATCTCGCAAGGCAGTGATGGGTAAATAGAACAGAAGTTACAGGAAGTGGTAGATAAAGTGGAAGTCTACCTCACAGGCACTAGGCTTGAATTTTCACCAGAGAAATCAGAACTTTTCAGGCCCATACTTAACAGGAGGTGGCCCAAGAGATACATGAAGGAGAGAGAGTGCGAGGAGATACAGACTTGCACGAAAAGGTCCCCATCATTGAACAAGTTAGGGTCCTTGTACTCAACATTGAGTCGAAGCGAACTAACAGCAATACTCTTATAAAAATAGTGACTAAGGTCACTAAGGCAACTGGCTGATCAGGAGAATCACAAACAACTATATCACGGAATGAAGGAGGCTAGCATTCTTAGGCTTAAATGGAACAAGACAGAAAAGGACAAAATCAATATTTTCGTAAGGAAAGCTTTTAAGCAGGCCCTAGGCTTGCCCGAAAGCACCAGCATAGAGAGATTAACGCACCTGGGCATGCATAACACCTTAGAAGGATTGACAAGCTCAGTTGGAAAGAATTGCCAGCACCGCGACTGACAGAATATAGATAAATTACAAACAATAACCAGCAAGGACCCAAGGTTGCATCGGCCAGAGATTGGGAGCCAGATTGACATTGCAAATTTAAAAAAGAAATACAAACAAAATTCAATTAGGGCAGTAGAACGAGCACAGCTAATACGACCTAATTGAGACGGCTCAAGTGCACACATAATACGACCTCATTGAGACGGCTCATCATTGGACATTATCCCCAAAGCATGAATTTAAATCACCACAGAAGATGCCGCAAGTTAATTTTGAAGTTATGAAACACCATTTTTGTATTACCTTTCACACCTTGCTGATGACTTCACGAAGTCTACAACCCACGATGTGTTTGTCTTCAAGCCGTAATCTTTTACACAGCTGCAGGCGTCTTGTTCATCAGTGATGTTCGCCCGAACCACGTCGCGAGTTTGTAATATGCAGAGCGCTCAACGCATGGCAACGGCAGCGGCACGTCAACGTCAGGCGATGAACTGTCATTGTCTTCAACGCATTCGATCGCGCGGCGCGCCGACGTCTCACATGCGCTGCTTTCCGTGGTCATAGCCGCACAACACCGGCGTTGCAGGACTGCGAAATGCGTTGGCAAGATCAGCCGCGAAAAAAAAATAATAAGAAAAACACAAGGCACACTCGAACCCACGGTGATCACGTCTTGCGACAACGCGAGATCACAAAAAATACTGGCGACAACACATATATTCACGTGAAAGCGTGTTCAGCGTTAAAAAAATAAACAAAAGCAGTCAGTCCAACACAACAACGATTATGTCTTGCGACAACGCGATGGCTCAAAAGACACAGCAGACAGCACAGATATTCAAGGGCGAGCGTGTTCACTGTTAAAAAAAAGAAAAAAAGAAACGTACAGTGGAACACAACGGCCGATCGCGTCTTGCTGCAGCGCCAAGGCACAAAAGACAGTGGCGACAACACAAATGTTCATGGGCGAACGTGTTCACCGTTATAACAAAACAAAATGCACAAAGCACAGTCGAACCATACGGCGACGACGGCGTATTCGGTCAACGCGAGAGCAGTAGCACTTCACAAGCGGCGACGAAAATTCTACGGGGCCCAGCGGCCGCGTTCACCGTTTAAAATTCCCGCGGAAGGCACCCCGAGAAGGAGAGCGCGGCGCGGCCGTTGCTAGGCGGAACTCCGCAGCGGCGTCCCTGTGTGCGCGCAGCCAATAGCGCGCCGCTGCCGTTGCCATGCGTTGAGCGCTCTGCATATTACAAACTCGCGGCCCGGCCCGCACATTGACCGTCTTCGTCCCATTTGTTTTAGGGGCGAAGCTCCTTAAGGCGGCACCCGTTCGTCCCTCGTAGTTGTCGTAGTCGTAGTGCGTAACCAGTCGTAACGCTAGTACCAGATCTTGACCTCCAAGGTGGTGCCGGTGGGAGATTTTTCCTGTGCGTTGTTGAACAATAAAAAATTCGCAGCGTGCGCGTTAACTAAAAGGCGAATTCTTCTGTCTCTCATTCCCCATTAGCAGCCATTGGCATGTTCCAGTAGGAAACGTTAGTAGAAGTAGAAGTGTAAGTGTTAGCTAAAAGCCGACTTCTGTCTCGCATTCCCATTAGCAGCCATTGTTTACCTCCAAGGTAGTGCCTGGTGAGATTTCTCCTGTGCGTGATTAAACAATAAAAATTTTGTTCAAAACGCCGTTGATTGATGAAATAAACCAACGAAAGACGCCAGATGTTTTCTAAAAGCAAAACGAAAGAACGCCAGATGTTTCTAAAGCAAAACGAAAAGACGCCAGCTGCTTAACGAAAGACGCCAGATGTTTTCTAAAGCAATGGTTTTCTAAACAATAAAAATTCACAGCGTACATGTAAAATTAAAGTGAGCTGCAAGTCGTCATAACTCATCGAACCTTTAGTATAAACGCGCCCGATCTCACGTCGGTGATGATGTACTGGGCAGAATTCACGGAAGATTCACGGTTTACCGATGAACCTCCGCAGCTTCGCCCACTCATCATCATTCACTCCGTGGATATGCTGTGATTTTTTTAAAGACGATAGTCTTTCTTGGGGAACCTAAACGCCTAAATTTTGGTCTGTCTTTCTGTCTGTCTGTCTTTCTGTTTGTCGGCACGTCCCTCGATTCAGCCACCCGGCCAAAGTTGAACCACTTCCCCAAGGGCCATCCACCTTGAACGGATGACTAGGTTCATACTTGTGTACATTGTTGATCAAAAAGCAAACATTACGCATATCTGAGGCGCAACATCACTAGGTAAGTATTAGGTGCTGTGTTCCTTTAATAGAAAATACATAGATACGTAATTCTAGAGACCCTAGTTTCTTAAGCTGCGCTGAAAATGCGACTGCGCTGAAACTTGTCTTCCTCCGTGCCCTCTGCACGAGCTCATTGTTGTGTTTCGGTTTCGGTTCCGTATTGCACTGTATGAATGCCATGGGGTGCCGCTCTGGCATTCCTGTTTCACTCAGGCGACGTGTAAATAAAAGAGTGTGTGGAGAGCACTCGTTGAGTGCGGACGTTCCTCCTGCTTCGGCGCTTCCCGCCAAACCGCGTGTTCGGGCTGGCTGGCGTCCCCGTTGGTCGCGTTGGTCACCGCCGGTCTTCGCCTGCTGCTGCGCCGGGACTACCAGCCCGCAACACAGCACTCATGTTTCCCGACGTATTGCCAGATGGCGTCCATATCGCACGCAGCGCCTCTTCTATCGCCTTTAGACGACATTTGCAGCGACGCACGCAGATACGCGGCCAATTTTTTGTTCTCAGTTACGCTATGGTCTTTTGGTGTGGGGCACTGGCACCTTGCACTCTAAGCAGAAATTACTCCCACTTCAAAAAAATGCATTACGTTCTATTGCAAATGCCGAATATAATGCACATACCTTGTCTTTATTCAACAAATTCAGAGTCTTAAGATTTGATAACATGTATGACCCTCGTCACAGGACACAATAAAGTTCCTCTGTCTGTCTGTCTGCCTATGTATGAATATTGTTTATTAGCGTCCTTAAAAACTGAAATTAACAAAGGAAATAACAATCTTATCTCCATAGCATGCTTACAGCACGGCACCTCGTCTCGACCTACTAGACAGAGCGATTACTGGAAGGTCCCTTGATGCCAAACAAACTATGGTCTCCAAATGCTGAGACATTCACTCCCACACATCTAAATAAATTCAGTTTTTCATTGGAGCGCTTGCGCCTTCTTTTGCGACTGGATATGTCCAATCTTTTTTTTACCTACATGACGCAAGAGAAAAAAGGGCAAACATTTGGCACACTTTGGTAGTTCCGAAAATATTTTTTATATTTTGCTTATTTCTATTTTTCGCATTTCTTCAAAGAGTGCAATCCTGTCTTCATCTCTTCAAAATTTTTTGTATGTAATGATATTTCTTATTGTGCCTCTTTAAAATGTATTTGTGTCCGTTTACTTGTTTAGATGACTTCATGAATGCTGTCACTTTTTCTGCCTTGTATTGCTGGGATGTGGGGCTAATCAAGCTGCGTTTGTATCGTAGCTTTTTTTCCCGCATTCCACACCACACATTGTATTTTTGTTTCATGAATGATTGCAAAAAAGCGCAAAAAAAAGGTAACACTGTGGTGAAATAAACTTCAAACTTCAAGTCAGAAAACAGGCACTGTTACGACCGGCTCTAGAATTCATCTTGGCAGGCGCCATTGTGCGTGATCCTGGCAATCGGGCCTGTTTCCCCATAAGTCGGCGCTTGGACGGAGGCAGGCACAGAGCACCGCATTTTCTGGAGAATGCTTATGCCCGCGTGGTCGAGCGAGCGTGGGTTGTCGCCATAGACGGGTTCCGAGCAAAACATCGGGGATATTTCGGACACACCTTTCTAGCGCGGTGATGTCGGCAAGGGATAGCACCTCTGGAGAGGTTCTCACCAAACCGCTGCATTATTTTACTCGAACGCAGACATGAAAGTTCGCAGGTGCTGCTGTCTCCATCTCCCCCCCCCCCCCCCCCCCTCCACTTTCGGACTTCCTCCTCGCTTCGTTCATGATTTGAGTCGTCGGGGCGTGGCGCGTGAATTATGTGGTGTCGGCCTTCTCGACCTACGAGTGTGACTCATTGCCTCCTTTCTGGAGGCCGGACGCCGGGACGGCAAGTCACCGGATTGGCGGGAGCTGCGAACACTGGTTTTCGAGTGCCTCAGGGTTGTCTGACTTGGGGCTATATAAGCCGAAGACTTTTTGTATCCATCTTTGCGCAGCGCACAAAATTGACAAGGCACACAAGAGAAGAGGGCTTGTCAATTTTGTGCGCTGCGCAAAGATGGATAAGTTCCGTCCGCCTATCAATCCTACTACACTTTTTTGTATTAATTCTACTGCTATTCTCTTCGGAGTTCTCTCTTGTAAAAACATGTAAATAAACCTCTGTCTTCGCGTACGGGCGCCTCTCCTCTTTGCAAAGGATGGGTCCGGCTACAGGCGCCAGCTACCAAAGGAGACCGGCCGGACCCAAGCCGTAACAACTGGTGCCAGCGGTGGGATGCGGCTAACCCGAGTGCTAACAGCACCGATCTATTCCCTAAGAATTGATCAGGAAACGGCGTGGCATAAAATCAGCTAAGAAGAAGCATTTTTTGAAGGCCTTCAATAGACTTCAAGAACGCGCTGCTGGCAGTCTTTGCCTAGACGGACCGCTCGCTGTCTGGTCATCGCCATTACGCCCATGCAACAATTAAAGGAGCACAGACACAAAAATTTTGCACCTAGTTTTTTTTTGTTGCAATAGATAGCTTATGATCCACTTATCACGGCTGCAAACCTCGTTTGCGCGAGTGCGCGACGGTTATTTATTTAGAGACGTTTTTAGAGCGCCCAGTCGCAGTTTCGGTTTCGAAGAGCACCGAGCTAGGCAGCACTACTTCCGGAGGACGGGTAGCCACAGCCAACGTTTTTAGATTATTTATCTTAAGTAATCTAAAAACGTTGGCCACAGCTGGCCACGTGAACACGCAAAATTGTCACGTAGGCGGCGCGCATACCGTGGCGCCGCCATGCGGAGGCATCCCTGTGACGTGCACGGTAGGATTGCTCCGCCGGCCCTCTCCCGCTCAGCCCGCAGCCGCTTTCGCGTCTGCTTTTTTATTATTATTGTTGTACTTCACTTCAACGAAATCAGTAAAATACTGCTGCAGCTTCATCACTGACTGTACGAAATGATAAATAACTGCTCATAAAAAAATGTTACGTCCCCATAATGCCTTAGACAGCGTCCTGACTGCCGGCGTCGTCTGCTATGGCCACCGATATGGAAACCGTGGGGGCTGCGCACGCTGCTTTTGTAAAACGTAACGAATCATTTTGCGTCGAATGGGCTTTAGCTCGTGCGTGCGGCAAAGAAACATATTTTTTGTTGCAAGAAATGCGGGGAACTGTGCAACGTCATTCATTGTAAGTTTGCATATAATAACGAGCCGCGGTTGACACGACAAGCATGGGTAAATTTACGTTCCTGTTTAGTACACATAGCCCTATGACGCACGATGACAGCGGCTTCTCCGCTTTGTGGGAAGCAATCCAGTATGCTTAGAGATTCATGCAGCCGCGACCTGTCTCATATGATTGGAGACAAACGCACGAGAGCCATATGTACGCGCGCGCCTCATTCAGTGTTGTAGCTAGGTAACGTTCCACATGAGTTTGTCTGCGGCACGATTTTAATATCTATCTTTTGCTTCTCATTACGCGAATTTTCGAAGGTTGTCACACGTACAGTGCATCTTCGATCGCTACCCAGCCACATCGGGATGAAAATTTTCGACGATTGACTCCGTTATCCAGCTTGCACAAAGGGGCCAATCGCGATCGAAAAATACGGTCCCGATCGGGCTCGATCGCTATAGCAAATGCACCGTGTGCCGGCCAGCCGTATTACTTTCGCATTTGAATGGCCATGCTGCAAGGTGTAGCTTACCGTGGTCTAAATGGCAGTTTTATGTTGCAGTGAAAATACCAGCGTCCAGCATTTATAAAGCTTCATTGAAAAGCAGTATGACACTTCGCGGCTACTGTTAGAAGGTGAACCAGTGTTTGAAGCTGGCCATGTTTTCGCCTGTAGCGTAAAACAACATAGAGAAGAACAAGTGACACTGGCTATGGGCTCATTTTACAGAAATAATCTATAAGCAAGAAACCCATGAGCTGAAGTCGAGAGTCTGAAGGAAACCCGTGTGGTCGGGAAAAGACACGAGGACAATTAAAATGGACATGAGCGCGAGGGGATGGGAGGAGGGCGCAAACTGTGGTGGAAGTTACATCGGCGAGACAGGTAACTTTCAGCAAAGACTCAAGCAGCACATGTATGACGTAAGAAATGTTTCATCTAACTCGCTGGCCTAACACGTAGAAGCAACTGGCCACGAAACAGACCGAGAGAAGGCAAAGCTAACGGAAAGAGAAATGAACTGGACTTCTCGGCTTTATCTTGAATCTCTGACAATCCAGACAACGGCGCGCACGCTTAATCGTCATGACGGCAACTTTCCACACATGTCCGCACGTTGCCTACGTCATATTTTAAACATACATAACCGAACTGTTTGCGCATTCATTTTTAACTGTGAACAAGGCTCCCGTGCGGGAGCCGGAACGTCTTGCTTTTATAAATATTCGTGGTCGGTGTCCATTTTAACACCATAAACTTGAAATAACGAAAAAGAAAGACAGGTGATTGCGGCATCATGCTCGTGAAAAACAGGGTAGCGGTAAAATAAGTGAAAGCTCACTCCTGGCCACTCGCGTACGTAGTGCATGCACTGTGGCACGGAGCAGAAATGTACCAGGCCGCCGATATATTTACTGCACTTTAGCGGATTGTGTAGTCTCTGGGGGTCCACACACAAGAAGTGAAAGCAAAACAGCGCTGTTCAAAAGCGAAAACGGCGCGAAATTGCGGTTAAAAACAGCGAATTCAACCGTCCGCTTCCCTTCGCCAGAGCGAGGCGAAGTCACGTGATCCAACCCTGCCAGGGGCGCAGCCAGAAATTTTTTTCGGGGGGGGGGGGGGTTCAACCATACTTTTGTATGTTCGTGCGTGCGTTTGTATGTGTGCGTGTATATATACGCAAGCAAAATTGAAAATTTTCGGGGGGGGGTTTGAATCCCCCCCCCTTCGCTACGCCCCTGAACCCTGCATTCCTGCATGTCACAGCGATTGCAGCGCCCGCGTCTCCAGTGGTGGGCGGAAGAGAACACAACTAGAAGACGCCAAGCAGCAGGCACGGAGGAAGAAATGGCAGGTAGCACGGCACAAGCGCAAGGGCACAACCAGCCACCAGCCAACACAAACTCGTGACGTAGGTTTGTTTACATATCCCCCGCGTTGATGTCGGCGTCGCGAAGCGCTCGCATCTCGCTCAGCCGCGCGGCATGCACTTTAAAATTGACTTTAAATATGTTCTAGGCTATATTGGTCCTTGATATTTCGTAGACGTTGTGTACGGCTCCACATACATCTATTTCACTCATTATCTCGCCTGCGAAATTTTGTGTCAGTGCTCCTTTAAGGACGGCACCGACGAAAACACAAGGTTAATCTCGTCGCAAATTTTCATCGTGTCGTTCAAAATTCGCCGCCGTTTAGACGTCTTTTACGGAGCATTTCAAGCCGAAATGAAATGTTACAATCCTTAAGAGCCAACTCCAAGTTTTACATCTGAATACCGACGATAATGGTAGTGGTGGTATCTCTATTGCTCCCCCCCCAAAAAAAAGAAAGGAAACAAAAACAAGAAAGAGGGGACCAGTACGAAGGCTTGCGCTATTTCAGAGGAGGTCGGCGGGGATCCCTTGGGGGGATACCGCGCGCTGGATGCGCTGGCGCAGCGCTAGCTGCGCAGTATTAGCTCTTGGCAAATGCTGCTTTCGAAAATCGACTTTCAGACAGTCAATAACCGACTCTCAGTCAAGCGAACGTAACGGTGACAAAACAATTTTCCGCGCATCACTGGCATGCGCTCTCTGGAATCGGGCTAGCAGACGACGCGCGAGCGTCTCGATCAAATAGCCGCGAAAGACACATGCCTTCGAAATGGGCTGGTCGCCCAGAACGACAAGTGCTTCATGATTCCAGTTTACAAGTTTTCCTTATACTTTCAACAACGCGAATACAGCCGAAAACTGAACCATATAGAAGCTTGTAATGCAGCCACGGCATTCGTTTCCGCGAGCGACGACGCGACGGCTGGTCTACTACGGTGGCGGCGCCCGGCGGCTAAATGCCGCACTAACGCCGACGGTCGGTTCCCATTGCGCTCCGCTCCTTCGCCCAGGCACAGAAAAATAGAGAAGGCGCTGGCCGGCGGTGTCTTCTGTATTTTAGAAGAACTTCTTGCTGGGCGAGTTGGTGCATGTCTGTGGTGGGAATCGTTGCGCATTCAATCGGACGAACACAGGAAGGAAAGGCCAAGGTAAACGGAAAGAGCGCAGACTATCAACTGGCTTTATTCATTTGGTCGCTGCATATATATGCACTCTTTTTTTTTCACACGTCCCAAATAAATCGAAAGAAGGGGGGAAGGAAAGAGGAGGAAACACATGGCAATGATACCTCACGTCAAAAAAAAAGCTGCGAAGAAAATTGCTTTCTGCGTTATACAGAGCAACAGAAGTGTCACTCACGCAGTTGTCGCCCAATTCCTTAATATAAAAAGCTTCTAGCTGCTGCTCACGACCTACTTTCTCCTTGCTCCTACCTAGAATTTTTGCCTTTTTGAAGACCGGCTCACACCCCATGCATGAACTGCAATGCGCGGGCAAGTTCGCTCCTTCTCGTAATCGACGCAGCATGCCCCCCAACGCGCTCATTCACGCAGCGCCCTGTTTGGCCCACGTACGAACGTCCGCACGTGAGAGGGATTTGGTAAACCACTCCTGTCTTCTAGGCACGCAAGAGGGACTCCCACGACTCTGGGGTGTCTGTGTTGTAGTGCGTGCACGTCCACACCATGTATAGTATGAGCGTCACCGGATATGAGCAATGTTTGCACCTTGGCGCTATCTGTTCCGGACAAATTCTGCTGTATAAGAAGGGTAAGCTGCCTGTTTGCGCCATTGGACGGCCTCGCGTCTTGTGCAGGAGGTTATACGCATCTTCTGAGCCGGTAGTACTGAAGGATGTTCGTGTAAGTGGTGAGTAGTGAGTCGCGCGGCATACTTGTGTCAAGATCTCGGGCGAGTGTGTGCACCTGAGCGTTTCCGCTCAGCGACTCGTGAGCGGAGTAAGCGGAATGTAGAAGAGAGGGGAGCAGAAAGTACAACTGACAACTTTGGTAATATAGGGTCAGCTAGCGCAAGCGCGATAGCAACCTCCTCTGCCGCGGTGACCGTTTCTGTTTCGCGAATGCTGCATGCATGCTGTGTGCCAGCTACGGTGGGGGGCGAGGGCGGGCGAGGGCTACCGCCACCATCGCTGGCTTCGTGGGGTGGTAAGAGGCGTCCGTATACGTGACGTCCGGACGTCCGCTGAAGCGTTTCTCGAATTGACGTGCACGGCCGGCCCGTCTCTCAGCGTGGTGTTCGGGACTATACACGCGCTATCCGCACACCCGCTCCGCACGTGGCGGGTCACCTGCCGCCCGCAAACGGAGGAGGAAAAACCGGTACCCCGTGTGCGACGATTGGCGTCTTTCCGGTTTTTCCTCCTCCCTTTGCGGGCGGCAGGTGTCCCGCCACTTGCGGAGCGGGTGTGCGGAGAGCGCGTGTATAGTCCGGATGCATCCGCTTGGGAATGGGATGGATGCAGAGACTTCACAATATTCTGGTGTGAGGTCTGCATAGTTGGGGGCCGCCCTCGCTGGTGAAAGCCCAACTTGCTGCAGTATCGTTCGGCCAGCGTGTGTGAGCGAGAGCCGCTCATATTGGGCGGTGAGGGTAGCTTCAATCAGCTCGCTCACGGTGTTGGTGATGCCGACAGCCATAAGCTTGTGAGTGGCTGTGGACATGGGAAGACCCAGGGCCGTCTTGTATGCTTTGCGAAGTGTCGTCTCTAGCCGTTCGCTTTCGGCGCGGGTGAGACGTAGGCAAGGTGCAGAGTAGGTGATGCGAAAGCAGATGAAGGCTTGAACGAGGCGCAGGAGATTGGACTCTCGCATACCTCGGTGCTTGTTGGAGACTCGCTTGAGAAGGCGTCCGATCTGTACTACCGACTGGTCGATGCGTTGGAGCGAAATAGTATTGCTGCCGTTTGTCTGTAAGTGCAGGCCCAGAATTCTAATGTGATCTGTACGAGGGATGCCTCGGACCTGGAGGTTCATCTCAGGAAGTACCTTTGGTGCGCGTCGTCCTGGAGACGGGATGATAATGTACTCCATACCTGCAAAGTCTCCCGGATTACCCGGGAGACTACCGGATCTTGAACGTTTCTCCCGGTTGTACGGGTCATAGGAAAATCTCCCGGAAATCCAGTTTTGCCCCGCGCGTCCAGTGCTTTGTCTGGCCACATGAGCAAAGTTAAATGGCCACGTAGTAGAAAGGATTCTTCTTCTTTTTTTTTTACGATGGTAGAAAGGTTCAACTCAGTTTCATTGCGCATGAAGTAGCTGTGCACTTTGCGCCGCAGTCAGCACTTAAAAGAGTAGCCGTTACCGATGTCTGTCGAGATAACGCGTTCGCCATGCAGTGCTCGCGACCGTCCCCGCCTCAACGGCGCCCCTTATGGTCCCTTGCTCGACGAATTAACTGGTAAGCAAGCGACGACGGGCCTCGCACGCGGAGCGATGTTATCGCATGTGCCCTTCGCGTGACGGTGACGGCCGGGTCGTTTTCATCTCTGCTTCAACCGCGCTAGCGCGCTTTTACTCGCACGTGAAACAGACGATGCGTAAGCGACGTTATCGGTTTGGACTCTGTACAGATCAGCGGCGACCGCAAAATCCCGCTGACAGTGTCCATATAATTGCTATCGCAGTACCCCCCCCCCCCCACCCCCAACCCGCGGTCGGCATACTTTATACCCCGCCCCCTCGTTGAGTACATCTCCCGGACTCCGTTCCTCCAAACTTGGCAGGTATGTGTACTCTGACTTAGTAGCCGAATAGCTAAGGCCAACTGTGTCGAGGTACCTTCCCACACGATCGATGGCGGTATGGAGAGCCTCTTCGATCTGCGTGATCCAAAGAGTGAGATCGTCGGCTGTGGTGTCAGTTGGGGATGTCAGCCAGAATCTTAGGTAGCACTATCAGTGCGACGATGAAAAGCAGCGGCGACAGAACGGTGCCTTGCGGTGTGCCACGGTTGCCAGGAGAGACGATGCAGGAATTTGCCGTGCCGACGCTGAGTTATATTTTGCGGTCGGTGAGAAAGTCTTGTACGTATGCATACGTGGGATGTCCGACGCCAAGGGTCTGTAGTTGTTGAAGAATCACTTCGTAGAGGACGTTGTCGAAAGCCTTGGCAACATCGAGACCAACAATGACTTTCGAGTCAAGGGTCTTTCGCATGACTACCTGGTGATGAAGAAGAAGCACAATGTCCGGGACTGCTAGATGAGGGCAAAGTCCGAACATCGTGTCGGGTAGAAGGTGGTTGTCTTCGAGGTAGCGAAGGAGTCTGGTCTGGATAACGCGTTCCAGCAACTTCCCCACACAGGAAGTGATAGAGATGGGGCGGAGGTTGGCCAAGGTGGGTGGTTTTCCCGGCTTATAGGGATGAAGACTAGGTAGGCGCACTTCCATACTTTCGGAATGGTACCGCTGGCCCAGCATTCTTGAAGGTAGTCGGTGAGGGCCTGAATAGAGGCGTCGTCCAGATTCCTAAGCATTGTGTTAAAATTGCGGTCGCGGCCAGCTGCTGAGTTGGTCTTAAGGCGATTGAGTTCTGTTCGGACTTGAGCTAAAGTGATTGGAGCGTCTAGGGTAGGATTGTTCGAGCCCTGGTGAGAGGGGAGGCTGGTTGCCGGTTCGGGCCGAATGTAAGTGTCATTAGCTCTTGTTTGAGCTCATCTGCCAGGATACAGGTGGAAGATTCGCTCAAGCTGTTGGCGTGCTTGGAGCTTTCCTCCAGCGGCAGATGTCGGAGAAGGCGCCACGCATTTCGAGTGTTAAGGGTCTTGTTCATCTGGCAACAAACGTCGTACCAGCTCTGCCGGGTGAGTTCGATTGAGTAGTTCTCTATATTTGTGTGGGCGCGCGCCAGCCGACGGCCGATATCGCGGTCCCATTTTCGAGTGGACAGAGGGCCTCGAGCGACTTGTTGCGCTTCCAGAGATGGGCACGGTCGCAGTAAGGGACTGTGTCCTCCACGTCGACCGTTCTTCGTTTGTCCATGCGCTGATGTTCGTAATGGTGGGAGGTGTGGCCTGCTCTTTCCTGAGTGCGCGAAAGAGGTCCCAGTCGATCACCTGAGCCGGCCGTGTACGTTGCCTCGTAGGCTCTTGTATCACGATCTCCAGCATGATCACTTACAAAATTTTTGTTAGTATAACACCAAGAAGCTTCGACTCCGGAGCTCCCCGGCCTTAGTTCGCTTATGAGTCTTGCATAAACTGCCGATGAGGAATATGCTCCTGTCTGAAGGAGACGGAAAGATAGTGCTTGTGGTCGTTTCAGTCGAGGTTGAGGTAACGGAAGCTTTCACCGTTCGAGACGATGGTGCTGACAGATTTAATTATAGGTCTCGAGTTGGTTCCGGAGACATTTCTCGCCCTTGGGCCGTGGGCCGCCCCCTCTCTCCTGACGCGGCGAGTAAGGCCTCGCGCCTGGGAGTGGGCAAGCTCGTTGGCGTTTGGGACGAGGGGATGGGCGTCGGAGCCCATATGGCCCGGGAACCAAATTAACTTATTAAGTGCTTGGTGTCAGTCCACGCGGCACGCGAGAGCACAGACCGAGCCCAGACGGAAGGCCTGGGCCGCGGTTCGAGAATCGATGTAAATTGTAGTGCGGGTTGTGTTCGCCATTGCCAATGCGATTGCTACCTGTTCTGCGCGGTCAGGGTCCGACTTGCGGAGCGTGAGTGCTGTGAGGAGTTCTCCTTGTAGCGAAGTAGTAGCTGCTGCATAGTGCTTATAATTGGGGTATTTTGCGGCGTCTACAAAGGCGACCGAGTGGGGCATAGCGGCTGCGGTCTTTAGTAGCGGCGCGTGCTTTATGACGACCCTGGTTGTAGTCCGGGTGCATGTTACGTGGGAGTGGAGGTACAGTTGCAAAAAGTACATCCATGTCGGTACCTCGGGCTGAGCGAACGTGATGAGAACTGCGGTGGTGTTCCCGAGCCGCCGAAAATCCACGATGGGCGGGTTGCGGTTATCTTGTAATTCTGCTTGAATCGTATCTCGGTCCAGTCGGAGGTCGACGCCGCGAATCACACCACGGCCCGAGCTATCACCTGGAGCACAGTAGACGGACGCCTCGTAGTCCTTGTTGTCGATGGTGATTGCTTTGACTTGTAAGACCCGTTCATCTCTTCCGATGTCTGGGGTGCAGTACGCGAAAGTGTTCTGAATCAGGTTGGCTTGTACTAGGTCTTCGTGACGCACGGCGTCTCTTGTGAAGCGAGCAGCTTTGCACACCGCTTCCAGTAGTTGGTAGGACGAAATATTGGAATAGCAGTCCGCCACTAGGGCGAACAATCAGCTTGAGTGCATCGCTCGGTAATCGAGGCTGTTTTGAAGCCATATAGGCGTGCGCAGAGAGGGGGAGCCCCCCCCCCCCCCTTGTCACCTAAGAGAGGGGTGCAAAGTCGGCCCATACATTGACTTAATAGGATTTTTGGCTAGTAAGCGCCCTCGCTGTCGAGGCGTGGGCTCCGTTGACGTCTTCCTTGCAGGTGCACCCGAGGCATGGCCTTAGTTGACTTGGGGCGGTTGATCCGGTATCACCGGGGGAATCGTGTACGGCAGACCCTGGTGCTGTTCGCGCCACCCGGAGCTTGTTTACTTTAGTGTCAGTGGCAGCTTCACGAGAAACTGGGATGCCCTCTACGGCGACCTTCGTCGTAGAGGCCTAGCGAGGCATCCGGCGTGGCCGCGGGAAAAAATTGGCCTAGAATGGTCACTCGTCGTCGTACGTACTTCTGGTTGGTGTCTCTGGGTTCCTCTCGTCGTTAGGAAGCCGAGGACGTCGATTAAAGTACGCTAGGGTCTCACAGTCCGGGGTGAAGCCAAGAAATCGGCGCAGCCCATGTGAATTGCGTCCTTCGTCGCTCGACGATATTGGGTTACATGTAGGTTTTAGCTGCAATATAGGTTTGATGCATTTCGGCTACAGGAGCACGCTGGCAAAATATTGTCGGAACAGGCCGGACCAAATTGCTAGTGGCAAATAACTGGATTTTTCTCAGCTTCACTTAAAGGGACACTAAAGAGCAAAACGATTTTTCTCATATTAGTAAAGTACTCTTTCACGATACCAAAAACACCACGCCTGCTGCGAGAAGACGCTTAGTAAGCGAGAAAACGCGCAAAAACAAAATGTGGGTGACGACGCCACCATGCAGTCCGCACCATTCGCCGTGACGTCACATGTTTTGACGGCGCCTACTATAGGGACTACGTAGTTCCTAATCGGTAAAAATGAAGTACATTGTCCTCTGAGGGGCTATAGACTTAACATACCAAGTTTGGGGTAATATTGTTGAGCCAATGGCGCCAAAATACGATAAATACACTTTGAAATCCGTGACGTCACGCGGGGAGATTTCGGCGCGAAACTTAAAAATGAAACTTTGAACTCGATTTTTCTCCTCTATTGACAAACCTATGATGGCGAAATTAACGACGTTAGAGTTCTCAGAGCACAATTTATCGATCTAAACCGATTCATTGTTTCTCTTTAGTGTCCCTTTAAAGTGGACTTTGCTTTTTTCAGGGGAAAGATTTTACTTGTTTATGTCAAGTGCTTACCTCGCAGCATCGACATCAGCTTGGCTTGCATCGATGTTTGGTTTGAGTATGACCATCAGCTGGACGAGGGTCACCACCCAAAGTAATCAATGGGCCTTATTTTATAAAGCTGTTTCGCTCAGCCTCTCATGAGCGTCGGCTTCATGTGGCCAAACGTTCAGCTGCGTTTACATTCACGCGAGCATAAAAAAAAAATGGGAGCAATTAAAGCGCAGTGCAACACGAGTGAAGCAAATGTGATCAGCCCAACAAGCGACCGCAACTTCGGAGGCCACGTGTCGGGACTGAGAGAAGAAGCTTTACGGCATGGAGCTAATATCATATTTGTTGAAGCCGGATGAGAGGGTTCGCCCTCGCCAGGGATGCTATTCCAGACAGGCCGTGCCTGGACCCTGTCAAAGTTTATAAGCCAGTCAGAGACCTTAGCAGCCCTCTGGGCCTATCAGTAAAGGCGCAGTGTGCGCTGATCGGCTACTGAGCAAAACAGGAAAAGTGACGGTCACGGGGCTCTCTCGACATGTCTGGAATAAACGAACACACCTTGGCTGTGCTCCAATTCTGGACAGCATCATACAGTCTAGGCTGATAGCTTAAAAGAGTGCATCGAGCCTCAGTATTCTGAGTAATAGAACGCGTTTGGATGACGGATGCTATGAGCGTCCTCTTTATAAAAAAGGGGCGCGCTGGCGCGTGTCCACTAGGCTCGGGAAAAAACTCGCTTTTTTTTTATGTTGGCCTAAGGCCTTGTCTACTTCGATTAAGTCGATCTTACTACAGAAAAAACAAAAACAAATTCACAGCCCAGTTCTCTGCCCCTTACGGCAGAATCTTTTCCCAGTATTTATTTTTGTCCTTTCTCTCTCTGCCATCGATACTCCAACCGTATATTACTTATTTCCATCGCGGGCTCGTTCAGCTTTCCATCGCTGACCCTAAAACCCTCATGTAGGCTCGTGCCCAAACGTACACCTGGGTGTATATATCGCTGACACTGTCAGTGGTATAATTACTGCATGGTGAGCCTCGTAGTTCTTTTTCTCCACTGTGTGTCAACGCTCTTTCTATACAAATACCGGGACACCTTCTCTGCCCCCATCTACTCGCTTTTATATTCCTTAGCCTCTCTCCAAACCTTATTTTGCTGTGAGTTTCTCTCGCCTCAAAACCTGCCCATCCCGTATCGCCCTTTACAGCCTCATTTGTCGTATTCCCGTGAGCGCCCAACGCGAGGCGTCCCAGTCCTTTGGTTTGCATCCATTCCTGATTGCACCTCTGACCTCATGCACACCACTGAGTTCCCAAATGTAAGCCCCGGGACCATTACACCTTTCCACAGACCTCGAAGCACCTCGTGCCTACTCAATTCCCACAGCGTTCTGTGCATCATTATCGCAGCATTCCTCTTTCCCTTTGCTGCCGAGGCTTTTTCCTGTACCTCCATGTACCTATCACCCTCATTTACTCATACTCCGGGGTACTTGTATTCGCTTACCCTCGGTATTTCTTGACCTTGTATTCACACTGCCTGATCACAGGGATCACCGAATACCATCAATCCACATTTTATTACACTAAATCCTCGTCCTAGAGCTTCACCTTCCCTTCCGCATATATCCGCCAGCCGCTGTATATCATCTCGACTGTCCACAAATAAGACAATATCGTCAGCATTAAATAAACCTGGAAGCTTCTGCTCAATCACCACGCCGCCCTGTTTGTTTGACAAATTGTTGCTACCTTCCAGTGGCGTAGACGGGGGGTGGCACACCGGGCCCGTGTCCCCCCCCCCCAAATTTTTTTTAGCCTTGATAGATTAAGTTCATTCTACTTTTTCGCCAACTGTCCGGTAAGCCTTTTCCTACGGCTTTCAACAGTGCTTCTTTAGTCTCAAAATAAAAGCAGAGCGCAAAACAACACGACACAAAAACAACGGCACGAGGCCTGAGGTGATCCCCTACATCCACAAAGTAGCGCATAACCTCAAGAAAGTGGCGAATAGGCACAATGTGCCCAACGTCTTTTCAGCACCGTTTGTGCGCGTATCCCCGGTGAGGTAAAAAAGACGAATTGTGGAATCAAGCATACTAGGTGCTACGTGGATTGTGCGGTGGGGGTGGTATATGAATTGCCTCTGAGCTGTGGTTACATCGGCCAAACGGGTAGGTGTGTCAACCAACGGGCCCGTGAGCATGAGTTGACGCTCACAAATGATAAGGGGGCGCATCTTCCTGCGCATTGTGCAGTGTGTGGCTGTGTTTGCTGGTTTGAAGGTACTGGGACGAAGCAGAGAAACGGTTGCTCGCGAACTGTTGGAGGCGTTCTACATGAAAATGAATGGCGCAGATTGCGTCAGCCAGACGTCAGTGTGTTTGCGGAAGCGGGGATTTCAATTGCAGTACATTTTCTGTTGATTAACTGCGATGTGTGAGCAGGCGCGCTTGTGACGTACGCTCTGTATAATTCTCCCCCAATTCTTTCGTAATAAAACCAGTTGGTAGTGAGCGCCCGCCCCGTCATCTTGTCTAGTGTCCCGTCTTTCTTGCACTCTGCTTTTATTTTCAGATAACGCACCAACTCGCCCAGCAACGCACTGTATTAAGCTTCTTTAGTGTTATGTCCTAGTTCGTAAATGAGGTTGACGGAAAGCCCATCAAAACCCGGGGCAGTGCGCTTTGGAATTTTATCGCTATAGCAATTAGAGTGAAACCTCGGTGATACGATCACAAGTCATACAAATTTCGGTGTGATACGAATTTTTCGCTGGTCACGGCCAAGGCCCATTGGCCTGCAATGTAATGGAGTGCAGTTGTTGCGAACCGATTTTCACCCAGCGACGTTTGATACGAACGTACGCTACCGCCCAGGTGCGAAGAGGTGCTGTCCTTGCTGTCGCGGAAGAGGCGCCAAGCACGTGCGAGTGCGGCAACGCAAGCGTGGGCATGCGCGCCGCACCGCCAAATCGTCAGAATCACGATGTAATGAAAACACTTTTCTTACGGTCAGAATAAAATTTCAGAGACGCGTCACGGCCTCCGAGATTGTGTGCGCGAACCTTTGAGGCTCTTACGTGCCTCCGTTTGCCTTCTCGTTTAGATTACGGAGGACATTAGCGCCATGGTCCTTTTTTTCTAAAGCGTCGACGCGGGCTGCTGTCGTACTGTGTTTACACGTGCACGGCCGCTCGATCACTCCCCTTGGGGGGGAGATCAAGCGGCCGTGACACGTGCCTGCCTCGTGCATGAGATATCCTATGAAAGGTGGACGAGGACCGAAAGAAGGCGAGGAAGGTCTTGGCGAAGGAGTCAGGTCTCACAACGTCAACATGCGCGATAGTTGAGGTCGCACTTGTGCGGGCACGGCCATAAATCTCCTAAAAAATACCCCCACCCCTCCGCGATAACAAAATCATAACACAGGACCGTGGTATCTGTAATTTTGTGGTCTTGATCCATCGCGTCGAGGCGCTTCTTTCGTTACTTTCGATGCAGTACTCCTGTGTCATGCAAAAAATCACATTAAAACTTCGAAGGGGCTACTACTGTCGCGGGTGACAACGCACCTGGTTCATTAATTAAATACGTGTCCACGGGCCGTATTTTTACGCGTTCTAGTATGATTGCTGACATCTAAAAACTTAACTGACAACCATTCAAGGTTCTTCCTGACGTTGCTGCGGCCCTGAAAAACAATAAATCAAAATTTACGCCAGCTTTCTTTTGTCGCATGCTAATTTTCCATGCTTTCTGGTGATACGAATTTTGGATGACACGAATATTTTTGGTGGTCCCGTGAGATTCGTATCACCGAGGTTTCACTGTATATGGACACTCTCGGCTGATTTTTGCCGTCATGTCCCGGATATATATATATATATATATATATATATATATATATATATATATATATATATATATATATATATATATATATATATATATAAATAAAGGCACAAAGAAAAATAAAGCAAGAGAAAGAAATCCGAAGCACTCGACCGGGGATTCGAACCAGCGACCCCAGCCCGCTGCATTAAACAACTCAACCATGCGCCGGCGAAATAACAGTGAGCTATACACCATTTACCGCTGGTCTCGGAGGAGCCTGTTTTCTATCGCGCAACGCTCCTCATTTTCTTTCAATTTGAAAACTGTCCTTCAGCCGCTGATGACAATGTGGCCCTTTTCTGTACCCACTCGTGATGTGGAAGAAGAAACAAAGAACAGCTCCTATAATAAAGTTTATTCCCTCCGGGCACACCTTGCATCAGACGCCCCCGTGTGACAGGAAACGCAGGGGGTCATTCCACGCGCCGCGGTTTAAAAGAAAAAGAAATACCTAAGAGCATCCCATTCTCCATTGTCGACACTTGCAGCGCGTTGCTCAAGCACAAATACGCAACATCTGCGACAGTTCACGCTTACCCCGCGCATGCCTGTGCGTTCTTTACGGGCGGCGTCCTTCTTTGTGCTTCAGCGGCGCGCTGCAAGTTTGCTTCTCTTTCTTCGCGTGAAATTCCAATTTCTTGCTATCGCATGCATTGCTTCGCCCTTGCGGTGACTTTTTTTTCTTTCGGCCTTTTCCCAGTATAAATACTCAACTACTACCTCTTCCTCGGTTGCGGTCTCCGTCATACATTTACTCAACGGGGAAATCCCCTGGACGATCTTTTTGAACGAATCGACCGTTACCTTTCGGATGTAACCTAGCGCTTCGTACCCTTCCAATTGATTCCCTCCTTCATCTACAATATGTTGTTGCATCGCGGGAGACTTCCTGCCTAGCTCTTTTATGCGACTCCAAAATACCCTAGGCGCGGCCTTCTTTTTTTTCGTGATTCTCTGTCACCCAGCGTTCACTTTCACCTTTAATTCTTGCCTCGACACAATGGATTTTTCTCTAAACATATTTCCCATATTTGTTGACCTCGTCCTGCGGCCGCTTCTCCTCTTCCGCCTGTCTATGCTCCCGTGAAGCTTCACGTCGCTTCCGGGATTTACTTGTTCCACCAACTTTTTGGCTTCCTCTTTCCAGGGCTGGGCAAAGATACTTTGAAATTGTATCACGATACGATACAAGATACTCAGGCAAGAAGTATTTGAGATACAGATACAAGATACCACAACGCTTATTGTATCCGATACGATACATTCCAATTGTATCTTAGGATACTTCGATACATTCGGAAATTTATTATATATCTGTATATACGGTAATGTAGGACTTAACGCCGGGGCACAAAAATGTTCGCTTGAGAATTTATTAACTGCGACCAATTTTGTTTAATTTGAATGAAATCTCTGTTAGTATTTCAAAAGTTTTGTATTTCTTGCTCAAAGTATTCATTCCGGAACTTATTGGGGTTGCTTCAGCTGCTTAACATGACAGCTCTTTATACACTTCGCTGATAGCGGTTTTTGCTTGTCGCTTTTGTAATTGGGTGGAGCCGCTGCTCTGCTTGCCGACCAGCTAGCGGGTTGTTATGTAATCAAAAGAAGTTCAATAAGAAGCTTCCGCACATAGGTGCAAATACCGCTGTGGTGTTCTACCTTGCCCGTAAACGTATCACGGTTTCGCAATACCCGATCACCGGACAGATAACATCAGCAACAACGCTAGTAGCGACATTCTTTGCGACTCGTCGTGTTTACGTAGAGGCCATAAAACTGCAGTGACTTTTATATTCCACATATCCACGGTGTAATAATATTCAGGTATTGACACTGCGCGCGCCTAAGCCGCCAGAAAATGTTCGGTTGTCGGTCCGTTGAGCGGTGCGCCATCTAATGGCTTGAGGCGGAGAGCGCCCGCGAGTACCCGAATCATTCTTCTTTTCTTCTGTGATTATTGAGGAAAGGAAAAAGGCACCTAATTTCTGTCTGCCTTCAGGCGACACGGCGCAGTGCCTTGCAAGGAGGGAATGAAAGAATAGTAGGAACAAATAGAGAGAAAAGTCCATCCATCCAACGAAGAGAAAAGAGGACAGGAAAGATGTGGGAGACGATCACGGGAGTTCAGGGACGGGACCACGAAACACAGCCAGAGGCACGGTGCACAACGACGTCGACGAAACGCAGAAGGTCCCGACGATGAGCGGGCGAGGCGACCGTCACGGGGCGCCGATCAGCGAGAGGTACGAGGAGTAGTCCAGGACATCGCGGACGGCACGTCCGTCTTGCTTGAAATCCAGCGAGCGAACCAGTACCCGAATCACGGTGGTGCTGCGTCATCGCCGCCGCGCTCGCCGTGCCCTCTCCTGTTGCTCTCTCGATTTCGCCCCTCAACGCCGCTTGGCGGATGCACATTATCCAGCAAAATGGCACAGAAAAATGCACGTTATCAGCAGCACGCGCGTTGCTATGGAGACGACTGCCCCGCTTTTCGTAGCGCCCTCCAAGACGGCGCCGATGAACTGCAAGTCATCTGATAAGGACCCGTACATTATCTGGACGCGCGTGGATTGCGGTTTCCCATGCGTTGGGGGAAGAGTGTCATCGCCTGAGTATATTCTTACACCATGACATATCTGCTGGCGTAAAGCTTTCGTTAGCGACGTACTCAGTAATGCGCTATCTTTTTACGATTTTTCTTCTATGAGAAGACAACTGCAGCTCAGAAAACGTCTCACTTCTCAGAGGTATTCTATAGTTGCACAATGCGCCGCAGGACACCGCCGCTATTCACACTATATTGCCATTTAGAGCTCCAATTACTTGGTGATTAGTGAAGACAGAAAAAGAAATG
Organism: Rhipicephalus sanguineus; assembly: GCF_013339695.2. Taxonomy (NCBI): domain Eukaryota; kingdom Metazoa; phylum Arthropoda; class Arachnida; order Ixodida; family Ixodidae; genus Rhipicephalus; species Rhipicephalus sanguineus. The sequence continues at coordinate 2,958,431 of NC_051179.1, read as the reverse complement.
TACGAATAGAAAGGCGGTTCCGTATCAAACACAGTGAATAAGTATAGAAGCACGATACAGGAGGCACCCCGAAGAGCTAATAATAATTGTTGCGTTTTATGTCCCAGAACCACGATATGATTATGAGGGACGCCGAAGTTTCGACCACGTGATGTTCTAAAGCTTAAATATAAGCACACGGGCATCGAAATGCGGCCGCCGCGACCTACGGACCAGCATTCAAGCATCATAACCCGCGGCGGGTAACCCCTAGTAGTTACGACAATTAGGCATTTAAGGTAGCACCCCAGAAAATTCAGTGTCTATATAAAATAGCGTAAACCGGCCTATTTGCACTCTCATTAGAAAAACGGAGCATTTTGTACAACAATGTTTCTCCAATCCCATACTAACGTCTTCTGAGATGGCTCCCAATAACTTACGTTATCATGAAAACTCAATTTCGCTATTTTACTAAGCAGTAAGCTGAATTTTTGTTACTGTATACTCTAAGTACGCGCAGATTCTTATATATTTGTTCTCAACGTCGCCTTGACATTACAGTAAACTTAAGTGGAATATCAGTCTGTAAGCAGTAGCAGAAATAATGCAGAAAGTAAGAATAAAGCAGAGAGATTATCTTGCCAGCACGTTAAAGAAATATTGCCGTAAGCAGACCCGGAAAAAGCAGTACAGAGACATAGGTAATGTATGGGATGAAAAATGACAGCTTAGAAAGAACTTGTGCTAACATTCAAATTATGATATTGAGAACCCATTCAATAAAAGAAAAAGAGATGTACGCCAAGACAGCTTCTGCTAAGTGAATGCTTGTTCTGTTAGATCCAGCATCGGTACCGGTGGTACTATAGCTGTTAGAATCTTATCTGCGTATAAGTCAGTCTCATTGTACCTAAGTCAAACTTGCAGTGACGAAGTCCTTCAAATCGCCGATGTGTGAAATCCACGAGACGCAAGGAAATCCCTTTTCTTGCATTCGTCAGACTGCGTAACGAAGCTCAACGCAAGAGAAACTTTCATAACGACACTACAGCGGCATCAGAATTTGTGCAAAAGACACCGCAGGCATTCGAGTACGCGGAACAATAATAATATCTGAGGGACGCCGTAATGGAGGGCTCCAGAAATTTCGACCACCTGGGGTTCTTTAACGTGCACCTAAATCTAAGTACACGAGCCTCAAACATTTTCGCCTCCTTCGAAAATGCAGCCGGGATTCGATCCCGCGACCCAGCAGTCGAGCACCATAACCACTAGACCACCGTGGCGGGGTGCCCATACATTGACCCCCCTAGTCACCTAAATTATCGCAAGGGTTCGCTGGCTGTATGAAACTGCTATTACGACTGCTGTCTGTAATCTCATCTATTCTGAAAAAAGGAACAAGTGCGTTCGGGCATACTTGTGCCTTGGACTGCTCCTGACGCACGTCATCCTTCGGGATGGGGGACCCAACGAGACCCAGCCGTCTGCCCACCGATGGACCGAAGACGAGTGACCGTGCCGTCGTATCCGTTCCTTGTGACTCCACCGACAGCTCGTCCGTGGAAGTGATGGAGTCGGAAGCTGACTTCGCGACGTTCACCTCCCGCCGGTTGAAGCGAGCTTCGAAGGACGTCATCTTCAAGAGACTCGCAACCGGCGCTGGATACCGGCAAGCAGTGTTTTACAATCTCGTATGTGCCTACCTCTACAACAGACAACTTGAACTCGCTTAACAGGCAGTCATTAACTGAATATTTTGAGCGAGTCGCACCTGCGCAAGTGACTGAAATTCGTATAAATGGCAGGAAGAACATATTGTCAGTCGACGTGACAAACAAGACTATTCTCGAGAGGCTGAAGGCCGTCACACAATTGGGGACTATCTCAGTGCGCTCGTTCCTCGCTCGCGGAAAAGGAACAACGACTGGCGTCATAAACGACGTGGACAGTGATATCACTGACGCTGACCTCCAGGCACTTGTAACGTCGACCGTGCAAGTCCTGAATATCCGCCGCTTCGGGCAGTCTCGCTATCAAGCTAGTGTTTGATTCCGAGACTCTGCCTAGCCACGTCAAGGTTGGATACGTCCGACATCCTGTGCGCCCTTACGTGCCACGGCCTTTGCAGTGTCACAAGTGCTGCAGGCTGAGACATGTCAGCGCAGTAAACTGAGATTACTCGCCACCTCATAAAGTCGACAACTGCGATGCTGCTGCTCCTTTGAAATGCCCAAACTGCTATGGTGCACATGAAGCTACCTCGAAGGACTGCCCCAAAATAAAAGAGGAAATGCGCGTCCTGCGGAAGATGGTGAGGGACGACACACAGGGAAGCTGTCTCATCCATCCGCCGTCATAGACGCCGCCGCTCCGAACGCAGGCGCCAACGGAACTACAGTGGCCACCGGATTGATAAATCAACAACAGTTCAGGACAAACACATGACTGCGCAGCATAACGCCTCTACTCCCATCTGTAGTGCACCCCGTTCGAGTCACGCACAAAAGGAGGCCGAGCCAGTGAAGACGCCGATGCTTCAGATGCTGAATGGCCTTCACTACCGTCTGGAGCAATAGGCAAGACTACATCATGGGCTGCATCTCCAACGGTGGCTCATAACGATAGGCAAGACTTTGAAAAGACTCAGAATATACTGAAGAACTTGCTGAAGTCCGTTCGTGCAATTCTCTGCGAGCTACAGACGCCGGGCGCGAAGGCAGCAGTGCAGATCCTCAACGTGCTGGAACCGCTCTTGGTAGCGCTTCCTTAGAACAATATGGCAAATTAATTCGAAGAGCGTGTTCGAGCATCTGCAATAATGCAGTGGAATGCTAGAGGTTTGCGAAGCCGGTTGTCTGACTTTCGACAACGGATGTTTAAATACTAATTTCCCGTGGTTATTATATGCGAGCCGAATATGGTGTCGTCTTTTCGGCTTTCCGGATACGTGACACTGTGGTCTCGCGATGACCGAAGTGCGAGTAAAGTGATGATATGTATACGTCGTGACCTAACGTTCGTGAGGCATGACGTGGCCTCTCATGCTTCAAATGTATATGCCTCACGGTGAAACACAAACGGCGTTCACTCTCAATAATCGGTGGATATATCCCCCCAGAAGCCGTGTGGACTGCACTCACCTCTTATCTGTGCTCCAAGCTTGCCCAGGTCCACATGTATTAGTTGGGAATTTCAACGCACACCATCCCATGTGGGGCTCAGCTTCAATGAACACTCGCGGCAGGGACATTGCTGATCTACTAAATCAGAGCCTGCTGTCCATCAACGATGGATCGCCAACTTTTCTTCGTGGCGCATCGTACAGCAGCTGTCTGGACGTTAGTTTCGTGTCTAGGGCTCTCCTGCCAACCACCTCCTGGTGTGTAGGCATGGAAACACATGGAAGTGACCATCTCCCAACATACATTCCACTGAAAGCATTCCGCCGTTTGGCTCCTTTTTCAGTGCGAAGCGTGGAATGGCAAGAATTGCAAACCTCTGTGGACTCCCAGTGTACCTCTCTCTGAAATAGAGTGTCATCGCATCAGACCTAAGTGCAAGTACGAGGCATGTCAGTGTACCACAACCAAGATCGCAGATTGATGCACAATACGAACACCTTCGTGCAATCCGTCGTCGTGCAGAGAAAAAGTATAGGAGGACGAGATCACCATCAGACTTGTCTGCATCTCGCCGAGCACTACGGTATATATTACGACACTTCGATAAACTCGACAGACAACGGTGGAGGACATTTTGTGGATCTCTGGACCCCAGGAAGCCTCTGTCGCGAATATGGCAAGTTGTTCGGAGCCTTCATACACCTACACAGCAGTTGTCTCCTTTCCGAGCTGTCGCACTAAAGCAAGGCCGGAGTGAAGTAGACGTAGCAGAAGATTATTGTCAATTACTGGTAGGCACTTCCTCCTCACCGGTATCGCTTTAATACTGCGCCTCACCACCATCTTCTGACGATCGCCTCGACGTGCCGTTCACTATACACGAACTGGACGCTGCGATTGCCGCCTCCCGACGCTCGCCTGCGCCAGGGCCTGATGGGATCACCTATTCTGCTCTCTGTCACCTTGGCCAGGAGGCTCGGAAAGTTCTTTTGTCTTACTACAATTCTACATGGGACACGGCAACAGTCCCAGACAACTGGAAGTGCAGTCGCATAGTGGCCTTACTGAAACCAGGCAAGTGCTTACACGAACTTTCTTCGTATAGGCCAATTGCCCTAGCCAGTTGTGTCGGCAAAGTAATGGAACGCATGGTGCTGACGAGACTGGAATGGCTATTGGAGAACAATGTCATCTTGCCAGATTTCATGAATGGCTTTCGAAGGGGTCGATCGTCAATAGACAGCGTCGTTGACCTAGTTTCGTCGGCAGAAAAAGAAAAACAACGTCGGAGGTTAGTAGGCGCAATTTTTTTGGATATTAAAGGCGCCTACGATAACGTCCTTCATGAGGCCATTCTTGATGCGCTTGAAGACATCGGCGTAGGAGGCCGCCTTCACGCGTGGATAGTCATCTATCTTAAGGGACGTACCATTTTCATGTCGACGCCTGATGGTGACACGGGCCGGCACCACGTCAGCCGTGGAGTTCCACAAGGCGCGGTCCTCAGCCCCATACTTCACCCTCATTGGTCTTGCAGCTGAGCTCCCTAACGTTGTCAAAGTCAGCGCCTACGCTGACGATATATGCATATCGGCATCTGGAGCAACGCGTCCGCAACTGCGAGCAAGACTTCAACACGCCACATCAGTAACGTCAAAGTACTTGCGCCGTCAAGGCCTGCAACTCTCAACAACGAAGTGTGCTGCATTGGCATTTACAAAGAAATCAATGACGCGGTACCCGATCTTCGCTGACGGAGCAGTGATTCCTGCTGTCACGCACTACCGATACCTAGGTGTCGTCATTGATCGCAGCCTATCTTGGACGAAGCATGTCGCTGCGCTACGAACCAAACTTGTTAGTTTTGTAGACGTTCTTCGAGTTGTAGCAGGACTAAGATGGGACCCCTCTGGGAAGAGTCTCCTGCAGTTGTACGAGGCATTGTTCGTTGGCTATCTACGGTACAGTGCACCTGTGCTCTCGAGTATGCGTGCAACATGCATCCGTACTTTGGAGAGCCTTCAAGCGCGAGCGCTGCGAACGTGCCTAGGGCTACCAAGGTGTACAACAACCTCTGGCACCATAGAGGAATCACGTACATGCCCTATAGAGGTTTGCTTGTCTTGTGAGCCCCTTCGACTGCTGACTCGCCACGCAAACCATCCCTTGTCTTCGCTCCAGAGAGATCGACCAGGCTGCACCTACTCACGATTCCTCGATACACACAGGCACGTCATCCCCTCTGACTTTACACCAGCCATCATCCCCACAGTGCCACCATGGACGCTGAACAGGCCACTGGTGTCCCTTCAAATACCCGGGATTACGAAGAAGCGTCGTGTTCCGTGAGCTGCGCTCAAACAACTCACCTTGGCATATTTGACTCAACGTTACGACGACACTCTGCACATATACACCGATGGATCTGTGACTCCGTGCGCTTCGACTGCGGCCTTTGCGATTCCTCATCTGGGTACCTCCCGGAAGTACAAATTAGATCACAGGTCGTCTTCAACAGCTGCAGAACTTGTTGCGATACGGGAAGCTATCCAATTCGTGTGCGGACACTCACCACGTAAATGGACGATACTATCAGACGCAAAATCCGCATTACAAGCTATTGACTCTTGCTCAAGAAGGGGACAATATTATGCACTAGCTTCAGGAATCATTCACGCATTCGACCTTACGCAGAAGATTGGTCACTCAATTACACTGCAATGGATTCCTGGACACTGTGGATTGGCAGGCAACGAGCTTGCTGATGCTGAAGCAAGAGCCGCTGTCTCTAACGCCCCCACCGACGTGAAAGTACCGTACACGCGAGGTGACGTGAACTCTTTATTGAGATTGCTCATGCGAGAGTGCATAACCACTTATTGGTCTCAGCCAGACCATCGATACAGGAATCTCCGGGAAATAGATCCGGAAATGACTTTTCGCCTCCCGGCTAGCCGCTATGCACACCTCATCCACCGTGCGGACGGCCCGAACTGTGAACGATGCCAAGTACACGAAACAACAGTACATATATTTTGTGACTGCCCATTTTACGTGTCGCAACGTAACACACTTGCTTCAACGTTGGCAGGAATCGGTGTGGCAACACTAAGTGAGACGGGTATTTTGTCAGCTATGTGCGACCAGACAAAGTCATCAACTGCTATCAAGGCTGTGATAGATTTTCTTAGGAGCACAGAACTGGACACAAGACTATAGCGAAACCACTACGTCACGTGGTTATTGTATTATTGTATATACGCATATCTCTTTCCTCTCCCCATCATCACCCCTCATCACTCCTTTTTTCCCCTTTCCCTTGTCCCCAGTGCAGAGTAGCAGGCTAGAGCGCACTAGCTCAGGCCGACCTCTCTGCCTTCAAATAAAATTCTCTCTCTCTCTCTAAGAGGGGGGGGGGGCGCTGCGATGAACCTTCGCCCCCCCCCCTGATACCCTGCGCACGCCTATGTTCCAGAGTGCAGCTCTTAGGCGCCTTGTATAGCCTTGCAGTGGCGTAAATCGAGTAAAATCACAAGGGGGGGACACACATCTTGCCGTGGCGGCCATCTTGCCAGGATATCTGAAGGATATTGAAAACACGCCTACGCACTACCAAATAAGCAGGCGTTAACAAAAAAAGTTGATAATTAACTATCAAGCAGTTCACGTATATGGCGTTTGAAAGATAAATCTCAAGTGGGGGACACTTGCAAGGGGTGTCCCCCCCAGTACACATGGGGGGGTCAGGACCCCCCTGACCCCCCCCCCCCGTGATTTACGCCAGTGTAGCCTTGTATAGTATAGTGTAGCAAGGAGGTCGGAAAGGGAAGTGAGCGTAAGGAGGAGGAAATGAGAGAGAGTAAAGCGCTCAGAAAGAATGAGAAAGAGAGAAATAAAAAAAATGCAGAAAGAAAAACCGAGAACATCAACGAAAGAGGAAGGAAGCATCGCGTCGCCTAGCGACCAGATACCGCACCACCTGGCCAAGCGCACGGCCGGGCTAGACCGCACGCGCGCTCGCGCGCGCGTGCGGTCTAGCCCGGGCGTGCCAAGCGGCGCATAGCCCCGAGAAGTTAAAGTGGCGCCGCCTGACGGGAGGCCTGGATGACGTCACGGCACGGACTGTTCGACGCCCGCCGTGACGCGCCGGCTTATAATGCGCTTGCTTCACTGCATCAAGCAGTGCGCGACAGCCCACTGCGCACCTGAGCTGGAGAAGACGCGAGTACTAAAAAGATATAGAAAAGAAGAGCGTGTGTTATTTGAAGCGTATGTCATCAACAAGTTGGGGAGCAGATGCATCAGCAAGCCATCTCCTGACCTATTTTCATGTGAAACAGACTATCTCGACGATTAGTGCGGTAGGCGGTTTTATCTGGTTTTACTATGTGGCAGTGTTATCGGTAAACACGTGGTGTTTTCCATGCCCTTATATTTGCATTCGACGCAAAATAAAGCTTAGTTGCGAGTGCGCCTCTTTCCTGTCACCTTATTTCTTAGCATTTTTACGCGGCGCTGCACCCGAACCTGAATACCAACTAGCCTGCATCGACACCCTTGTTCAGTATATTGCGCTTGCTTTTTGCCCGTCAGATGAATGATGAAACCAGCATCGATAATGTTCCTAGTAAAACGACAAAAACCTACACACTTTTTTCTTCACAGTCGCCAACGGTGTCCGCGCTCCGTTGTGAAAGGGGTGATCAGGTTTGTTGTGTCGCGCTGCTAACCTCGGGGATGAGACTGATTCCCGACCACAGCAGCCGCATTCCGACGGGTGTGAAAATCAACATCCCTCTGCTTAGATACAGGAGCACGTTTAATAATTCGAGGCGGTCAAAATTAATCTGCAACGTGCCTCACAATCATGTCGTGGTCTTGGCACGCAAAACACCTTATTCACATTATTAGGTTGCGTTGTGCACGGGCGATTCCTTTAAAAAATATACGGTGGCTTAGCCTCCACGAGTGTTATTTGCATCGGACGCATCAGCCATCTGCGGACAGCGTTTTTGCCGGTGTGCCAAGCCCCGTGCACGAGAACAAAAACGCATGCGGTATTGAGTTTCGCAAAATATCTCGAAAGCGCTCGCTCGAGAATACCGCCGCAGTTGTGTTTGTTTTAATTGCGAAGCATTTCTTAGCGAACTTCTGCGACTTGAGCGTATCTCATGAAAAACATGACACGCATGTCATGAACAGCATGATTTACATTCCACGGCCTTTGGGCTCCCTGGCCGTTCCGTTAATCGGATGTATACCAAAATTGGTGTGTCATAACACGGCCTTATCACGAACACAAATGACAGGCCATATCATGAAAATCATGACACGCATGTCATGAACAGCATGATTTACATTCCACGGCCTTTGGGCTCTTGTGGCCGTTCCGTTAATTTCATATATACCAAAATTGGTACGGCGTGTCAAGAGTTCATGACGAACATAATGACAGGTCCTAACATGCAAATCATGACGCGCATGTCATGTGCAGCATGATTTACATGACATGGTCTCGGGGCGCTCGCGGCCGTTTAAATGAAGGGATACATACGAAAACTGGTATGACGAGACATTTCTGTATGACGAACATAACTGACACGTGGCAACTTGAAAATCATGATATGCATGTCATGTATGACATGATTTACATGCAACGCTCATGGCGCACTCGCGGCCGTTTCGCTAGATTGATATACACCAAAATTGGTATTGTGCGATATGACTTTATGAAGAACATGAATAACAGGTGGTAGCACGAAAGCCATGACATCCATGACATGTATGACACGATTTACATGCCACGCTCATGGTGCATTCGCGTCCGTTTCGCTTGCGTGATATAAACCAAAATTGGTGTTACGCGACACGACTGTATGACGAACATAAGTGAGACGTGGTAACATGAAAATCATGACATGCAAGTCATGTGCGACCTGATTTGCATGCCACGCTCATGATGCGCTAGCGGCAGTTTCAGTAGATTGATATACACCAAAATTGGTATTGCGCGATGTGACTGTATGAAGAATATGAATGACAGTTGGTAAGATGAAAACCATGACATGCATGTCATGTGTCATGATTTACATGCCACGCTCATGGTGCATTCGCGGCCGCTTCGCTAGCTTGATGTACACCAAAATTGCTATTGCGCGAAGCGACTGTACGACGACGGTAAATGAGACGTGGTAACATGAAAATCATGACATGCATGACATGCACGACATGATTTACATGTCATGCTCATGACGCACTCGTGCCGTTTCGCTTGCTTGACACACCAAAATTGGTATTGCGCGACGCGACTGCATGACGAACGTAAATGAGAGGTGGTAACATGGAAATCATGACATGCAGGTTATGTATGTCATGATTTACATGCCGCGCTCATGATGCATTCGCGGCCGCTTCGTTAGCTTGACATACACCAAAATTGGTATTGCGCGATGCGACTGCATGACGAACGTAAATGAGAGGTGGTAACATGGAAATCATGACATGCAGGTTATGTATGTCATGATATACATGCCGCGCTCATGGTGTATTCCCGGCCGTTTCGCTAGCTTGCTATACACCAAAATTGGTATTGCGCGACGCCACTGTATGACTAACGTAAATGAAAGGTGGTAACATGATAATCATGACATGCATGAAATGTACGTCATGATTTACATGCCAAGCTCATGGCGCACTCGTGGCCGTTTCGCTAGATTGATATGCACCAAAATTGGTATTGCGCGATGTGACTATGAAGAACATGAATAACAGGTGGTAACATGAAAACTATGATATACATGCCATGTATGTCATGACTTACATGCCACGCTCATGGTGCATTCGCGGCCGTTTCGATAGCTTGATATACACCAAAACTGGTATTGCGCGATGTGACTGTATGATGAACATTAGTGACAGGTGGTAACATGAAAAACCATAATATTCATGTCATGTACGGCATGATTTACATGCTCTACTCATGGTGCACTCGCGGCCATTTCGCTCCTTTGATATACACCAAAATTGGTATTGCGCGATGTGACTGTATGACGAACATAAATGAGAGGTCTTAACATGCGAATCATGTTATGCATGTCATGTACGGTATGATTTACATGCCACTGTCATGGTGCGCTTCCGGCCGTTGTGTTAACGTGATATATACCAAAATTGGTATGGCATGACACGAGTGCGTGATGAACATAAACGACAGGTCATGCATTTATATACCAGAATATGCGTTTCATTGGCATGGCGTACACTAGATTCTGCATGCATGCGTGCATGGCAAACATGCGATATATGGTGGACTAGATGCCATGGCATGAATGATTTCATTTGGCTCAAAGACAAACAAGGTGATGTATGCAGCTCTTCGCTGGCTGCTTCGCATTACATCGATTCCCACAGTGCGTGGGATCTGCCGAATTTTTCTTGTGTACTCGCTCACTCATGTTGTTTAGCTTCACGTTTTCCTCGCAATAATTTCGGGGCTTCATTTCACAACATAAACAAGTTGAGGTTAATTGCGGACACTCCTTATTGCTGTCCGATTGTGTCTTCATGCAGCATCGCAGCAACGGCGCTGTTACACTTGTATAAGTACCAGTTTAGATAGCCAGCTCGTAAATTAATTTTCCTTGCAGTTGATATACCCCTGAGCATCATGAACCTTTATGGCGTGCGAGACCATTAATTGACTCATTAAGGTGAAGGACGTTTAATTAATAAATACGTGGACCACGAGAGCGCCATCGAAACAGCTCAGAACGTTCGACTTTCAGGCGATTGCTATCAACAGTGCTCCCATGTGAATGTAACATTACCGCTTGTGACCCGGCGGTTGATCGGACCAGCAGTTCATGCAAATCAGGGTATACGGCCACATAATCCCCGACGAGTGTTGAGAAGAAATGTTTACATATAATGCAAGCATATCTCAGCATTTCCGAAACCATTGTGTGCGTGGCAGTATTATTTTGCTCCGGATGTATTAAGTGATTCTTTACGATAGACAGATTCATCTAAAGTCTCCTGTAGCAGAAAGCGCAACTTTGTCAAGTCATCTAGATAATCTGCAGAGGCAGACATAGCTTGTACGATAAACCGCAATGTAGTTAGTGAATTGAAAACGTCGTAATTTAATTTGCAATTCTTCGGGACGCGTGTTCTAACCGTGGAGTCTACGCCAAGTTGCAATGAAGTTAGAAGCGTAAATGTTTTTGGCGCCGATGTCTTGTGGAGGGCATGGTGAAAACAAAGAATGTCTTGCTCATCACCATTTTCGCAGTGAATCTTCCGTTCGGACGGGAATTTGCCCACTGTAAGCTATATTATCCAAACTTTCTACAGCTTGCTTAACTTTTCGCTGTTATTGCAAACTTGTTCTACCTTGGGAGATTAGCATCGCAAGAATGAGCAGTAATCACCACCGTATCGCGAAAGAGCGCTACGCGGCGGGCGCAGAAAAAGGCGATCCTCGACCGAGCGACTACTTGCCGTGACGTCACATCGCCGCGCCACCAGTGTTCGTTCTCGGGGCTAGCCTGGCTGTGCCCGATCGTGTCCAGGGAGTCATGGGGCGTCCAAATAAAGTGCGTACTCCGAGGAGGAAGCCGCGCATCTCGAAGCTAGACGTGTCGGTCGACGGGGAGCGGCGACGGCTTTGCTCTGCCAAGCTTTGCGCGACTTGGTGCAAACTGCCCGCATTTTTACGCTGAGGCTTTTAGCGAGCATTAGAGAGTTTTAGTTTAGCGCGCGCAACGGCCTTGCGCACGCAACGGGTGAGAGAGAGCAAGACTGCGCATGCGCTGAACCTAAGAGAGATGCGTGCGTTTGCGCGCGCAAGAGATGCGCACGCTAGATCTCGGCGCTTACGTTGCACCCGCTACGGCTAGAGTGTACTAGTACACTCTACTACGGCCGTTGCGCACCTTACTTCTCTCGCGAGATCTCGACCGGTCGAGACAAGCAAAATGGCTGCGTCCGACAGCAGCACAAGCGGTAGGGTCCCTAGAATAGTATTCAAGGGACCATACAAGCGGCACGGCGGTCATGGCAGCGAATAAATCCCGCGTCCATTTCGGAATTGCCCTCGATTTGGAGCTCCTTGCCTACGTGAGTAATCCGTTCGCGGACCCAGTGCAGTGGACAGTGATCGCTGCAAAGATGTAGTAGATATTCGATGTCGTCGAGACTGCAGGGCCCGTATTCTCAAACGATCGCAAAAGGCGATAGTATCGCGTTTGGTGACGTAGAATTTGATGCGTTCAATAAGTAAAAAAAAACACTTGCCTGTGACGTCATTTTTGCAACTGGCCGTTGGTAGTACGAATGTCTCGCAACACAGGAGTGAGCGCACCTACGAGCGCAGAGCAACCCGAGTGCGGCGTTTTCGAGCGTGTGCTGCTGCTTCTACGCAGTGGCCAGCCTTGGCCGGCTTGGCTGTGGCTACTTGAAGTATAAGACGTGTTGAAAGTGCTTTCAACGTTTTTTTGTTCGATTATTTAATGCACAGTATAATATTTAAAGATTGCAACTTTGCGTGAAACGTATATTTGTTGAGAGTTTAACACGGCGTACTCGGAGAGTTCAGCGTGCTGCCGCAGCGACATCGTCTCAAGATCTCAACATGTTGCCGGCTCGCGATAAGCCACGCGAGCAACGCACGGTTCATGTTCCTGGGACGTTCAAACCACGAAAAAACACGCGCTGGCAAAGAACGAGTGCTGATAACACCCCAAGGTAATGCTCGATGAAAGCTTCAGCGTAAAAAATGCTGCGTATATCCACCGAGGATTGAATACTAGAAGCTACCGCCTACGTCACTGAAATGCTAGACTTCACCACGAACCGACGGTTAACGGTGCCTTCGTTTATTGCAAATATGTCGAGAGCACCGTCGAGCAGCATGACGCAAAATTGACGTCGGCGGAATTACCAGATGGCGTCCTAACTTTTCCGGTTTGCTCAATAGCCAATCAGCGCGCACCAAAGGCGATACTTTTGCGATTGTCGCCTTTTGAGAATACGGGCCGAGATCACCTCAACATAATTTGCGCCATCGTAAAATCTTGCCTTGTCTCGTGCCTTCATCATCATCATCAGCCTGTCTACGCCCACTGCAGGGCAAAGGCCTCTCCCATGTTCCGCCAATCAACCCGGTCCTGTGCTTTCTGCTGCCACGTTATACCTGCAAACTTCTTAATCTCATCTACCCACCTAATTTTCTGTCTCCCCCTCGCGCGTTTGCCATCTCTTGGAATCCAGTCAGTTACCCTTAATGACCACCGGTTATCCTGCCGACGTGCTACGTGCCCGGCCCATATCCATTTCTTCTTCTTGATTTCAACTATGATGTCCTTTACGCCCGTTTGTTCCCTGACCCACTCTGCTCTCTTCCTGTCTCTTAAAGGGGTCGTGAAACGTCCTCCAAAAATTTTCAACTACGTGTGTATTCAGAATCCTGGCCGTCCATTTAGTACTATACATCGACTCGTTTGATGTCTGGGTTCGCTGAATTACTAAAAAAGCGCAATTTCGGTTTCCCCGCTCACGTTCCAGTCAACTGTGTAGCTGACGTCATTTTAAGACAGCCAATGAAAAGTCTCTGTCGTTGACAAAACATGGCGACGCAGCGATGTTCTTGAGTTTTAGTTGACCGTGGTTCGTAGCATCATACTGTTTAGATTGGGTCTCCCTTTTCGGAGGTGCACTGAGGTACGGGGGCGGAGTCACTTTTCTTTTTGTTGTTGTTCGTTTCCTGACGTCACTTCCGTTTTTTTTTTCTTCTTTTTCGCGTAGAGCGGCCAGGAGCGGCTGCATGTTTTCAAAAGTCTTTTTTTTCTTTTTGCGCGGGTAGGAACAACGCTGTGGCCAATCCCCCTCGTTGGTATGAGCCGGTTTCCTTAGGGCAAACAAACAAACGCTGTGCAGAGACCTTTAATCGCGATTTGGCTGACCTCAGAGCCAAACTCGATCCGTGCCGGCCCTGATCGCGATCAAAAGTGTTCGTGCGACACCGGTATGACACGGTATGAAAGCAAGCTTGACGGCTCGCAGAAGTTCGAGCCATCGTGGTGACCGCTGTTATGACGGTGGATACGCAGGTCGTTGAAGGCGCACGTAATATTTCCGAGGTTATTGTCGTGATCGACTTGAACATAAGCTTCCTGTGTTCCCGAAGAATCTGACCTGGAAACTGGACTCGCTTGAGCGCTGGCCAGACGTCGGCTGAGTTCAGTAACGAACTCTGGAATTAAAACTGCTGAACGAGTTGGCTGGGTGAGTGGAGTATAGTTAATGCGCGCTAAATATGTTAATACTTTAATGAGGACGCGTCCAATGTCGACCGCATCCTGGATTATTACGTTGGCCGTCGTTCCAGTACCAAGCAGCTACTTGGTGGCCCGTGGGCTGGCCGTATGTCGTATCCAATCTTTACTCGCGCGTCGCAGGCGCACGAACAATAAATCGAGCAATGTTGCAGGAACAAAAGCAACAAACCGTGTATCATTGTGTCACCATAGAGAAAGGTATCACTGCCACTGTCATAATAGCCGACACCACGATGGCTCGAACTTCTGCGTGCCGTCGAGCTTGCTTTCACACCGTGCCATAATACCGGTGTCGCACGGACACTTTTGATCGCGATCGACAGCCAACGTATCCAGGATGCGGTCGACAGTTCGGCATTGAACTCGGCTGACGTCTGGCCAGCGCTCAAGCGAGTCCAGTTTCCAGGTCAGATTCTTCGGGAACACAGGAAGCTTATGTTCAAGTCGATCACGACAATAACCTTGGAAATATGACGTGCGCCTTCAACGACCTGCGTATCCACCGTCATAACAGCGGTCACCACGATGGCTCGAACTTCTGCGAGCCGTCAAGCTTGCTTTCGCACCGTGTCATATACCGGTGTCGTACGGACACTTGATCGCAATCAGGGCCGACACGGATCGAGTTTGGCTCTGAGGTTAGCCAAATCGCGATTAAACGATTAAACCATGCAGCCGACCTTGATGCAGCGATCAAATGTGCCCGTGTCCGCAGAGAACATCGTGTCAGCCTGTCGGCGCTGTCGGGTTAGTCGGGTCCATGCTCTGCAGTGTTGTCCCTCCTACCCGCGCAAAAAAAAAAAAAAAAAAAAAAAAAACAAAAATAATGACTTCAGAAAACATACAGCCGCTCCACGCAAAAAAAGAAAAAACGGAAGTGACGTCCGGAAACGAACAACAACAAAAAGAAAAGTGACTCCGCCCCCGTACCTCAATGCACCTCCGGAAAGGGAGACCCGTTTAGATTGTGGTGCCGGCAACACCATAATATGGTGGCTAACCATAACATCATGGACACACAGCGGGCGATGGCTGACCTTCCCGAACTACAGCGTCGTCTGCTAGAGCGGAGTCGGCTGTTAGGCTTTGAGCCGTACGCCGACGCACCCATGCGGGTGCGAGACCGGCCATCGTAAGAGCAAGACAGCGGCAGCGGCGACGACGGTGAAGAAGCCTGCGCCGTGGAGGCACCTGTATCGAGTCCACGTGGAAAAACCTGCGCTAGCGGAAGCCCCGACCATGACCTCACACCTTTTTTTTTTTATTATTGGCGCCTCCTGAGCTTTTTCGGTGGTGCGTCGAGCAAGAGGTTCTGCGTCGGTACGGCGTCACGCTTGAGGCGAGCGTTTTTTGTGTCCAAACCGAGACTCCGAAGGACATTGAGGTTGGTTTGGTACTCTTCTGGCAGAAAGTGGTCGGAACACACGAAACCACTCTCTGAGCCCAGACCATCGGGGCCATCGCGGTTGATAGCTCGAAGCCACACTGCTCTGCGCTGTGGCTCGCTGGGCAGCTTGTGAAAGCGAACGTTGTTTGCACTTTCATAAGTTGTGCGGCACTGTCTGACGACGCACACAGTTGGCATAGCGAGGACTAAGCCACCGAGAACACACAGTAGAACACAACTTGCGACGCTGCACTGACTGCACCGACCGAGCCCAGCAAACCGACGGTGCCGACGGGAAGGCATGGATACACACGTGAAAGAGCCCGGATGTACTTGAAAGCGGAACCGAGCAGATCACTCACTGTGATTGTACAGCTTAGAACTCAGAGCGCCAAAATAGCTCTGCTGCTTTTTCTTTTTTTAGTATCCTATAATTATATTACTTCAGAGCAAAATAAAGCGAACGCTCTCTTTGTAACTTCTCTTAACATGACGTATCACTGACGTCACATTTTAGTGCTTTTAGCGGCCGACGGTTGCGCATGGTCGCTAGCGATCTCCAAAGAACCGTGATTTCAAATGGGTGTCATTAATTACAGAATGGATATTGTGCCGAAATATTTCGGGATTGGTATGTCTAATCCGTATTAAATCAGGGAAAATTGCAACCGGGAAGTTTCATTTTCGTTTCATGACCCCTTTAAGGTTACACCTATCATTTTCCTTTCTATCGCTCGCTGCGTCGTCCTCAATTTAAGTTGAACTCTCTTTGTAAGTCTCCAGGTTTCTGCTCCGTAGGTAAGTACCGGTAAGATGCAGCTGTTATATACCTTCCTCTTCAGGGATAGTGGTAGATTACCATTCATGATTTGATAATGCTTGCCGAATGAGCCCCAACCCATCCTTATTCTTCTAGTTATTTCACTCTCATGGTTCGGCTCCGCGGTTACTACCTGTCCTAAGTAGACGTACTCCTTTACAACTTCCAGTGTCTCGCCACCTATCGCAAAGCGCTGTTCTCTGCCAAGTTGACTTGTGTCAACTATGATCGGATATTGTAGTTTATTTCTTAGCCACTAGATGGCGCAGAAAAACACGCCGAGACGAAGGCGCTGACGCCTAGACGCAGTCCACGTTTCGGTTGTTGCGTACGGTAAACTAAAAATGTAGGAGACAGCCTCAACTCTAACGTACGCAGCGCGCAGGCCGTTGCGTAAGTACAGGTTTGCGCGCGCTAAACTAAAACTCTCTATTACCTTGGTGTGCTTTCAGTAATCGTCGTTTCGCGAGTGCGTTTCTTTGCGTGTGTGTGCACTGCAGGCCCGCAGCCAGAAATTTTTTTCGGGGGGGGGGGGGGGGGGGGGGGCACTTGCTGAAAGCCTTGACTATATTTGAGAAAAACTGCTATTTTCATGATTTATTTTCGATAAAATACCATGTGTCATCAAAATTTCGGGGGAGCCCCCCCCCCCCCCCCCCCCCTCCGGCTAAATATTATACAGCGCTGTAAACAATTACACAAGAAACGCTCAAAATCGCTTTGCATATTTCTGTCAGAGCCAAGCCTAGCCACTTCATAGACGCCGATACTAGAGGCGTGCACGGGCTCCGGGTAAACCGAAAGCCCGACCCGGCCCGCGGGCCGGGCTCGGGCGGGCCGACGTATTTTCACCTCGGGCCCGGGCCGGGCTCGGGCTACTTGGAGTTTTATCGGGCCGGGCTCGGGCCCGGCTCAAAGCCCGACTCAAGCCCGAAATATAGAGAATGAGCGGGAATTGTTTTCCAGCACGCATACAGCGCCTTTTCCGCGACCGCCCTTTGCCGCTTTTCCTTTCCATTCGCTACTTTAAACAAAAGGGTAGCAGGTAAAGCACTGCCTCTGTTGCACTCCGACAAACAGAGAACACAACCTGAGCTAGTGACGGCGCCACGCGACTGTTCGCGTTAGATTTAAGGCCAAATCCCATCTGAGTGAAAATGCACGCGACAGCGACGAGCGATCCGGCGTAGATCGCCTTCGTGCAAGCTGACGTTTGCACGGGCAAAAGCGCCGCACTTCGTTGAAGCCTAAATCGTTGGACTGCTTGCTGTTTTTGCACAATTTGTAATCTGTGTAACAGAGACTGTTCGTCGTGTGTCGTTTGATCACATTTGATATGCTCAATAAAATTCCAAATTACCGGAAAACGATGTTTTGTTTTCGCAGCGAACCTTCAAAAAGCCGGGCCGGGCCCGGTATTGTGTTTTCGTACGTCGGGCCGGACCGGGCGGGCTCGCAGCCCTTTGCCGTCGGGCTCGGGCGGGCCTTCGACAAAGTCAGCGGGCCCGGGCCGGGCTCGGGCTCGGAAATACGGCCCGTGCACAGCTCTAGCCGGTACACTCGAAAATAGTACTCGTGTCCGCGCGGTGTTCAGTATCACCAACGGCAATGATTACGTCAAGGGAAATCAGTTGATTCAGTTTTGAACACGTCAGATTCACGCAAAGCAACACTGTCGCCTTTTTCAGAATAGCTATGACGTCTAGAATAGTCACGCTTCAGTGCGCATGCGCCGCTGCGAGCAAGGCCAGCAGACGATCTCGCATAGCGGCCGGCACTGTCGTCGTTCCCCGTTTGGAAGAGGGCGTAGCAGGGTGTCGGAACGGAACGAAAACCAAAAACGAAAAACGGAAAAAACGATATTTTTGACCGGAACGAAAACGTAACCGAAACGTTATCTATTATTTCGTTCTGAAGTGAAACCGAAATTTTTTCAATCGTTTTTCGGTTCACGAGAAAACTTCGCAATCCGGAACAACTGAGGTCATGCAACGTGAGCAATGATGCATATCTCAGGGTACAGTATTAGCGTGTACCTCAGGCAGGAAATCCAATGCAAAGATATTTTAAAATTGTGCGAAAAACAAATACGGTGGCAACCAGCGATGTTTATATTACCGCAAGTGGACTTTTGCGCGCCTGTCACGCAGGCCAGCGTAGAGAGGGCATTGTCGGCACTGAAGTTTGTTACAGCGAAAGCTGTTATGAGATCACAACAGCCAATTTTGGCGCCATAGTTGTCCGCCGCCGCCGGTGTCCGTAACCGCCATCGCGTGAAATAAGAAAAAATGAAATGAGAAAGAAATTTCGAGGATCGAATGGGATTTTAACTCGCTCCTAGCTGTGCGTGGCAGTCGAGTATTCAACCACAGTGTCACGCTGGTGCTTGTAACTTCTTCGCAAAAATACTCCTCTGACTAGCTGTGCGTGGCAGAAAAGTAAAATAGCAACCTAGCGTCACACAATGCGAATTGCTCAAGGAGTCCGTCGTTGAATGATTTCAACCCGTTACAAAGGGCTCAGCCATAATTCTTCATCGTCATTAGCCACAGCACAAAGTACACATAATGCCTCAGATGTGTAGCAGGTACCACGATTCTCCGAAGAATGAGGAAAAATGGCATAGTGAGTGCTTTGCTACTTCAGAAAAATTATGATTTATGGCGTAGTGGATACCATGCATGCGCACTTGTATTCGTTTCCCCAAGAGAGTATAGAACGGGCTCTAGAAAGGCCGCTCTTCCTGCTTACGCTGTGACTGTGCTACGTGTTCCGCGCAGGCTTGACGATTTTTTTATGAGGTCAGTGCTCTCGTACAGAGAATGCACTCAATCACGTGCTGCTTTTGAGATCGTGCTCACTCCCTTGACACAAAGCATTGAGCCCGCTAAAAAAAATCGTAATTGACTTATGAGAAAATAAATACTATGACTTTGAAGCGCATATAGAACTGGTTTGTGCTAGTTGGCAGGAATTCGTGGTACAGTTACTTCCACTCCTCTGAAGAACGTGGAAAGAACGTGTTTTACTCCTTCCCACTTTCTTAATTAAGAGGAGGGCAAGTAACTATATCACAAATCCAATGTTTTTTTATGATTACCTTAACTTCAAATTTTTGCATTAAAAAACCGTTACGAACCGTTACGGAACGTTTTTTTTTTTTCGTTTCGGAACAGAAACGGAACGGAACTTTTTGTGGTGGAGCGAAACTAAAACCGAAACGAAAAACATTTCGTTCCGACACCCTGGGGCGTAGTGCCACAGAACAGCGAAGCGTTTAACCAATATATGCCCAGTGTCCTACATATATATGACGCTTCTTTGATGCACTCTGTACTCGCGGACAACTTTTCTTGGCAATGAAGCAAAGGCTACAGAGCCACAATGCACGTATGTTACCGCTAATGAATGTAGTCCCACAATTGCGTCCGTATTTTCTGCGTGATATATATGTATAAAGTATACTCCTTCACTTTCTACATGACGGAACGCAGCGCACACAAGCGAGATATTTGCATTTATTTTACTTTATACGTTGTCACTTTGCGTAAAGTCGCGCCTTTTACCCGTACCTTAGACGCTAAGCAGCGTTTGCGTCGAAATGCAGCGCTATAGCCATCACTTTCCACGGCGTTCCGAAACGCGCACATAACCGGACTACTTCGCGTAGCATGCAGTGCCGCCCCCGTAGCTTTCCCTTCATATCCAAGAAAAGTTGTCCGCGAGTATAACATCGCTATTTCTTTAGCTGATGACTAGCACCACCTAGCAGCACATCAAGCAGGCCTGCTTGATGTGCTGTAGGTGGTGCTAGTCATCAGCTAAAGAAATAGCGATGTTAGAGTGCATCAAAGAAGCGTCCGATGTGTAGGACAGAGGGGAAATATATGGGTTAAGTGTCAGCACGTGACCTTTTGACGCAGCGACGCTTCAAAATGTCACGCGCTGACACGCTGCGACACGTATGTGTGGTCAGTCCTCAAAGGGGTACTGACACGAACATTTTCAGTTGTTCTTTTGCGTCAAATGAAAGGTCAAGCCCTCGAGAGCCTAGAAAAGGTAGTGCTAAGCGCGAGTGCGCCCTGTAAACGTAATTACAGTATGTTTTTAAAAGCTAGTTTCGGTTCCTACTGTACCCTGACGTCACAATACGGTATGAGTTTCTCGTCACGTGCTCGCACAATGTATGGTGACGTTTCCACGGCCGCTCCGCACCATGGTGACGCACAAGCGGCCATTTTGGAAGTTTTCACGACGCACAAGCGGCCATTTTGGAAGTTTTGATAACTAACGTCATCACAACTAGCCATACTGCTGCGTGAAGTCACCAGAATTTGTACTGTAGCCTGACCTCAAGCTAGTGTCGATGTCAGTAGGTGCGGCATGAAAAAATTTACTTTAATATAAAATTGAAATATCTTATCAGCATTTGCTGAGCTTCACACTTGCTCAGAGCCGTCTCTGCATACAGGAGAATTGTATGGCAAACTCACCTTCGAAAAAAGGTGTCAGTACCCCTTTAAGCACATGCACGCGTTACAACGCGTCAGCGCGTGGCGTGCCCTCTCCTCATGCGCGCCCTCACCCTCCATGGGAACGCGACGCCGAGTCGCGTGTGTGTGGTTAGGGCTTTACGAGGACGCTGTCGCGGGCTTCCAAAACCACCATACAGAAACGACTCCTGCACGGCGCGGAAGTGGCGTCATGAATTACGTCACGCGCAAGATATTAAATGCGAAGCATTTCTTAGCGAACCTCTGGCACTTTGAGCGTTTCTATCTACGTATCTATCTATCTAGCCGCCTACGTCTGGGTGCTCTCATGATCGCCTCCTTAACTTGGTGTAAACCAAAATTTGCATGGGAAGGTAAGAGGATTTGACGAATATGACTGCCGGGTCATGACAGGAATAACGTTAAAATCTTGTCGCGTACGTCGTCAAACCTTTTCTACTAGACACGTGTGGCACATACACGTTTACCACGGGCCGCGGTGTACGGGTATGCGCCACAGGTGATTGACAGTTTATATCTACCCAGCAACGGCAAGAACAGACATTCTTAACTGAAATGCTAGAGCGTTAAGGAAAACCAACATCGGCAGCATTGACTCAACGATCGAAAGAATGAAAATTAGGATCCCAGCAGGAATCGAACCCAAGCATTCTGCGTGGCAATCGGGTATTCTACCACTGAGCCACGCCAGGTCTATAAACTGGTTTGGAAAACAGCCTACGCAGGCGTAATATCGGTGCAACGTCAAATGTGGTTGTGGTGCTGGCTATCTAATTTTACAAGAAAGCAACAAACACTACATGATACTCCTACGATGTGTACTCCTACGATACAGGCGTCATATCAGATTAGTGTCTGTAGTTCCAGTGTTGGCTCCGCTTTTATAGCAGTCTAATAAACATTACGTTTCTATTACTATGATTCAGCAAGCTATATTGAAGCATTTTTCGACCCCAGAGGAATACATTAACGAAAGTTACATATGAATCCAGAGGAATCCACGAATTCCAACAGCTCTACTATACCACATACTTCACTACACATGGACTCCTCGTCATCACGATCACGACCGGATCCTATAACAAGTCATGACCAGCTGCTGGTGTTCACTGATCACGGTGATGATGCTCTTGTTCAAGGACTGTCAAGAACTTCCTGCACACATGCACACGGGTTCGTGAAACGTGTGTGCGTTCTCGGGACACGTATAAGCACTACATATCAGCTTACCGCTTCTGGTGTTGGTAATACCCACGTTGCCATTGGCAGCGTTACTCAACCGTAAACAACTGGTTATATAACACATATGCGGCTCTTCAACATATATATGTGTGCGTATAAAATTTATACAAATCCTTAGCGTCCTTTTGTAAGGTGTCGCTAAGTAAAAAAAGGTTACGCCACAGTCACCTACCCGCCGCATGCTTCGCATAACACGGTACGTGGGATCTGCCGAATTTTTTTTCCGATTCGGCGCGCCGTTTGAATATGCCATGAATTCGCCGAACAGGCACGCGACTAAGCGCTTACGACGGCATGCTGAATGAACTAAACACGCAATCGTGACCATGCTTTACGGGTAGCTTAGCCTGCCACGACGCTTCCACTTATTTTTACCGGCAGGGCACGCCACCACAGCTTCGAAGGTGGCAAAGCAAGCCAAGCTGCGCACGGCCGAGACGTGCTTCACCACAATACAGAGAAAAGCAATTGGCTAGTCTCTCAATCAAAGCTCTACAACACGGCCTGAACCGAAAGGCTCACCTGTAAGCGAGCTCATCATCTTTAGTCACTCCAGGCACAATGACGACATGAATCAGGTTACGCCGTGTCCCGCTTAGCTCGTCCTCAGTGAAAACAGTGGGCGGGATTGTTTGCGTCAACTCTAGTTCAATGCGGCATGCTGACTCACGTCGAGAACATGCACCCGAAAAACTGGCTCATGGTGCCAGGCACGCACAGAACAACAAAACGAAAGAGCAGCACCTGTGTCCATCCTCAGCATTCCGTGGGACTTGCTTGCAAACAAAAAAGGGTACGCCATGGGTTACCCACGGTGGGGGGCACAAAATGGACGCCCCTTCAACACTATTTAGAGCAATCATTTTGCAACAAGCAGTAAAAATGAAAAGCCGCACCACGACACACTAGTAATGCTTAAAAGAGTCATTGCGTCCACAATAATGAAAACTGACAGTGCAGCAGGAGGAAGTAACAAAATACCTCGAAACAAACGTGCCAAACATAAGCAAAACAGAACACATATGAAAGCATGGCTTTATTTGTTTTGGATATGCTGTGCTGTCAACATAAAAGGTAAAATCTCTCTCCTTGTCCTTCCAGAGGCCATGAATATGCACAACAATGAGATCTTGGCTGGAGTCTTCTAGTGCCTCTGTTAGGAGCGCAGGGAGAGAGACGTAAGAAACAAAGGAAAAGGGTCACCGCCTTCGGTGACGATGGCGGCGGCCATGCCGGGAGCTGCTGCGACTTCGGCTGCTGCTGCTGTACCTCACCTTAGCATCGGGAGCCCTGGACCCAAACCAAGCAGAAGTGAAAACACAAAACTCAAAAGAGCCTCACTAAAGCCAAACCAAACCAGTTCTTGAATTACTGCTGCACAAAGCGTTTTCATTACAATGCACTGCAATCATGTCGTCTCGAAGTAACACAAGGATGCAAAACACTCAGTTGCGCAAAGTAAAAGGGGTGCAGCAAGCATGTTGCCGCTGTTGGTTTATATCACATGACTGTGCTGAAGCCATCAGGTGACTCTCTCCAGAACAGACAGATAAGCAGCAATCAGAAGGGATGCAGGAGGCAATGCCAAAAGATGGTTACGTAATAGCAATGCATAGTTGTCTAGTTAACGAATATTTAGTGAGAAGAACACTTATTTTCTGTTGTACCCCCTGTGTCACTAGCTTCTGACATCATACTCACCTCTGCATAAAGGGAAAAGATTAGTGACTGGTCGAATGTTGCCAGCACCACTCCAAATAGCTTTTGTGAAATTGGAGTGAATTATTTGTTGTAGCCTAGGCAATATTTTCTTAACTTTTCTTTACACCATGGTGCACATTATGTGAAATGATATTATGATGTGCTGGTGACACATCAGGTTGCAACCAAATAATGTGGCACTACCACGTGGAAAGCACAAAAAAGTTTAACAGCAGTCAAAATAATGTGCAAGGAAGTGGCTGTGAACCTGCTCGAATTCGCTACGAATTCTTTTAATTATAAAGGACATCACAAACAACACTGTCAGGGCTCAGTAATATTATTCACCAAGAAGGACAAAAGCTACACATAGAAAAGACATGACAAATTCTTTCATAGTCGCTGGAGCCAATGTTTTGACAAGCAGCCTTGTATTCTTCAAGGCCTTGAAGAAGACAAGAGTTGAATCACTGGAGCCAGTGATTATGTTCCTTACATAAGCAAGCATAAACCTTTACACTCTACCAGCCAGAGTTCTAGAGAATAAGTTACCTACAGGACCCATGCATTAAAATCTTTAACCGCAAAGGCACCGTCACGATATAATGCTGCGAACGTTGCCAGCTCCTGATACGCTTGCTAGATTTGATGATAGCATTCAGTTTTAATCAGCGTGTGCAATGTCTTGCTGCAGGCAACTGTGTTCGTGCAGCTTACACGCAAAGGACCACCGTGCTAAAATTTCCAATGGTTTTCGGCAGTCAGGCACTAGCGATATACCTGAGAGGGATCTTTGTCTGCATACTATGCCACAGGAAAGAGTTGGTGCTCGAAGCAATGAGATGAGAGATTCGCTTTTGCTGGGGCAGCCTGGTGCAGCGGTAAATATGAGGTGCAAAACAGGGCGAGTTGGTTGGTACACAGGACGTCAACATAAGACACTTTGGACACTTCACCTACGTTCCTGGCTGTGCTGTTCTTAAAATTTGAGCAATAAGCTATAATTCATTCATCTCAGGTATGTAATAATTCTGTATGGTAAGCTTTGAGCGTTCGGTGTTCAGGCCCAAAATGCGACAGCTTCGCACGTTCATGGAATGTCCATGAAGCAAGACATCCATTGAGGTTCGTTTTATCAAAACAATCAAAACAAACAGCACAGCGTCAAATTTTGAACGGAGGTGATTACACATAAAGTACTGTTACTGCTGAAATAGCCATCACCGGAGGGGGGCTATGGTAACTTGCATACTCTACAAGGTTTCTTACGTTTCACGTGAGCGAAAGCTGCTTTTAGTATTATAATAAGACGGCACCCATAAGCTGGAATTAAAGAACGCTACACGACATTAATGTGCAATATACAGTCAACATCCGATTTTCCCGGGGGACCACGAAACCGTTCAAAATAATTCACGCTTTTTTACTTGTTGAGAACTGTAGTGTTACACTCTCCTGGTGGCCGCGTCCTTCCTTTCTCCCATGCCAAATCAATTGACAGAGGTCTCCGACGACCCACGCGCGGATCGGACGCATGGCTTGACGGGATGCGCTGGGCTTTGGCTTCCTTGGTGTGCGGCAGCTGCCTTCCCTGTCATCAGTGCGCCCTGGCAAGCCTGATGCAGGAGCGGGCCTGTTGGTATTCTATATTTAAAATGTTCGGCACCAAAATGTACACAGCAGACAAGGAAGAAACAGGGACGAGCGCAGACTTGCAACTTGTTTATTACAGCAACACTCAAATATGTACACGTGACCACGTCTACATCTGTCAAGGCGAGAACATTTTGGGATGAGTTTGTTTTTATTGCAATGACAGATGTGGATGTGATCACGTGTTGAGTGTTGCTGTTATAAACAATTGACAGCTGGAACTCTGTGCTTGTCCTTGTCGCTTCTTTTGTCCGCTCTGTAGGTTTCGGCGCTGAACCTTTTAAATCTGGCAAGCTTGTTGGGTCGCAGGGCTCTCTTTCAAGAGTTCAGATGCCCAATTGGTCCAGCTCGTCACCCACAACCATACAGGCCCGAATTGACGCAACTCGCAGAGAATATCCAGTCAGGTGTTTGGCGTCATCACACTACAACCCCTGATGGGAATAAACATACTTATGAAAAAGGCCCATTTTGTGTGGCATCGTGTTATTTCTTCGCTGCATTAGACTGCAGGAAAGCGTCAGTAACGGGCTTCGCAGGGATTGCTTGCCATCCCAGTTTGCTCACTGCGAGATTCTTGCAGTTCACCCGTAGTGCTACTATGCTCCGTGTTGAAGCAGGCTCGCCATGCCGGCATTTGGCTGCAATAGCAACTACGGCCGCGATGATGTCGCATTTCATTAATTCTTTCGAAATCAGAAGATGGCTGCCAAATGTGTCACTGCTGTTAACAGCAAAATCTTCAACCCAACAAAAGCACGCATGCTACACCCACACTATTTCCAAGACAGCGACCAATGCGGCACCTATGTGCAAATGCTGTCGATACATGCTTGACTACAAAGCCCCACGATTGAACCGCAACGCGGTCTTTTCCATTTTCTTGCACAGGAGGAGGATCTCGCTGCCACCAAGACTTGCCTGCACGCAAAGAAAAACTGTGGTGACACCTCTGATCACTTGCAAATTACTGACAGTCACTTTGCGTACTACAGACAATGTTTTGTTTGATAATGAACTAATTTGTTAATTAGGATTATTTAATTAAATTGCTAAATATTGACTGTAGGCAAGAAATGCGGCTTGCAAAGTTCGAGAGCGTCTTCAGAAACCCCAATTCCATTATTTGCGATAAAGAAAGTCTCACGTATACCATTTTTTCCAAGCTGCAAAGAAAGCCCGCGAAATACAAAAAGAACCACGTGACTAGGGCATTCGCCCGCCGCGAGAATGCTACCCTCAGCCGTTGTTCGGGCGAACAAAATCAGTGGTGCGATCTTGTACGCGTTACAAAATAAACACGGAGGCGTGGCAGTACATCCAGCCGCACGTGACCGCACGCGATTGGTCAATGCAGAGCCGTGACGTCTGTCGCGGTTCAAATGGGCCATTCGCGTGCGGCTAGATGTAATGCCACGCCTCCGTGTTTATTTTGTAACGCCTACAAGATCGCACCGCAGCTGCGGCCGCGACTCGCCGGCTCCGTTGCAGCGGTAGGCCGGTAAGTCGACGGTGGTTTTTTTAGCGCGCGTCAGCCAGTTGGCGCACGTGACGGTGCAAGTTGTAGCGAGCGCGGGCCAAGAAACCACCATCAACTTATCGGCCTACCGCTGCAACGGAGCCGCCGAGTCGCGGCCGCAGCTGATTTTGTTCGCTCGAACCACGGCTGAGGGTAGCATTCTCGCGGCGGGCGAATGCGCTAGTCACGTGGTTCTTTTTGTATTTCGCGGACTTTCTTTGCAGCTTGGAAAAAATGGTATACGTGAGACTTTTAAATGCAAAGCATTTCTTAGCGAACTTCTGCGATTTGAGCGTATCTATCTATCTAGCCGCCAACGACTTTGTGCTCTCCTGGCCGTTTCGTTAATCGGATGTATACCAAAATTGGTATGGAATAACATGACCGTATTACGAACATAAATGACAGATCATAACATGAAAATCATGACATGCATGTCATGAACAGCATGATTTACATTCCACGGCCTTGGGGCTCTTGCGGCCATTCCGTTAATTTCATATATACCGAAACTGGTATGACGTGACAAGAGTTCATGGCGAACATAATGACAGGTCCTAACGTGCAAATCATGACACGCATGTCATGTGCGGCATGATTTACATGACAGTCTCGGGGCGCTCGCGGCCGTTTAAATGACTGGATATATACGAAAACTGGTATGACGAGACATTTCGACATGACGAACATAACTGACACGTGGTAACATGAAAATCATGACACGCGTGTCATGCACGTCATGATTTACATGCCACGCTCATGACGCACTCGCGGCCGCTTCGCTAGGTTGATATACACCATAAATGGTATTGCGCGATGTCACTTATGAAGAACATGAATAACAGGTGGTAACATCAAAACCATGACATGCATGTCATGATTTACATGCCCAGCTCATGGTGCATTCGCGGATGTTTCACTAGCTTGATATACGCCAAAATTGGTATTGCGCGACGCGCCTGTATGACGAATGTAAATGAGAGGTGGTAACATGAAAATCGTGACAGACAAGTCATGTGCGACATGATTTACATGCCACGCTCATGGTGCATTCGCGGACGTTTCACTAGCTTGATATACGCTAAAATTGGTATTGCGCGACGCGCCTGTATGACGAATGTAAATGAGAGGTGGTAACATGAAAATCGTGACAGACAAGTCATGTGCGACATGACTTACATGCCACGCTCATGGTGCATTCGCGGCCGTTTCGCTGGCTTGATATACACCAAAATTGGTATTGCGTGACGCGACTGTATGACGAATGTAAATGAGAGGTGGTAACATGAAAATCGTGACAGACAAGTCATGTGTGGCATGATTTACATGCCACGCTCATGGTGGACTTGCGGCCATTTCGCTCGTTTGATATACACCAAAATTGGTATTGTGCGATGTGACTGTATGACGAACATAAATGACAGGTCCTAACATGCGAATTATGTTATGCATGTCATGTACGGTATGATTTACATGACACTGTTATGGTGCGCTTCCGGCTGTTTAGATAACTGGATATATACCAAAATTGGTATGGCATGACAGGAGTGCGTGATGAACATAAATGACCGGTCATGCAGTGTATGTACCAGGATATACGTTTCATTGGCATGGTATATACCACATTGTGCATGCACGCGTGCATGGTAAACACGCGATATATGGTGAACTAGATGCCATGGCATGAATGATTTCATTTGGCTCAAAAATAAACAAAGCGATGTATGGAGCTCTTTGCTGGCTGCTTCGCATTACATCGATTCCCACGGTGCGTGCTATCTGCCGGATTTTTTTTTATCGCAAATAATAGAATTGGGGTTTCTGAAGACGCTCTCGAACTTTGCAAGCCGCATTTCTTGCCTACAGTCAATATTTAGTAATTTAATTAAGTAATCCTAGTTAACAAATTAGTTAATTACCAAAACAAAAAGTGTCTGTAGTGCGTAAGGTGACCGTCAGTAATTTGCAAGTGATTTCCCTCGCCTGCCTCTAATATTGTATTTTTAAACCATTGGCTAAAGATAGCTGGGACACCCTGTATATAGACTGTCTGTCCATATAATTGCTATATTGCAATAAAATGAAACTTTCATTTGGATGGACACGGCATGCATTCGGGAGAGTGAGTGGTGTGATTAGCAGGGCCACCTCCCCGTGATTCCCCGCTGTTGCCGCTCCCTTCTCCACTCCCTTTGTTAAAGCAGCAGTGGCTGCAAAAGAACCTGGCTGTTGTCCACAAGGGTGGCAATAATGAGACCAGTCAAATGTGCCACCGCTGCGTACAGCATACCAGGAAGCACGCCGAGTATGACACCGAAAAATAAGGTCGACATTAAGGACAACGCAGACTAGATACTTCTGATTAGAGCACTGCACGGGCCGCATTTTACGGCCCAGGCCCGGCCCGGGCCTGCTTTTGAAGCCCGAGCCCAGCCCGGGCCCGTGGTTCCAAGCGCGGGCCCGGCTCGGGCGTACATGACCGAACCCAGCCCGAGTCCGGCCCGGGCCCGGACGTACTTGACCGTACCCAGCCCGAGCCCGGGCCCGGCCTGGGCCCGGGCGTTCATTACTAAACTAATCCAGGGCGCGCTTGTTCATGACCAGGCCAGAGGATATTAGTTGCTGATGATGATTATTAATGATGCCGTGCGCTTTGTAGCGGGCGATCGGACGGAAAATCCGGTGTGTACATGCATCGAAATGTTGGTTTGCCCGCGTTGGTAGCTAAGCGGTTAAGCTGTTTCGCTGTTGAGTCCTAGGACGCGGGTGCGATTACCGCGGCCACGGCGGCCGCAATTTGATGGGCGCGAAATGCAACAACACCCGTGTATATACTTATCTTTAGGTGCACGTTAGAGAACTCGAGGTGGTCGAAATTAATCCGGTGCGACTACGGCGTGCCTCGTAATCATATCGTGGTTTTGGCACGTAATACCAAGGAATATAAATGAAATGTACCGTATGTGTCAACCTCGAATAAAAGACCGAAATCTTTATTCCTCCCATGGGAACAACCGTGATCTGGCCTATTGTTAGTGCTGTTTAGCACTTGAACTGTTTTTCTATTTTTTTGCTAAGCTTTACTAAGAGCCAGTTCTTTGCACGTGTACTTCAGCTTGGCACAGTATACCTTAGACCATGCAATGCATAACGATCGCGTGTGCTCGAAGGCCCGACTTACGCCTTTTAATGAGCGGGTCCGAGTCCGGCCCGGCCCGCAGACTCAAGCCCGGGCCCGGCCCAGGCCCGCGGCTGCAAGCCCGGGCCCGCACTTTCAAGCCTGAGCCCAGCCCGGGCCCGCCGGAAAAAGCTTCGGGCGGCCCAACCCGGCCCGCGGGCCGGGCCGGGCCCGTGCAGTGCTCTACTTCTGATGCCCGACGAGTACGTGCAGCTGCGTATGAAGATGCTGAGGTGCAGAGGACCTGTATAGATCGATATCGTATTTTCTTGCTTATAACCCGCCCGTTCATGTAACTTGCACACTGAAGCTCGCACTAAAGACACGGCAAATTCTTTAAATGTTTTATAACGAATTACACATCACATCGAATGAAATCTCATTTTTTGGCGAGGGTGATAATGCTGTGAAGAAGCACGTAAAGGCGACCCAGCGAGAGCAGACGACGGAGCGGCCGATCGCTGGAAGCAAAGAAAGAAGAAACAGCTCGTGCTTCAGAAGCGAAGAAAAAGGGTGACTCGGGGAACACGGTCGGAACAGGCCGGAGGGGGACCGAACCCGCATCGACGAGCGGGGTTCGCGCACAGAGGCGCCTGTCTTCGGGACAGCGAGCGCCTCACGTTCTTCACGTCGCCAGATCGTGGCCTCCTGTGTCGGAGAACCCGCATCTATGCGCGTGGTTCATCCTGCCGGGCGTCGTCAGGACAGCGAGCGCCGCGGGATCTTCGCCTGGAGCTGAAGAGACGCGGGGAGCTACCGCCAATGGCGGCTACCGTCGACCGAGTGGTGGGTCGCCCACTCATCCCATGACCCTTGCTGCTGCGACTTCGCTACCACGCCCGAGCACGCACGACTACGTGACCGCCGGGACGCTAGCAGCGCACCACTTCCCGGACTAGCACCGCCACGTGGGACGATGTACGTTTTCACCTTATGTATTTCGTGTGTGTGTGCGTCCAAATATAATTGTCGCGTGGTTTGTACAATCAGCCAACGTCTCCTCCATCTGCAACGCGTCACACGCTCTGCGGCGTGACGATCCTAAAATACAAAATCACAAATGCATGTTTGACTACGATGTATGAAGATTCTTTGTATCTTAGAAATAAAAAAAAAGACCCTGTTAATTATACGCTTGTTGATAAGTTGTTCTGAATTGCTTAGCGTCTCATTGTTTTCGTATCGTAAGTCTTTGTGATTAGTTCCGGTAGTGCACACCTATTGCCAATCATGGATGCCAGGTTCACAATGACGAAATCCAAGCGTGACGCGCAGGTTTGCACATTTTGCTGACTACCATTAGATGAGCAAGGGATCGAGCTATTCTCAAACTGTCCATTTCTGCCACCGCTGATTGGATGGAGCTTGACAAGCAGTGCCGCCCCCTGTTCAGGGTTATTCACGCGCAACTGGTTGTTCTTCCCATGTTTCCACTAATTCATTTTGACGTCACGGAGATTTCACAACTCTCGCACAAATGAGAACAGAATGCGCTTCATCGCGGCAATGTAACCTCCCAACCACCGTTTTTGGCGGCGTGAACCTCGGAGGCCTTGCGTCACTCTCAATCTGTGACTGGGTTAGCCCTAGAAATATATTTAATCTGGCCCTTCGTTTACTGTATCGTTCGCAAGCACCAGGGACACGCTCACATGCAAGGACAGGTGGCTGTCCATTTTGTCCACTTTCTTTCTTCGAATGCAGGGCATGTGCTGTCCGGTCAAGAGCAGTACGACGTCATGGCTTGCCCCTTTCTTGAGTAACTGAATGCCGACACAACCTCCGAAAAAGTGTCGGCTCTGCCCACAGGACCGCCTGGCCTTCACCCGTGAAAGCTTCAACCGCTATGCACGTTAAGAAGCTCGCCATTACGTTTGGCTGAGCAGCAATGTCAATATTCCCGATCAGGATTGCAGTACTAGGACGTTTCCGACCTGAAACCAGCGACACAAACGTGTGCCTGTGCGGGGAAGCCAACTCTCTGAAACACTCGAGATGTCACGAAAATGAGCAAGCACTGTTGGATGGAGCATTTATGCAAATTCTTTGTGAGAGGGCTATGGGTGGGGCTGGCGTTATTTCGTAGTTTGTCACTAAGTACAGATGGACAGTTCGAGAAGACATCCAGAGTACGTGGCCTTACAAAAATTGGTTTCACCTGTCTGTCACCTATGAGTCACCACCCAGTCACCTCCCTGTAGACTTGACCTTTCTGCATACCTGGTCTGCAGATTTTCTGCAGACGACAAACCGACTTTTCTCATAATGTGCGCCCAGAGTGTGTGCGTGTGGATGTGTATAATATATATGTATGTATCTATATATTCTGGACCATGACACATTTCATAATAATGATTAAATGAATTTCACCTTTCAGTCACCCACCAGTCATCCCCATATAGACCTAGTCTGCAGATTTTCTGCAGACCCCTAGCAGACGGCAAGCAGACTTTTCTGATAATGAGCGCCCAGAGTGCGTGCGTGTGCATGTATATAAAGAAAAAACATTGCTGATCCCTCTGGCATAGGAATCGGTATAACACGAAAGTGAAACGTGTCTTCACAGACATAGTTGAGCGTTTGGTGTGCATTCTTTCGCCCCAAGCGCGAAGGAATGAATGCTACAGCATCAAATTGTAATGTTACGCGAACAACGGCAAGCCGCTCGAAACTTTCAATGCGCTGCTCAAGCAGAAAGGACGCGCGGAACGAACATACACAGGATGAGCGCGAACTGTCACAGTTGTAACTTATTTCTGTGTGAGTAGCGCGCTCCTATCCGAAAGCGGCCGCTGCAGTGAGAGACGTGACCTTCGTGCTCTCAACGGAAACTTGCAGGCAGAGCGCAATACCTAAAACCACCGAGATCACGAGATAAGCGCCCGCCCGAGCGACCTCGCCCTGTCGAGGCGCGCGCTAATCCTCGTGGGGGACGACTTTTAAAGCGCGCTCTTCGAGCCCTTCGCGCCATCTCGCTAGTGATAACGAAAACACGCTGTACCGCCGATCTCTGAGTACCGCCACCGGCAATTGGTGTACGTATATAAATAGCTCGTCGTTAGCATAGCAGAGAACATGCCGTCTGTGGCGGAGTCGTTTCGCGCTGCGCGCTGGCGATCGTGAGGTCGTAAGTTCGACTCCCGGTGACGGAACTTTTTCTTAGTTTTTTCTTTGCCATATGTTAGTCTTTATATTTTACAACGTCATATCCGTG
Organism: Rhipicephalus sanguineus; assembly: GCF_013339695.2. Classification (NCBI taxonomy): domain Eukaryota; kingdom Metazoa; phylum Arthropoda; class Arachnida; order Ixodida; family Ixodidae; genus Rhipicephalus; species Rhipicephalus sanguineus. The sequence goes on along the minus strand of NC_051179.1, from coordinate 2,924,760 downwards.
ACAGAAATGCGTCAGTGGAGCCGTGGTGGACCCCAGCATAAAACTTTCGTGTTAATATATATGTATGTATCTATATATTCTGGACCATGAAACATTTGATACTAATGATTAAATGGATTTCACCTTTCAGTCACCCCCATATAGACCTAGTCTGCAGATTTTCTGCAGACCCCTAGCAGACGGCAAGCAGACTTTTGTGATAATGAGCGCCGAGAGTGCGTGCGTATGGATGTATATAGTATATATGTATGTATCTATATATTCTGGACCATGAAACATTTCATACTAATGATTAAATGGATTTCACCTTTCAGTCACACACTGATAGGTGGTGACAGAAAGTCTGTCACTTGTCTTCACGTGCTCCACACCTGGGTTATTCATGGTGTGTAGAATTTCTGCAGAAAGGCTGCAGCTTTTCTGGAGCACCATGCGACAGCCTGCCAGCTGGTAATTGGAATTCGCTAATTAAAATAGCGTTGCACATTTGGTGGGTGTAGATTAACAGATCTATGTGTTTTATGGCTATCTAACATCCAGAACAAATTTACATGCATTCTGTGAACGTGTAAATTTAAAATTTTAAAGCGTAGGGAATTTTTCCACCGGTACTGAATGGCAGGTCAAGATACCATGGCTATATATACCGGGTGGTCGGTTTTAGGTTGCGAAGCGCGAGTGTGCGGTATTTACTTTGCTGTTGTTGCGTGTACGCTGTGGTCATGTGTTGGTGGGTGTATGTACGGTATTCTACCCCTGGATGCTGCATGTTAACGCAAAGGGTAGCTCTTATTTTTTTCATCCGCGACAAAGCTCCGAACATATTCTGCAGAAATGCTGCAGACGCTCTGCAGACGTTCTACAAACGTTCTGCCGGCATGCTGCATACTGGCGGCTACAATGCTCTGCTGACTTTCTGCAGAAAGGGTGTTCCAACTGCCTACTGGGAGGTGGGTGACAAAAAGTATGTCACTTTTCTTTCCGCATTCCGAATGCGGGCTGATTCGTGGTCTGTAGAATTTCTGCAGATAGGCTGTAAGTTTTTTTGTAAGGGTGTGCGCATTTTTGAGAGCATGCTAAACATGCATGGTTACTACTGGTAATGCTTGGCAGCACTATTACGTGCAGTGCCATTGGCGCATGCCAAGCTGAGGATGGGGCTTTTTTTCAGTTGGCAGACTGCACATGCGCGGCCACGGTGACATGACACGCACCACTGTGTTTTTTGGGGGTCACTGCACGGCAACAGCAGCGAACCGAGCGATGCCTGGTGTAATTTGTACGCCTGCAATTTATCCCGAATAAAAAGGTGCGAATACAGGCGATAGTCCACTAGCGCGCGGCAGACAACTTCGGAGGCCACCACAGACCCCCCCCCCCCCCCCCCGTTTCGGTTTTAGCATAGTCCCTCAATAGCTCCCTCAATAGCTTTTCTGGTCACGAAACTGCCGCCTCAGTTTAATACATAGTTAGCGGCGGCAGCTAGGGGCGCCACAGTAAAAGAAAGGCCACCCTGCGGAGCGGCCGCTGTAGGCGGCGCCTGTATTTTTTCTTCTGTCGTACGTCGCGGCCGAAAGCCCCGCTTTTTTTAGACAATATTTACATTATATTTTGTTGTAGCAATTATACGAACTAAACCTGGAATTACCGAGAATGTTTTCTTACCGAAGACAAGGCGCATACAAAAAGTAAACAATCTCAAGTTCAGCTGGCGGCTCAGTGTGCCAGCAGACGACGCGCATATACCTTTTGCTACTGGGTCATTCCACGAGAGATCGACACGGCTCCGAAAATTGATATTTTAGATTTCATTGAGTATTTAATATTTTATGCACCTATTTCCAGGTAGCCTGAAAGTAAACTTCGTTTTATGATTAACAGCATAACTTACGAGAAAAAAAATATCGAACTTATCCAACACGGAGGGACCAATTCTGTCACCTGTGATTCTCGAAAGTTTGAGATGCTATAAAAACACAAATATTATTGTTACAAGGAAAATATTTTTTTCCTGAAATTTATGCCTAATGGAGAATGAATTCATGCGGTTTCAAGTTTGTAGAGCGAAGGAAAATAGTTTTTAAAAATGTCTAATTATGTGACATTTTATAAAAGGTTATGTATTCCCCATTTTTGTTCTCTGAAGGCAATGCAAGCAGTGCTTTGAAACTTTACGAGTTGTGGGAATATAGTGTGTTCAATAAGTGCATAAAATATTGTTGCTGTAGGGCAAATACATATTTTTATATATTGCCTCAAACTTCTCATATCGGCGAAAGTGAACCTTACTGAAATGTGGATATTATGAAAACCCCATCTTCGATTTTTCTTAAAATCCCGTAAAGAGACAACCGAAGGCCATCGAAAAGTAATATAGAAAAACATGTTGCATTATTTTGTTTTTAGCGACAATATTCGCGGTACAAATCAGAGCTTTTCCAGAATGCGCTGAGGTGCTGAGAAATCTAGAAATCGGAACAGAAAAGCGGCAATCAGCTTCAAACGCGACTACACGTGACCGCATTTGGAGAAGAAAGGCTGTTTTAGAACTGTGACAAATACATACCTATGAAGGCGCATTTATGCTGCTGATTACACAGCTCTAACGGAGGAAATCTTCTACACTGTAACTCAGTTGCAAAACATCTGCGCAGATGTTTTGCAACTGAGTTACAGTGTAGAAGATTACAGTGTAGAAGAACTGAGTACAGTGTAGAAGCACCACCGGTATAGACGATAATCGCAGGATACCGGGACTAGCGTTTGCGGATGACATCGTTTTAATGACAGAAAATCATCGAGACATGCAGGCACTACTCAACATCTGTGCAGCGGAAGTCGAAAAGCTGGGGCTTCGCTATAACGCCAAGAAGACAACAGTAGTACAGCTGGTGGGTGTGACACTGGGCAACGAAACCCTGACACTGTCCGGAAAGGCGCTGGGGGTTGCCTCATTGTACAAGTACCTCGGAGTGACGATGTGTGCAGGAGGCGACATTTATAGTGAACACGAGGAAATAGTCAGACGGATGGCCCTGCGGGCACAGTGTGTTCTCCGGCGCAGAAGCATATGGGGATTCAACAGATATCTCATGGTTCGCGACATGTGGAAGCTTGTGCATGTGCCGGCACTGACTTTCTGCAACGCCGTTGTCTGCTTGTCTCATGCGACCAGGGAATGGCTGGAACGACGGCAGCGAGAGGTCGGCCGCACTGCTTTGGGATCGCATGGGGCAGTAGCTATCGAGGCTGTTCAAGGAGACCTCGGTTGGTCCACCTTCGAGGCACGGGAGGCGGCAAGCAAACTGACCTACCGTGGCCGCTTGCCTTTTCTGCGGAAAGAGCGACTCGCCCGACAGGTCTTTGACTACCTCTCAGCGACGTGTATGCGCACCAACTGGACAAACCGCATATACCGCCTTGAGAAGAAATATGGCTTCTTCACGGCACCGATACAGGCGGACACATGGCAGCAATGTGTGAAGGCGTGTCCAGCAGAAGGAAGAGGAGCTGTGGCTGCAGGCGATGGGGGGCAAGAGCTCTATGACCTTGTATGGACAGCACAAGCGGACTATTGGCGCGGTGTTCATATATGACAATAGCCTTGGAAGCAGCCTGCTCTTCGAGGCGCGAGCTGGGGCCCTGCGCACCTTGGAACGCCAGCGGACTATAGATAGTGAGCAGCGGGATGTGTTGTGTAGGGTCTGTGAGTGTGCGGACGAAACTACGGAACACATTGTGTTGCAGTGCAGGGAAATCGAACCCCAGTGTGGAGGAGACACTCCGTTACATTTCGCTCTGGGATTCGAGGGTGATGGTGGGGAGATGAACAGAGGAGCGGTGGAGCGCACTAAGCGGCGCTTGGAGAGATGGAGAATCCTATCTCTTCAGAGGGTCGCGAAGTGAACGGACCCCCCCCCCCCTTTTTTTTATCATGGAGTAGGTCGTGCCTCACATCCTCCTTAATCGTTTTTTTTTCTTTCTTTCTTTTTCTCTTAGCTGGGGTTTTTATACTCCTGTATTTTTTTATTGCCAAGCCGCCATACACGCGGCGACCCGTTATAAAGGGAACGGCACCACATCATCATCATCATCAGCCACCGGCTTGACACGTGGGCTTCTACGGAAGTTACGCTACCAGTTTACATATACCTTGGTCGCAGTCGCGACAGCCTAACACCCGCGCAGATCGGGAGAATTCAAGAAATCGAAGTGGAACCGACCGATTCCGCAGACGAACGGGCGAGACGAATCCCTTTCCCCTAGCTGTCGCTGCGCTACGTGCTACGAGCCGAACAATCACTTGGAACGACGGAGGGTAGGACGGTATGGTGAAGTCGGCGAAAAAGTTATGTTGTTCGTGTGAGTCGTGTAGTGCGGTCAGTCGACCTTGGATAATCGAGTGATGACACCGTGGGAGCACTGTTTAGAAGAGTGTCGCCGAATGACGGTGACCAGAGCTGGATATTGTTTGAGTGTTTCATGGAAGAGAAATATACGAGAAACGTTCGAAGAATTGTGGGCTGCACACGTCTGGTGAATATTCAAGGTCTTTAAGTGTTCTTGGATAGTTTCTAATGGATGAGAGTGCATTTGTAGCACGGTAAGTTTCCCGTTGTTTTAAACACCATCTAAGTGATGTTGTGAGTTGTAATTGATACCTGCTGAGTGTGGATGTTTGCGTGATGCTTGTACTGCCTTAACTGAGAATATATTTTGTTTGTGTTGTCAACTCTTGGCTCTACCTCTTCCTTTGGACCACTACCGGCATTTGTTGGCGCACTATAAGGACCTACATTTAAATTGTGTGTGCTTTCGTGGTGTGTTTCGGTGGGCCGATAAGTCAGCGCTTGGAACCTGCCCGGCAACTGCCTGTCCATTAACGGGATCAGTGATTGAGTGACACTTTTCATTTCAGTTGAGTCAAACGGGCAGCATTCATGGAGAGTACTGAGGCCCACTCTACAAAACATTGGTACTCCAGGGCAAACTGTTCACATATGTGGGGTAATCGGCAGTTCTAATAACGACTTCAATATTCAACCTGTAATGTGCAATCAGGCCTTATCTACGGCCTGATTGGAGTAAGTGTCGGGCGTACAAACGCCGCTGTCGAAGCGCTTCTCCGTGAACAGCTGGACCGGTGTGGTGGCGCCAGAACGGGCGCAAGGAGAACTAGGCCCCGGACGTCGTTTCGGTGCCACGCAGCAGGCCGCACCTGTTTTTTTTTTTTTTTATGTAGCGGCCGTGCTTGTACCTACTTGAGGTGCTTTTTTCACGGCCGTTTCTTTTTAAAGACTTGGTTAAAAAGCACATCAACGTGACCAGTAAGACCATCTCATCAAAGAGCCATGTCAATCTCTTCAGTTGTAGCAAGGCTGCTAAATGCAGCTTCATTAAATCCACAGCCACCATTAAAGCTGCAGTTAGAAAAGTCCTGCTCGATAATATAAGTCAGCTGCTCATACACTTGCCATCCGCCGAGTTACACATCTTAATATTCATTATTTGTTGCACAACAACATCCCAGATGTTGTTCAGATGCAGCCTTTTTCTTACGTGAAAAGCGGCTGCTGCCGATTCCTCGTGATGGCAACCATAAACGGGTGCCCAAGCAAGTGGTACTGTCCGTCACAAGCACCTAGCAGCGCGGTGGCCTGAATTCTCGCTGCTCTCTCACAAGCTGCCATATCAAGATTTGTGGCTGCCACTGCATGCACAGATCCCGCTCGTCGTGAAAACTTTTGTTTCAGCAGAGGTCGGTGCAACCACTGATGCCTGTTGCCATTTTCCGATTTGGTAAAATGGCAAATCGGTTCCACCTCATTGCAAATACTGCGATTAATACTGGCTCTGGATTACAATGGCATGCCTCATGCAGTACATCGACAAGTTAGCAGGTCATTAAACTGCGCTACATCATACCTTGTTCAGGGCATAAAGTTTTCAGCAGGATAGAAAGTTGGGCTAGTTGGTACGTATGCATTATAGAAGCAGCACTAAAAGACGTAGACGTAGAATAAACAAGCAGCGCTCGTCCTGTGTGCTTGTTTATTCTTCGTCTACGTCTTTTAGCGCTGCTTCTATAATGCATAAAGTTTTGTAGGCTGCATCTGTTCAGCTGTGGGCATCAAAAACAAACGAGCGCGCTGCATGGCTTACTCTGTGGAGCATGAAACGGTGGTCATGACAAACAGAAGGGTCCTTCCTTCTTTTCCAGGGAACCATGCTTTCAGTGAGAGAATGCCCCGTGCCTGATTAATCCCTCAATGTGAAGTGTGCAGTGCCACCACAATGCAAAGAAATGAAAAGAGAGCACACCTCAAATGATCTTGCCCACAAGAGGAAGGGGCTGCTACAATTGACTTTAATAAAAATGCTGGCCGACATCCAGCGCATAGCCAAGTTTTGCTATGAGGCCTGGTAATGCTGCGTCTACCTACGTACTGCGCCAACCCACAATAATATTACTATGGCAATAAGGGTCTTAAAGTTGCGATGTTCGCCTGCCTAGTGTCCGTTATGTTGAAGGGACGAACAAGGCATATCATTCTAAAGAGACAGGGCGTGCAAACACGGGCACAAGAAAGAAGTCGGGGCACCACAAACACTGACTAACAACTGAAGATACGCACAACGGCGGAAAGGAAAGAAGGCACGAAAACTTATCTGCGCATGCCCATGCAATAGGTGAACCTATCAATCCGGCATGCGTGGGGGTCTACGTGGAAGATAACTGTTAAGGCATTTGATTTCATCTTTGTGCAAGTTAACCGACGGTTGGCTCACGCATGCACTACCACTATTCCCGATATGCCATGCTTCAATCATATGCCATGCTTCAATCGATATGCCATGCTTCACGCCGTGAAAACAACATTAATGCCGTATCTACTTCCTAGTAGGCTGCCAATAAGCTAGGTAAGATTTGTGCAGCTGTGCAGAGGAAGAATGAGCGAGTAAAAGACAAGAAGCGGACCAATATTTGTTTCTTAAAACACACCAACAAATTCACTGATTGCCGTACATGTGTGGTGTACAAGGTCCCATTCAGCTGCGGCCGCTTCGACGTAGGACAGACGGGCCGCTGCATTAACCAGAGATTATTAGAACATAGAAGATCACTAACCGGAGGCTCACCTTCTAATCTATCGTTACATTGTCGAGATTGTAAGTGCACGCCAAAATTCGATGAATGCGCAGTGTTGTACCGACATAGGAATGAAGAAACGCGCCTGATGATTGAAGCATGGCATATCGAGAATAGTGGTAGCGCATGCGTGAGCCAACTGTCAATTAACTTGCATAAAGATGAAATCAAATGCCTTAACAGTTATCTTCCACGTAGACCGCCACGCGTGCCGGATTGATAGGTTCGCCTGTTGCATAAGCATGCGCAGATAAGTTTTCGTGCCTTCTTTCTTTTCAGCCGTTGTGCATCTGTTCAGTTGTTAGTCGGCATTTGTGGTGTTCTGACTTCTTTCTTGTGTCCGTGTTTGCACGCCCTGTCTTTTTAGAATGAATACTTACCAACTAGCTCAGCTCTCTGTTATTCTAAGGCATATCAGCTACTTCTTAAGGGTTCTCTTTCCACTATGTTTGACTTTTTCTCTCACTATGACTGTATCACTCTGTTTTCATAGTTCTTTCTGCTCTTTTTGAGAAAAAGCAAAGTTCAGTACTGTAGCTAAAAGTGCATATTTTTCTACTCCTTGTGCTGCCTCTGAAAATAAATACTCACCCTGTGTGTTCCCATCCATAATACAGTGAGTAATATTAGCAACCATCAACAGCTGTGCAACACAAACCAACAGCGGCAACACTGGTTAGTCACCCTTGGAAGGCCCACATGCAATTCATTTACCTGGTTATGCGCCTCTTATCTAGAAAGCTCGGAGAGCCTTTGCGACGCGGAATGGAGGGACTACGAGCGTACGACCTCGAGCGAGATGACCTCGAGCAAGACCTGCATGTGAAAAGGGCGGCATCATGCGAGACTGGAAGCAGTTAGTAAGGGGTTAGTACGAAAACAGCTTAGATTGCAAAAAACATGCTCATGCAAAGGTGACAATTGTGCCTTCACACAATGCACTTTTGTCGTTGTGAACCGCGACGAACATGTATACTTACGACAGCTGTACAATGAGTGGGTTACCACACCGTCAGTATGAGACAGCCTTCCATTACAGCCATGCAGTTATGTTAACTTGAACTGTGCATACTTTGTTACAGCACACTTGAAAGTTATGTCATATCCTTTCTTTACCTTGGAAGCAGCATAAATTAAACCTCATTTATATGACTTTCTCAGGAGCACATGAAAATGTTGTTCCCTAAACAAATACTTTGTCCACATTTTTCACACACAAGTTCCTTCCCGACCCGACAGAATTCTGTCAAAGTTTCACCTTTAAAGCATACAGTGATGCATCACACAGTCGCAAGAAGCTTTAAGTACAACAGGTTTCCATTAATACAATGCTGGTCAATTTGATGTCGACAAAACGTCTCAGTCACTTTCGTTATTTCAATCCTGAAATCAGCCTGTGGTGGACATTTCTGACTTGGCCGGTCACCGCAAATGACCCTATTGTGGTTCCACTCATAAGAGTGCACACGGGGAGAAGGGGGTAGGAATGGCACTCGAGGCTGGTTGTCAAGAAATGGGTGTTTATTAACCCAAGATGCAGAACAGTGCTGCGACAATCACGAGATTACGGGCCGTACAGGGTACCTCCGCCTATCGAGTATATCTGCCTGCGGTGCTACGGCACCATGTGCACCACTCGTTGCAGGCCGGAGAGTATCTGCCAGCGGTGACCAAGCGCCAGCCAGAAGCGAGCCTGTCACTGGTGGCCAGGTGTGGCACAGAGATGCAAGATAGCGTGCCGTGCGACACGCGGTGCCCAGACGTCTGGAGAGGCAAGCACGGCTTTCACCACACCTTGGCAACGAAAGCTTCCTGGGCACCGCCATAATATGCATGACCCCCAAAAAATCCACTGCCGAGGCTGTCACGTCAGCTTTTGTGCTCCCGTCCAGAAAGGAGGTGACCCTTCTCTCCGTTGAAAAGGTTTATCGTAGCCACGGCCGCCATGTTGCCGTTTCACGGCAGACGGATCCTAGTGATGAGCCGCGCGGGACAGGCGCAATGCGCCGGCTGGGGAACTTTCGAATCCCACAACCCATGTCAGACCTGTCGCATCACAATTTAACCCTTCGAATTTTCTCGCCATATGCGACCTCAATTTTTTTTATTGCCGATTTAAATTATTCAGGTGAACCTATTACAGAAAAACAAATTGTCATACCTTTTTAAAGGGTGACCATAAGTGACAAAAAGATCGTTAGTGGTGTTACATACACATGGCTCACTCATGAGTAACAGCAAAATAAATTGTTAAAAAACTGTGCGTTGCAATAAACGGCTGCAGTTGACATACAAAACTAAGTGGCGTCAAGTGGAAACACGGAGGGAGAAAAGTCCCTTTTGATCCAGTCAGCATTGTCTCACCGCTTTTGAAATGTCGCTCATTCATCAACATCCCGAGTCTCAACTCGTATGTCAGGCTGACATTTACTGAATCATATTCTGAATCACCGCTAGAATCACTAGCAGCAGAGAAACCAGCACGCACTTCCCATGCTTCAGCTTAAAACTTAAATGCTTAGCTCTCCTTCCTTTGTCGTTATTGTGAGCTCTGGGTGCCGAGACGTCAGCACATCGTTCTTTCCCCCTGCGGCCACGTCTTTTATTCAACTAGCGCCATCACTGTCATCAGTGTATTCTTTGTCCACTGTAGGCCTTTCTTTGTGGAGCCCATTTCAAGATTATTTAAGCACAAGCACACGGCACATTCACACACCCACACATTTGGGCGTCAAACACGAGCAGCACTCTGTGCATGTGCCCAATTTAGCCCATGTTAAATGAGCCAATTCCGTTTTGTACCAGCTAACTTGATTTCACCACCCCGTAAAGCTCCCTGCTACCCTAGGCTAAGTTGGCATTTCTGGGCATTCATTCCGTCGTTCAAACTGACCGCTAATGTCTGCCCCATCAGTTACGTGACGTGCCCAGGTCTGCTTCTTTCGCATAAAGGGCTCCTAAACCACCTAGAGGTTGACATTTAATTGGGGTGTTGCAGTTGTGCTCGAGACTGCAACAAACATGTAGCCACGAGAATGTTTCGAAATGGTGCCGAGGCGTGTTGATCGAAAGACGACCCTGGCTCCTCTGCGCTCCGATTGTCAGCTGCTTTCGGTGTGCGCCGAGCAACACAAGGAAGAGCAGGCAAACAGGTTCTTGGGCAGCAGCATCTGCAATGTTGGCAGACGCTGAGAAGACAAGGTCTGCTGCTGATGACAATGAAGATGTTTCCTTGTGACGCCATGATGATCGTTGGGAGAGGATGATGGAAAGGAGCACGAGATTTCACAGTGAAGCTGTTTTTGTCTACCTTGTGCCATTGTAGTAGTACAGTCGATCCCGGATATATCGAACTTGGATATATCAAATTATTGGCTACATCGAACAGTTGAGAAATCCCCTTGAATTTCCCATGCAAAAGTATGGGGCTGGTGAGCACATATTGGGGGCGAGGAGTTACGGAGTCGCCCTCTATCGGGCGCGCCTCGATTGCGTGCTACGCAGTACACTTGCTTTAAAAACGTCGGCCTCTATTTGTTTTTTGTTTTCGTTGTGTTCCAAGGTGCCAAGGTTCTCAAAGGAAAAGTTTTCGAGTTTCTTTATGCTGTCTATGCAAGCACGCTTCCTTCTTGCATGGAAATGAGCCATGTGCAATATATTATGTGTGCATTTTGTTGTTCTAGTCGTTGTTTGTAGCCACCGCTTACGCTGACATACGTGTAGGGTGGCCAGGACACCCTCAAGCTGATTGATCAGCTTTTTTTCCCCTGGTCTCCCACAACATTATTGTTGTAAATCAATCAATCAATCAATAAACAAATAAATACCGCCGGCGCGCTCCCCATAGGTTTTGCTGTCGGCGCTCTACAACACCTCGCGGAAGCCCTCCAGGACATTTCTGTAAGCACTTACGAAACGAAATGTGTTCTTTACTGTCAAAACAATAATTTTCGACTAACAGAAAGCACAATATAGTTTACAGTCGCTGTTTCTTTGCAGAAAACCGAGCACCCGTTTCACACGGTCACCGCGTGGAGACCCCTGTACCGGCTTCTTGCGTGAAAGCTAGTCGTTCGCTGAGTGCAAACTATGTGAAATATCCCGCTAGAGTAGACTGCCTGCATAACCAAACGGAGCATAATGGATAGAAACCTCAAGCCAGCGATCGCACGGGTTCGCGGCGACTGACGGTGCTTCTGCATGTATGTTCGTACTCATGGTTTTGCTTTTGCTACGGCCGCGTTTTGGCACCGTGCTGTGAACTTTGGGCTGCGAAATATGAGAATTTGTGAGTACACAAGCAAATGCTGTTGCGCGGACACTACTAGAGCAGTTCAATAGCAATTTCGTTACAACTACGACTTCGGTGCGCCTATGACAACTTTGTGATGTGCCGTCCCGATGATTCAATGTTCTTTGTTTTTGTTTTTCGGTCTAAATTCGTGTACGTTTCAATTTTGTTTGACAAGTTGTCTCGCACTGCATATTCATCGGTCTTCTCAGCGAGCAACTGCCACTGCTTCCGTTCCCCAATTCAGTGCGTTCATTTCGCTTGATGCTCACACAAAGCGTGGGCAAATGTGATGGCTTTTTTAATATGCGCCTTAATTATCGTTCCCTTTGCAATTCAGTGAACTTGCCGCTCTCTGTGATCAACAAATACGTAGACGAAAGCTTCAACACTACAAGTTCAAGCATGTAGTAGCATGCAAGGAAAATAAAGAAAATACAGTAATGTTAGCCGGTCTTGTTCTGCAAACGTCGGCTGTAAACTAGGACCCACATGAACTTGAAATAGCGGTGAAAGAAAGAGAAGTTATTCCAGCAACCAGCAGCCGCAAAACAGGGTAACAACAACGCGTAAAGAGTAAAAGGCAAAATTTTAATGCGTAGCGCTTGGCGAGTACCCCAGCAATTTTGTAAGCAGTGTCGTGTCTAATACAAACTGCCCAGCATCTTTCCCACATAAATAAATAAGGCTCCAAGAAAATACATAGGGTCGCAGAGGCCCAACTTAAGTTTCGGAGTGGCACAAACAAGTTTGGGCTTTTCAGCACAGTGTTTCCGTCAGGAGAAAGCGAGGTTGACTGAAAAAATGTTATTGCCAACATACATGCAGCACACATCAGCCACAGCATTTGACTCGTTCGTTATGTACATCCACCAGCAAACGCCGTGTAGCTTATGAAGGTGAAAGCCTTAGATGCCTCATCAAACGGGAAGACTGACCGTCGGTGTCCCATGTCGGCGGCGTCAAGACGAGTGTTGCAAAAAATAATCGTCACGTGAAGACGTCATCACGTCATCATGACGTCACAGATCGCCAAGCTTTGCAACGTCGTTATGACGTCACACAGCGTGACGTGACATGATGACGTACCCACACGGCATGGTCGCTTTGCATTGTCTCCATGATCGGTGGGCCGATCACAGAGGCAATACAAAACGTCGACGTCGAAAGGCCTTATCAAACGGGAAGATTAACCGTCGGCGTCTCGCGTCGGCGGCGTCAACACAAGTGATGCAAAAAGTAATCGTCGTGTGATGACGTCACCATAGGACGTCACATATCGCCAAAATTTGTAACGTAATTATGACGTCGCCATGCCGTCACATAACGTGACGTCACATGATGACGTATTCACACGGCATGGTTGCTTTGCACAGCCTCCGTGATCGGCCCACCCATCACGGAGGCTGTGCAAAACCACGTTGGGTGCAGGACACCTTTAGAGAAGGGGGCGCGGGAGAATCAATACATCGACTAACAAGAAGATGGCTTTCGCCTTCCAGTCATCTTTGGCGAATGCATAAGGGACCCTGTGAGTATTTTTTTTAATTCAACGTATTTAAACAATGACTTGCGTATCTGCAGCCGATCTTGTGGACGTTTAGCACGGGTCCTACGATCAAGAAGTCGCACGGGAAGGTTCTGATATGGCATCGCACCTGGTAAAAAGTAGCGCCTTTTCTATCGTGTCGCAGATAACTGTCTGCTACTCACCGAACATCGCAGGCCCGACGCAGTAGCGAAAGTGTTCGTCGCGGAAGTGCTTGGTGCACACACGAATCGTAGCCGATGGCTGCCTTGCCAGTTCTTGGTTTCACAACCCACGCTTCACGCAATTTCTTGTCCCGCGGGTACCGGTGCAGGCTGACACTGAGCTCCGTTGCGTAAGCCCGGCACTGCGGCACCAAGCGGTATTCGCAACTTTCAGCTACGGTGGCGCCGCCACACAGCAACCGGTGAAAAGCGCGTTCCGGTGATAGAACGAAACTTGCCTGGCGACAACGTGCGGGCTGTGCTTCGTCGTCGGTGTGTCCTGCAACTTGTTGTGCATGTGGCCAGTGAATTACGATGGATTTTGTTGATGCAACATTGTGCAAGCTTTGCGGTTCAGTGATGGGTAAACAGCACAAGAGAAATCGCGTGTACTGCGTGCCAAAATGCTCAAACCGTATACTGTAAAGGCGACGTAAACGTGGCTGGTTTTCCCTTGGACCGGCGGCAGAAAAGACAATGGGATATCCACGTGCGCATCGGGAAGATTGTCATACGAGAAAATGATGGTTTCCATCGTGCTTCTGAAATCGGCTAAATTTTGGGACACAACTGAATTCCTCGGATATTACGTGCCAATACCACAATACGATTATCGGACGCGCTGTAGTGAGGAGCTCCGGATGAATTTCGACCACCTGGGGTTCTTCAATGTGCTCCTAAATCTAAGCACGCAGGTCATCTTTAGCATTTTTCCTCCATCGAAATGTGGCCGCTGTGGACGGGAATCGAACCCACGTGAACATGCATCGCAACACCTTACGTGCTGCGCTACCACGGTCCTGGGAGACAGCAGGCGAGTGCTCTTTTCTTTTTTTTGCTTAAGTTAGAAGACGACGGTTAATAAATCTATGCCTTCGCGAGCGAAAGCCACATCAAAAAAGCCTGCGGCAACTGACACCGGCGAGCGGCGGCTAGGCAGACGACGCTGCCGTCCGCAATCGAGCACGAGTACGCCGTAGAGTGAGCGAATTTTGCTAACACGATTGATATTGTACTGTTATGTCAGGCGTCGACATACTCAATCCATTTTCTCGACACCCTCAATATTAAGAGCAGAGGTGCAAGCGAAGCAAGCCGGTTAAGTAAGACGGCCTGCAGTGTCGCTGCTTATCTGCGAATGCATCGCAGGTGCCTTCGCGTCGTGGTTCCCGATCTCACGAGTGGTGTGGACGCCTGTGCTTTTTTTTATTATAGTGCCACACTGGAAGCACCGCATTACTGAATTACGAATTAGTTTGCATGATAAAATAATTGTAGCACATCTTTTTCATGCCACCGATAGCGGCGATACCGGCAAATACTTGGGCATCTGATGATGGGAGTGGTAAGAAACCGAGCAGCAGAACGACGTTGCCTGTCTCCCGTGATGCTGCCACTATGGCTATACGGCCGTGCGATCGCCGGACCGGGCGGATGAGAAAAATCTGCCGAGTTTAACGCACGCCGGACGCCCGATCCGGCGACCCCGTATGGCGAAACATCCCCATTCCGGCTGCTACACAAGCGCGTAGGACGTCAAATCGGATGCAAAATCATGCCGTGTATCTCGCAGTTTATGCTTTCAAGTGTGAGCCACTCCATGCATGGGAAGTTCAACGCAGTGGAAAATTATCCTAGCCGGCAAGCGGCAGCAACCAGTGACAACACATGCGGTGATCACTCCGTGTGTACGGGTGATCACCGCCATAGAGTTTCCTAAAATGACCTAGAGGGAACTCTGGCGCTGCGATCGTTCAGCCACCATGGGAATGATGGGTAGTACACGGATTTGCCTAGTCTTCGTGCTTGTGGGCTTCGAACGCACTTGTGGCTTTGTTTATTGCTATGTTTTGGTTTTATTTCAGATAAAAGAATGAGTCGTTGTGAACTTCGTGTCCAGATTTGAATCGGTGAGCCTAAAGAAGTTAAAGTGGTGAAGTGAAACTGCTGATTTTTGCTGAACTTCGTTATGCGACAAAGCGGATGCAGGCGACGCGGAGCCAAACGGAGCCAAAAGAACCAAGTTTAGACAAATCCGTGACAAACCCACGATTCCCATGCTGGCTGAAGCGCGATGCATTGCAGCTCCCATAGACACTAGCACCAGAGTTCCCTCTAGTAAGTATTGTAGGAAACTCTATGATCACCGCATCGACAGCCATATTGGATTTCTTGTGACGCCCCCTATAGTTGCTGAAAGTTGCGAATAGCACCATGTTCGTCGCCTTCTGCTACTCTATTACAACGGTTTCAGTTGAATAAAAAATACGAGAAAACTTGCACATTTGAAGAGGCAGCAGCGCAGGTGGAACTCGTTTTCAAAGCACGCGGCAGTGCTCCACAAGCAGCCGACGCGGCCACTGAGACCACGTGATCCTGCCAAGCACATCACGCCGACGGTGGCGCCGGCGTTTCCAGTGGTGGGCCTCGCGCCCAATATCAAACTTCCATCCGGCACAGCGAAACATCCGCTATATCGAACGCTGCACCACGCCGAAGCCCAGAAAGTGCCTTTTTCCTAACAAATATTGATCCTTTTAGGGCACGTTCTAACAAGTTCCGATCCCTCAGCGCGTGCAGCTGACAAAAGGGCGGTGTTATTCCATTGCGTTGATCTAGTTCGTTGCGCAGCGCTTGTCAGTGCACTGGTATATTTGATGCGCGTTTTAACGCGCGGGCTTTTTCGAAGAGGCTGATTGCCAAGGGCACCAAAATGAGAACGCGAAGTGACTCAGCAGCCTCGTCGTAATTCCCTTCCGTCTTTGTTTGCGCATGATCGTACGGGGGCCAGAAAAAAACGGATACTCACCTGCAGTGTCCCCGCATGCCGCGATATTACTAATTTTTTAGTAACAATAAAAGTAAATAAATGTGAACCACGCACCAAAAGCGAAAATTTTTCTGTTGCAGATTTGTTTACACCAATCTAGTTAGGCCTAGGAACGTTTGAAATGGGAAGCGATTTTAAGAACTACGACAAGTTATCCGTAATACTCGATCGTCGAAGCTACCTGAAGGCAAGCGAAGCCATTGTACACAGTCGTTTGCTACGAAACAAGTGGGCCCGTCCACATCAACACTAACTTCAGTTCGAAGCGGGAGCGCAAAACCGCCGCCATGTTTTACGGACTTACGCCTCCTCTAGAAAGGTGCCTGCCGCGTGAGCCAAAAACCTCCCGCCCTACCCTTTCCCTGCTTCACCGTTTCTAATAGGGCAGTAGCTGGCGATCCTTGACCATGCCAGCCCCACAATAGGGCAGTCCGTGATGCCATCTCTCGACAAGCGACCACAATTCAAGGCAGGACGGCTACAATGGGATAGCCAGCGACGCCGCAGGCACCTTCCTAGAGGAGGCGTTGACCACGCATACACAGTAACGCTAAATCTGAAAAATAGCGTGCGTATGCTAAACGCTACGGGTCGTTTAGCATACTGCGCATGCGCATTTTGATCCCGCTATTCTGCTAAACTATAAACTGTCTAGGTAGTTTTAGAATAGTGCACTCTAAGTTAGTGGTCCTTGCGGTCGCCCACTATATTTCCATCACTTAACGGGGGCCCTCAAGAGGATAGCGTACGAGGCATGCGCAGTGGCGACACGCTAACGCAAAGCTTTGCGTATGCTATTCTGAAACTGTCTAGTAGACAGTTATTGTTTAGCGTTAGCGTAATAGCGGGGGTTAAGGGAATAGCGTTAGCGTGCCGCGAACGTTCATTGCGGACAGCGCGTATTAGTTTAGCGGATAGCGTTTACGTGCCCAAGCTGTTACGGTGGCATCACCTAGCGGAGGGTGAATGCGTTAAAAAAAGTGAAAAGAAAAGAACTGAGAATGGTCACCTGTATTCCGCACGCGCCAATGACTATTTTTACTAACAATAAAAGTAAATTAACTATGAACCACACGTACCAAAAGTGAAAATTTTGATGCTGCAGATTTGTTTACACCGATCTTCTAGTTAGGCCTAGGACGTGTTCGAAATGGAAAGCGAAAAACTACGCTAAGTTGCCTGTAATACTCGGTCGTCAAAACTACATGAAGGCAAGCGAAGCCACTTTTCACAGTCGTTTGCTACGAAAGAAGTGTATCCGTCCACATCAACGCTAAAATTCAGTTCGAAGTGGGCACCCAAAACCGCCACCATGTTTTACATACACAACGTTAACCAGGCAAATACGGTAACGCTAAATCTGAAAAATAGTGTGCATACGCTAAACGGAACAAGTCGTTTAGTGTACTGCGCATTTCGGTCGCGCTATTCCGCTAAGCCCGCTAAACTATAACTGTCACCACTAAACTACCGCGCTACAGAGCTTGCATCGGCGTTCAGCGTTGTGGCCGAAGGTGCTGAATTTGCTTAATTGGAAAGCTTTAATTATATTGATGATGACAATGAACTTGACGGTGTGCAAGAAGTAAGACAAGTTTACGGACTATTTTCATGGAAAATAAAATGCGGTAACGTGCAAAAGAAGAAGTTGTCGCCTTGTTTTTTAGCATATGTGAGCGAATCGTCATGTTCGCGCTTTTTATGATTCCTGAAGACTGTGTAGAAGTCTGCAGTGCTTTAATTAAACCCTTAAATGCGCATATTTTATGTTTAGAATTATCGCTATATCGAACTATTTCGCGGTCCCCTTCAAGTTCAATACATCCAGGTTCGACTGTAGGAGCATAGAGAAAGGGGGGACACTCAGCAAAAAATTCCAATGAGAAAGTTGCAGATCAGTTTCTAAAATATCCGATTAGAAAGCCTCGAACTTTCTATCTATTAACTATTAGTATTTTTCTGCTTACTACAGATGACCTCAAAATACAAAAAAATACGTGACATGCCCGCTTACGTGCCAGTGAGCACCATTATTCTAGTGCTCGCTAATGTTCTGCATGCAGACGACCATAGCAGTTGCTCGGTTGTGCTGCCTGGTCAGGGCAGCGATGATGGTGGTGGCTGTGTGACAAACACGTTTTACTAGCGGCAATACATGCGATAACCGCTGTGTCTGCTTATCGCTGTCATGAACCGGCGCTAGGGAAGCATTTCTTTTGTACGCGGAACGTTGGAGAGCACTAGAATCATGGCGCACCTCAGCGTGCTAGCCTGTGCCTAGGTATTACCACCAGTTCCCCATCAACAGCGATGGTCTTCGCGACTATAAAGAACACGTCAAGGTGTCAATAGCAGAATCACAGAAAGACACTTTGGTTGGACCAGCCTGGAGTCTCGGTAGGTGTGTGCTTTAGTGAGAAAAACCACATTGGTGGAAAGGAGAGGCGATGTGCCGCAATTTGAAAAAAGTCTCGAGGTTTTCCGGGCCAGACCAAGAACCTTTTTGGCTAAAAGCGCTCAGTTACTGCATGAAACGTCAAAAAAAGTTTACTTAGGTGCAGTTGGCACAACATATACTGAGATTGGTGCAGACAAGCTGGACTGTAGCAAAATGGCGCAAATGGACCACCAGTGAGTAGCTGATAACTGGACACTAAACAAAAACTTATGATGCAGCCTCCTCAGAATGCAGCACTATTTACTGTATATACTCGAATGTGACGAGAGTTTTCCGGATTTTTGCTACCTAAAGTCGACCCTCGCGATACAATCAAAGACCGAAATAACTTCTTCCTGGACGCAATGAAAGGTCACCCCTCGCGTTACAATCGAGTAAATATGGTAAGTCTAGCTCATGGAGGCCACGGGAAGCTTGCCTTCGTGCACCGTGTAGCTACATTCATACCCTGGTGTGCAAGGCCTATTCCACAGCAGAACAAAGGTCTCTTTCTCCACAGTTTGCCCCATGTCGTGCAACTGAGAACGGCATTTCCAATCCCTCGGTACTCATTACGTTGCTGCAGTCAGCCCAGGTGTATTTCATTCGCCTAAAGGTCAGCAAACACTGCCAATCAGTAGTCAAAGCTTTTGTGCACATGTGAGAGAAATATTATAGTTCTGTGCACGGCAGCTAGAAATGGCTGGCTCTTCTCTTGGCAAATTGCACCATTGTTGGGCCTGATTGAGTCATTGGAGGGAAGGATATGGCTACTGGCTGGTTCGACGATCGCAAGAAAATTCTCAGTGATGGCACACGTTGCGGCAGCATACAATGTGACCTTGAGCAGGCTTGTCATTACGAAAGAATAGAGGAAGCGCTTAATTTAAGTTGAGCGAAAAAACTAAAGAAGATCTGCATGGCAATCAATTTGTGAGGAGTGCCCTTCCCAGAGGATTCTTGGAGCTCACGGAGGCTCATCGCATTCGAAAGAAAGACCGCAACAGTGGCGCGTCTGCTGTGCTTCAGAGCAAGGAAAATTAGTTATAATCTTGATCTTCCATACTTGACAACTGCTCTGTGACTGTAAAGTGCAGTGCACCTACGTGTATCAATGTTAGGAACCTTTTCCAATAAAGATTAGTGGTGAGCAGTGCTTATCCTGTGTATTCTGCAGTTCTTATCCTGTGTAAACTGTGTTCTTCCTGCACTGTTCCATATTTTTGAGCATGAACCAACTATCCCAGCCACCGAGAAGGATGATAGCCCACAGCCTGAACATGCGATGAGCCACGCACTAAAGTGCCTCCACAGCCACCTCAGCTGCGCCTTCCAAGACCCATTTGTGAACCAGGCAAGAAGAGCCAAGTCAGCCCTACACCACCCATCAATCTTTCATGCGGTGATGCAGGTTTTTCACAATAATGGTGGCTGAATACAGGTTCCATCCAACCCCGAGAAACCAAAGGCAGGCACCCATCATCGCTTCATTCGGGCATCCTTTGCGAACCCGAGTTTCTTTCCAACTCAACCAATAGGGGCAGGGGCATAGCCATAAATTACTATTATTTTTTAATGGGGAGGAGTAAGCACTCTTATTTTCAGTCACTGCAGCTGACATTTAGCACATAGTTGCAGTGCAGCATGAGTACCGTTCATGTTCTGTCACGTTGTTGCCCACCCCTTCCTCACAAACTTCTATACAGCTCAGCTTTCTGAAAGAAACTCGTTCTCCTACTTACCTTGCAAATGAGTGCAGATGCACACACAAAAGATTTAGCAGAAACCCCATTCTCGTGTATTTATTTGAATATATCTTTACTGTTTAGTGTACACACACACAAATTACTACACATGCTTATACCATTAAAAATAGACGGTGGGGCACGTGCCACCGTCGGACCATAGCGTGCAGCTGAAAGCAAACCACGAGAACTAGGAATCCTTGAATCCAAGTGCTGAAGATTTGTGCTCACCCAGTAGAGCTGTTTAGGGTCTCCTTACACACTCCAAGAAGATAAAATGCAACGACAATCTACCTCGCGTGCTTCTCTTGTGTTATAGCCATTGTCCCAGCACTTCCTTGTCACAAGCAGCATGCATGCTGTAAGCGTGACACTGCAAACTCAACAGGAAAGTGGCAGGCACAGAGTTTCCAAGAAGGACGATTATTGTTGCGTGGCAAAAATGCTCTTTCTTCCTCAGAGTGCAGCTGTATAACCTGCAAAGCACCTGGACTTGGTGACGATGCTCATGGGACTGTGTGGCAGATAAATTCGAGACATGCCTTGCTCATCATCGAATGTCACTAAATTAAAACAAACAAAACTAGACTGATTATGCTGTGGATGTCGGTCCTGTCTAACTATAGTTAAACCTGGATACAACAAAATTGACAATTTCCCGAAAAAATGTTTTACGAACAGAATTTCATTATATGCAGTTTCAACATGAAAATTCGGAAAAGAAAGGTACAGATTAACAAAAGGGGAACTCAAGGCAGAGCTCGCCCAAAACATTTTCACATTATTTTGCTCGGTTGCTTGTTGGTGAGAGATGGCGTTAGTAGGACATCAATACAACGCTGCTAAGTCATCGTCTAGCCGTGACCTCCGATATTGGCTCTGGCAACGCAACGGCGCATTTCCGGAAATAATCGCGGAGGCCACGGTCTTGCGAATCTGCGGCGCATGACGGCAAAGTGCGCGACGAGTTGACCTCCGAAGATCCGTCGTCGTGTTGGCGCCACCGCTGTTTCGCGCTCCGCCGTCGTCGATGCAACCGCAGAAGATGCATGCGGCTCCTGCTCGTGCCAAAACGACAGAATTCGGGGCAATATCTCTGGTTGTCGGTGGCGAAAATTCGCTATATCAAAGGTGTCTCCCGCTGCCACTCTGTTACATATTGCAAATGCATGTGCTTCTATGGAGTAACGGGGGGGAATAGAAAAACTAGGTAATATCGAGGAATTTGTCGTATGGAGGTTCGTTATAGGCAGGTTTAACTGTACCACACCCTTTGTCAATTTTTGTGTCTGTCTGGAAAATGAGTCAGCAACTGCAAATGTCTACAGCTTGTCAAACACTGTGCACTACATCATGCTTTCCATTAATTTCTTAATCGGGAGGAATCACCGAGATTAAACTGTACATGAGAATGAAAATGTTCAGTGCCTCGTAAGTAGTGACGGTCCCTACAATGACCTAAAAAGAAACGAGTGACTATGCTCACCTTGAGCTGTGCGAGTAGCTCCTGCTGCTGTAGGAGCGGTCCCGCGAGCGACTCCGTTCAGGGGTCGGGGATCTGCTGATTGTGCAAAGGGAAAACATGAATGCCACTTCATCTCTTTTCGACATAATCAAGCAACGATGAGAGGCAATGAAAGCAAACAACACTTCTGAAGCCGTGTGCATGGTTGCACAACATTGGAACCAAAAACCTCGTCAATAGCCTACATCACATCCTGCTCACGCTGGTAGGGTGGCTAGAAGGGGAGGTGTGCTGAGCGCGGCGGCCAGCCATAGGAGAAGGTGGTCCTCTTTCGCGTGATCGCCGCTAGGGCACAACGTAGCGCTGCCGTCTGGGGCGCCGTCAGCGTTTCCGCGGAGAGAGGCTAATCCGGCTGTCAACGCCTGGCCGGCGGTTTGTAGCTGTATAGTTTGCTGCGAATTGTTGGCGTGTGCTGTTGATTCATGAGTGCTGTGTGCTGGCAAAGATGCCGTCTACCTCAAAGAAAACAACTCAGCGTTGGTGCTTCGCGCCAGGGTGTGATTCCGGCTACAGATCTTGTTGGGAAAAAGTGTCCCTTTTCCGTGCACCGACTTGCCAAGAACTGTTCTTGAAGTGGGCACGCGCCATTCCGAAGGCTGAAAAAGCGCTTTAAGAGAATTCTGCTGTTTGCGCAAAGCATTTGCGCAAACAGCGGAGTGAATGACAAATGTCAAAGAAATGAATGACAAAAAAGTCAAAAGAAGAAAGCCTTGTGTGATGTGAGGCAAGTCGTGAAAACGATCAAGTGCATTCTGTTGTACACAATAAAGTTTCTTTATTTAGTAACATGTTGCATTTATTTATTTGGCTTCTGAATTGAGCCTCAAAAGACTACAGAACGTTGTATTACCATGTATGCCATGGTTTAATCCTGATTTGGTTGGCACAAATCAAGTTATCTGCTTTCGCACGTAATGAGGCGCACGAATAAAATGATCAGAGTGCATTGGAGCATAATTAAGCCCCCAGGGCCGTAACTAAGGGGTGGGGGGGAGGTTTAGGGGGTTCTAACACCACCCTAAATTTTTTCTTGCTTTATTTATTTCTTTATTTATCATAGTACCCACAGCGCCCAAGGGTATATTACAGTCCACTCTTGTGAATTCCAGACGCGCTCAAGCACCGCCATCTTGGACTGATAACGTTGCAGTTTTGCATCCGTATCAAATAAACAAACAGTGCTACGGTGAACTCGCACCCATGAAAATGCTCTGGCCGGTGCATTCAACGTTTCATGACCATAATCATTTCATATTACAACGTAGAAAACCGGCAAAACAATCGCCTATCAGCCCAAGATGGCGGCGCCCATGAATCGAAAGTAAAATCGTGAGATTTTTCTGAAAACTTTTCGGGTGACACTAAAATACTTGCACACCTTCACAGCGACCACCAGTTGCCAAAGTTAGCCATTCTACACAGGGCCGTACCCAGGAATTTTTTTCGGGGGGTGTTTGTGCAGTGGTGTAGGCAGAAATCTGCTTCAGGGGGGCACAGCCTTGATCCGACATGGGATCCAGGCAGGTAAGTGTGGTCGAGTGTCATTCTGTGGGCTGTATCCCAGGGGAGAAAATATTTTTTTTGGGGGGGGGGGGGGCACGGGCCCGGTGTGCCCCCCCCCCGGCTACGCCACTGTGTTCGTGTGCAAAACGACTAACTGGTGGTCGCTGTGAAGGCGTGCAAGTATTTTATTGTCACTCGAAAAGTTAAAGCATGAAAAAATTTCGGGGGGTGTCAGAATCCCCTCAATCCCCCCCTTAGTTACGGCCCTGGTTTTACACACAAACACCCCCCGAAAAAAATTCCTGGGTACGGCCCTGTAAGCCCCGCTCTCCCAGTAGTAGTGCTTCAATATAGCTTTCCAAGAGGCCTGCTTGCTTTCCGTCGGAACAAAACTCGGCTCTGTACGCCGTATTTCAAACCCGCGTGATAACAGTAGCGCAATACAAGCTGTGCTCTGACTAAGGAACTGCATTATCAGCTAAAGTTTTATATAATTTGGTAACGCATTTCCACTGAAGCGTTCTCCCTGCCGAGAACAGAGAACGGCTACGTTCGCTGACGGCGCCCCCGACGACAGCGCCGCCCCACGGCATTCACGCGAATGGCGGCCAACTTTTGCCGCCCGGTCATCACACCTCCCCTTCTAGCCACCCTAACGCTGGTTCACTGCAAGTGACTGCTAGCCACTCTACAGAGAAACCATGTGTGATACCTAAAAATAAAGACAGTACTTCTCAGGATGACTGCGAGACATTAAACATGCTCAATTGTTAACAGGTGTCGGATGATTATTTGCCCATTACACACACTGCTGAGTGATGGCAGTGGGCTACAATGCAGCGGGCAGTGGTCAAGAACTGGAGCCACGTTGTGGCACTGAAAGTGATCGTAGCATGCAAGAGGAGGCTCACTGGATCAACGTTCGAGGGCACAATCACTAATTGGCCCAAGACAACAATGGTGTCTACAGCCGTCTCGTCAACATTCCTCAAGTGAGACTCACCGAAGTAGACTCACAGCAGATTTCCAATCTGTGTTCGCTCATTTGACAACAAAATGCTCACAAAAGCCCATTCTTTTGCTGTCACCACCAGCTTTGCTAGCTGTGGGATTCAACAGTATAGACACGAAAGCCTCGGCCAGACGGTGCTGCTGCACCTCGCTAAAAGCACCCCCTTTTGAGAAAATTGCAGTCGGTCGTCACACACAGCACTCCACTGGTTGTTTGTCAAAACAGCCTCTTCTCCACCCTCTCCCCCTCCTTTGTTTGGATTGGAGCATACACACACAAGCACTGCGGATATCAGTTAAAGCCTTGAGGAAGTCCATTTGTCGAAACATTGGCACCAGCCCCGTTTACAATTTGACTGTTGCATCACGCGTGCACAAAGGTGCCATGTGTACAATATCAGCCACAAATACAGCCCAAAAGGCATTTTAATTGAATTCTGAAGTCCGTGAAAGTGCCGAGTCGGAAATAAAAGCAAAAAGCCGTGATGTCATCGAGCGGTGCTGTCTTTTAAACAACGTACATCACAGGTTCTGGCCGGGTTGCCAGAGGCGTGTACGAGACGGACAATGCTGATGGCGACACTCGAGACCTACAAAATAACATTGCAACGATTTACCCACTTACTGACTCTGTGTAAAGCATTAGAAGTGAGATAATTAGCAACTCACGGTATTCTCATTGCTTTTTTTTATGACAAGAACAGCAATGCGACGGAGAAAACAGAAAAAAAAAATTATTATATTTTGACAAAACGCCATAAGATGTCGCGACTGGCTCTGCGGCTGCTGATACTGCTGCAGCCGTCAACAGCTCCGGAAACCAGGTATCCGCAAACGTTAGGAAGTCTACAGACAAACTTAAGCTCTCTACTGCCGGGATCGTATGGCGTAGTGGACAGATAACTGCTTCGGCGTTCGGACGTGCGTACATGGGATTGGTATGCCTTGAGAACGCAGCGTTGCCCAATCTAAATACGAGTCAGTAAAGCGTACATCACGTCACTTGCATGTTACACATAAACACGGTTACAGAGCTCCAATGTTGTGATTTTACTGCTTCCTTCGTCACTTATCAACCTGCTACTTTACAAATGATCGAAGTGAAAATGTCTCAGCAGGTCTAAATGTCATGGCTGCTCCAAGCCTCATGGAAAACGTTGCCTCAGTTGAATGACGAGAACAAAATGGCAGCCACCGGCGAGATTCGCTAAGTGAATCGAGCTTTTCTGACTGATTTTTACACTTCTCCCAGCTCTTTCGTCCATCGCCGCACTAGATAAGCAACGTTGTTTGACGATTGAGGAAACGAGCACTCGCAACACTCAACACAGCCGACGAAACAGCAGCGCTGACAACATGGCAGAAGTTGGCCAGTGACGTCACGGGATATCGCGGTCACCTGATAGTAGATATTTGTTAACGAGTAGGCCGACAATCTCACCGGGCCACCGAGTGCTCTTTCAAGCCGAACCTGCCTCCGGTCGTAATATACGAGCATGTAATTAAATATTCGTCTCACGCTGGGGCAAATGAGTTTTGTTGCTGCTATTAACCCCTTGAGGGTTTCCGCCGTACATGTACGGCAGAAGCTGCCTGGTACCAAAGGGTTTTCGTTGTACATGTACGGCATAGCGTTTATTTTTAAAACGCGCGCCTTTTTCGATCGTTTCTCTTGCTTGGTACTGTGCTGCCACACTTCGGGAATACGTGGAACTTTTTTCATGCGCCGATGTCTCTCCGTTGTATTTTTTTTTTTTGCTTCCCAAAACGGCGCGCCGGTTATCGCTTGCCCATCTGAGCGCGTTCGCGGTGCAGCTGGTTTAAAGTGCGCGCCTTTTTCGATCATTTCTCTTGCCTTGCATGTGCTGCCACGCTTCGGGAATACAAAGAATTTTTTTCATGCGCCGATCTCTCTCCAGTGTTGCTTTTTTTGTGCTTCGCAAAACAGCGCGCCGCGTGCCGGCTATCGCTTGCGTAACCGAGCGCGCCCGCGGCGCGGTTGGTTTCAAATGCGCGCAATATTCGATCATTTGTCTTGCTTGGAATGTGCTGCCACGCTTCGGGAATACGTGGGAGTTTTTTCTAGGTGCCGTTATCTCTCAGTCTTTTTTTTTGCTTTCCAAAGAGGCGCGGCAGCTTTCAGTTGCGCATCAGAACGCGCGCACGTGGTCCGGCAGTTTTAGGTTTCGTCTTCCTGGTGGTTTTCGCTTCTTGCGCCCGCAAAGCTGATGGCTGTTTGGTTTCTAATCTCTCAGAGGGTGATCACTTGTTACTCTCTCCTTTATTGCTCCCCGGGGTGCGATTATATCTGTTTCTGTGCGGCGCTAAATTACACAAATGACGCCGCCGTGATTGCATTTCCTGTTTTGGGGTCTTGGAAAAACTAACTACGTCTTGTTGGCGATAAGACGAAGGATTGCTGTAGCTTTTTCACTCGTTCTGCTTTCCGAATGGGCGCACAACCATACAGTTTTCTTCCGTGCGCTCACTGATGCAGTTCGCTTACGCTATGGAAGCGCACGCCGGTTGCTCTGCTGCCGATGAGCCGAGCAGCGATTCTTCCCATGCGGACTATTCCCCAAGTGCCGAATCAGAATCTGATTCATTGGATTTCAGTTTGTCAGACAAGGATTTTTTTGACGAGTTCAGACCCCGATGACGATCAAGAAGCGACGTCTGAAAGGCTTGCGCGGCGAGCCATGCTTCAAAGACTATCACACGCTGAAAAGTTTTTAGTGTTCGAGCACGAACAAAGACTGGAAAAGTACTCTGGTGTACTAATTTCTGTATGTCTGTGAGCTATGTTTAATACAATGCATAATTTTTATTTATAGAAAACTTATAAAAAAGTTTTTTTTTACGATTTTGCTTGATTTTACTACGAATAAACCATGTGTATGTAACAACAAAATAATTTTTGTCACTTTACAGTCACGAAAAAAAATTTTAGACAAATTTTTCTTAAATAGACTAGTGTGAATAATTTATTTCAGCAATAAAAAAAATTACACATTTTTGAACTGGACTTTGCGAAAAAGTTCGACCCTCAAGGGTTAACAAGTCAGTAGCCACTGATTAAGAACAGAAAACAGCGGTTCACAAATTTTCTGTCACCACTCCTGAGCGAAGCTGTTTAAGCCAGCCATAATTTGTGCCGCCTATCAGGTATGTGCCACAAAAATTGGGTGAATCCCACAACTCACCACTGGTCCACTAAAAATAAAGAACGCAAGAGTTAGCCCAACAAATGGGTATGTGGCACAGAAATTTGGTAAATCCCACCACTCACCACTGGTCCACTGAAAAAGAAGGCAACAGTTAGCCCAACACTAGGGAATGGGAAAGGCAACGGCGGCTGCGAGGAGACCCCAAAGCGATGGAAGGCCTACGCCAACGATGACCTGCCCCTTGATTTATGAGAGGTGCAAACACTTGGTTTCAACGCGAGTTTCTGTCTGTGGAGTTTGGACATCCGTGTCGCGTCTGTGACTGTCTGTGGTTTAACTCAAACCTCTCTGCGCTGAGAATCAACGCAGAAACAACCTAGCATCACCCAGCTAAAGCCTAGCAATGACTTAGAAGCAACCCAGTAACAACACTCATCACCCAGCTAAGGCCTAGAAACAACCTAGAAGCAACCAGACTGGTTTTCAGAATCGTGCAACTTTGCTGTGTCAAGCCTTGCGCGGCTTAGTGTCACCACTCATGCCCTCATGCTGTGCGTGCATTTTCCCAAGTTGCTTGTTTGCTGTGCATTCTCGTCCACCTGGGACATAGTCGGTGCAATAAGTAGAGAAGAGAGATGCCCCACCTCCTCTCCCCCGAATAAAGCTGAGCCGAGCCTCCTCAAACCACCACTATTCTCCTATGCTGAGCAGTACTGTGTGGGCTATTTCGTGCTGCTCAAGCTCCAAACGCTTGCTCTCACTTGCTGTCAACTGGCCTACTGCAACAAGTGTCAATATGGCAACAATATAGTGCCACACCTCCACGAGAAGTGGTGGTCCAACCAGTTTAGGCTCTGGGGCAATTTTTAGAGCTCGCAAGAAGACGCTTTGGAGTGGAAGGAACTGATGGCGAATTCCATTGGGAGATCCGGAGTGGCCGCCGAAATCCTGGAGCGAGCACTCGGATTGTACCAAGCCAAATCTGCCAGTGCAACACGTGAATGCTCCGCGTGAGGTCGCTCCAGAAGTTGTTTATGCATACGTCACGTAAATTGGCTCCGGGAACTATTTCTGCTTCCGCTCTGTGCGTTTCCATGGGTCGCCGCTGCAAAGCGCGCATTTCGACCCCGCAGTGGTGTAAAGCAGGCGTGCCATTTTCTTGTGTTGCGCTGACAAATATGGACGAGCACATGAAAATCTCTTCTTCGATGTAGCCGATGATCTTCGGGCGTGCGCACAGCGGGTCAGGGAACATTTCTTTAAGCATCATTTCGTAGAGCACGTACGGTTCGTCGTCATCGCTGGTGCTACTACCGTCAGAACTCGTGCTCTCGCTGTCGCTCAGAGCGAGAAGCAAACCAGAAGCTCGCCCAGCAGAGTCAAACAATGCCATTTTAGGAATGTAGACAAGTGCACAGGGTAATCAGACCCCGCTTTAAACACGCTGAAGACAACCGAGTTGCCCGACTGTATCGGAAATGACGTCACTGCGTTGCTGGAGTTCCGGCGAAATCCACTTCTGCAAGATGGAGCAACTCGGAACGCTCCGTCGCGGAGTGGGTTGCTCCGAATCTGCCAGTGGAAAACGCGAACTTGCTCCGAATCGACCAGTGGAACGCAGATTCTCGAACGCGCAACAAGAAAACTTGCTCCGGCTCGGCCAGTGGAATTCGCCATGAGTTTCGGAGCAGGTTTGGAGCAGACAAACTCACATTTGGGAACACTTGGAGGGGTACAACAGTATGCCCGTAACTTTCTCTTGCATATTCTTATTAATATATAAACAGGAAATACTACTCCAATGTAAACAAGGAGACAAGACCAATTTTTAAAGAGCAGCCAATAATGAGGCTGTTCCTAAAAAATAATGTCCTGTTTTGGCTTTACCTGAACATACGAGAAGTGCCTTGCAGTAAAGCATTGTTTCTGGGAGTGACAGGTGTCAAAGCATTATTTGCTCAAGATTTTCGAGGGTTCACAGACAGCCCCCCACCAACATCACCCCTCAACTCTTTCAGGCACTATCTATGAATAAGTGTCTGTAAATGCGTCAAATCGATACAATGTTACTTCAAGGCACTCAATATTCTATTGTAACAAAAACAATATCATAACAGGTTAATTTGTGTGTGTTATAGTAATCATTCCCAATTACTTTGTAAATAAATGCCTACTTATGCTGAAGCCATTGATGCTCTGTTTCTGCATAAATAGAATGAAACCTCAGGCTAGAAATAAAGAGCAAATTAGTTTTCGGTTATGTTCATGTGGAGCAAAGAAAAATTCTACTTTTGATGAGGGTCGTGGGAAGCGGCA
Source organism: Rhipicephalus sanguineus (assembly GCF_013339695.2). NCBI lineage: Eukaryota > Metazoa > Arthropoda > Arachnida > Ixodida > Ixodidae > Rhipicephalus > Rhipicephalus sanguineus. Next base: position 2,895,033 of record NC_051179.1, on the reverse strand, counting down.
CGTCGAACGACTCGTCGAATATGGTGGTGCCTTCAGCAAAGTGATCATATGCCACAATACACCGCACAATGAAGTTAAGTGAAGACAAATTTATTATGCAGGACGTTCAATTCATCCAAGCTCAATGTATCTCACTCTTTCTTGGCCCCTAGCAGATACAAATAGCAAAAACAAGTGGTGTACACAATTGTCTACATCGGGGTTTGTGAACTAAGTATTACTGTTCTGCGAGTGCTGATGACTAACTACACACTGTTTATTTCCCATATATTTACACAGTTTAGCCATTCAGAGAAATAATTTTCATTGCACAGTGGATTTAATGAAGCCACCGCATGCTGCATCCGCATTTCCCTCGTCTGAGCAGCAAGGAACTGACATGGCACAGGGGCTCCAGAATTGTTATTGTGCGATTAGCGGACACAAGGTGGCAGCGCTGAGCACCTTCACAAGCGTCGTTTTTAACAAGTGGACGGGAATCTGTTAGGTAGTTCTTCAGACTGTAAACGACTTGTCTGGACTATTACGGTGATTGTTGGCTATATATTGGGTTGTTTTTCCCAACCACATGCCATCACGCAATATCTGTGGCTAACGATGCGTAAGTGTCTGCACGGCTCACTTTCTAAGTGCACCGGTTTGCCACCACGTAATGCAGGGATGGAAGTGACATTTTGATTTTCGGAGCAGATTCTGGAGCAGAAAAAATGGTGCTTTGGAACAGCTATTGGCATTTTCGGAGCAGATGGCAAAATATTCCAAACGACTCCTAGGGTTTAAAGCATCAGTTAAGCATCTCATAAATATTAATATTCATTGCACACATAATAATCACTTCAACTTGCAAGAAACAAATAATTAAGCAGATGGATGGTCATTGAACACAAACTAAGATGAGCAACGTATATTTAAAATACCACTGCTCGTGGCAGAAATGATATAAAAGTGACAAAGCTGAGCACCAAATTACAAAAGTAGCCACAATCACATGTATCTATTGCTAAAGCAGCAGTTTATAATCGGTACAAGTTCAATATGTCATTTTCATATTTCGCCAAAATAGCCAGCATTGAAAATTTCAAAAATAAAATACGCTAAATGAGCTATACACTTGAAATGCCAGTTTTTGTGGCATAAATGAGGTCAAAGCTGATAAAGTGCAAAATGTAATCAGTCACACATCAAAGTCATCACGGCAACAGTTAGTAATCGTTATGATAATTAACTAATCTCACCCACATTTTACCAAAATAGTCTGCATGTCAGGTACAAATATGCCTTTAAGTCAAATATACAGAGTGCTTCAAGAAATGTGCCTGAAAATCCTCAGAAATATGGAAATTGAGATATTTTCCCGCTGCCTTCGTAATTACTTTTTCTGTGGTAGCAGGCATCTTAAGCTGAGTAGAGGCATCAATTACAACAGGAATTAAATTAATTAAGCTAACTTTTTAATTAGAGGAGACGGGTGGTCGAGTCAAACGGGAAAATTGCAGCCCTTTCTGCGAAAAGCACGTTGCCACTTTCAGATTTCACATAAGCAGCCGCTGGCATATATTGAAACATTTCTCACGTTTCAAATTACTGAAATCTGAAACATGACAAATTTCTACAAATTTTGCCGGTGAAACCGAAACTCGGAAGAGTGCAACAGCCATACTCCTCCAAGATGTCGAGAATGAGCAAGCGTCATTGTACTAACCATCGATTCACTTCGCTTTGTGGTTGTGTGGGTTTCTTCTGCGCGATTAGACCGCCTAGGGCATATGTAACGTTACCAAATACAGAAGAACTAACACTACTGCAATTGCCGCAGTGGACAATGATGTCATTCTGGTCGTCTGCTAGTTGTGCTCATCGGAGATTTGGTGTCGGTTCCGCCAGTGAATTTAGCTGAATTTCATTGCTTCGCAATAATTAGCGGAGGTTGATTTCTCAAAATCTCAAAGCGGCAATGGCCTTTTCGCAGGAAGGACAGCATTTCTCCTATTTGAACCTCCTATTTGAAACACTAGACGCGCTTGAGTTAAGGAACAGTCTGAGGCCAACCTTCTACAAGAGTATCCAGAGCAGGTTCGGTACCCCGACCACAAGAAGATGTCGATGGGGAAGCGTCCACGTCATCAATAGCAATGCAGATTTCAGATGCGTGGAAGCGGACTGAAGTTGACGTTGTAACTTATAATAATATCTGGGGTTTAACGTCCAAAAACCATGATATGATTATTAGAGATGCCGTAGTGGAGGGCTCCGGAAGTTTCGACCACCTGGGGTTCTTTAACGTCCACGTAAATTTAAGTACGTGGGCCTCAAACACTTTCGCCTCCATCGTTGACGCTGTAACTTGGACGGCACAAAAGACGACCTGCTGCGGGACACCCCGACTCGAGCGGTCAGTGGGAGTGAGTGACAGACTGCACCTACTAGTCTTTTACCGCTTGCCACACAAAATGCGATTTCTCACACCCATCTGGTCAAAGTATTGCTGCGGAAAGGGGTTGGGTTGTGCAGCCATTTCCTAAATATTTCAAATCTGAGCACCCCCACCTCCTCCCTTTTACTATCGTGATAGTGGAAAAAAGGGGGTGCTTAGAATCGAGTAAGTACAGATACGCTTTTGGATATCGTGGGCTCCAATTCACATGATGCAAAGTGTATTCTAACATAATTAATTAACAAGATAAAGCGTGACTTTTTGTGCTCATTATGCACACCACCGTAAAATCCCAAGCAAGTGCCCCTCTTCTTTTATCGGGAGATTTGAAATATGCGCCAATGCAGCACTGGTCCTGTTGTTCATGTGTCTTTCGTCTTCATCCGTCGTGCTGTTGAACCTTGCAGATGCGCCAGTGACCAAGCAAGCGTCCACCCCACCATTTTCACTGTTTCATTCACTGTTTTTATTCACACGACTAACGGTGAATGCATGCATATTAAATAAAGCATTTCATTGGAAGCATGCGGGGCTCTTCCGCCACCATCTTGAATTTTGATCCGTGACAGAGCCTTCCAAATGATGTCGGATTAGTATCTTATTTTACAGTACATGAAACTCGCAATTCTTACAGAAAAAGGATTCAGGTGATTCCTTTAAACAGTTGAAGCTCCATGAGCAGCTGGGCTACAACAGCAAGACTCACTTGCGGTAGGACGGTGATCGTGAGTCCCTGTGACGATGGTGTGGTGAATTCCACGGAGAATGCCGGTGACCCTTGCTGCGGGATCTGCGGCGGGGCACATGAAAGGAGTCCTGGCAAACCACCTTTCACACTAATTGTACGAGTGACCTTTAGGATCATTCAGTCAAGCAGAAATATTTTTGCACTGACTTGGTACCTGCTGGAAGCAAACCACTCAGCAGCCACTGATCACATTTGGACAATGAGACAAGCAAAGCTGCTACTTCTGCACATGCAGCATTTACGTGCTAGCTAGTAGTAACTCTCAGATTATGAATTCTCGGTCACTCAAGTTTACTTCAAGTGGTGCCAGCTGTATGCTTGATGTCTTTTTGATAGGAGCAGCCATGATAGTTGAAGCAAACAATATTTAGAATGCATAAATCTGCTGGGCTTTCATTTGTACGAACAGCATGGCAGTTGTTGAAATACTAGCCCGACCAATTCACAAGTACAGTCAAACCCACTCTTAACGAGCCTGAATGTCTCGCATCATTTGTTGGTTATGTCACAAAGCTTGTAGTAAGTAGACCACAGCTAAAGAAAGAAAGAAAACAGTCAAAGCACAAAGCAACACAGTCTGCACTGTTTCCACAGCAGCGTGCCAGGGCCCTTGGCATAAACAGGCAGCCTGAGGTCCTCTGTGTAGCCCACTGCTGCAGGCACACTATGGGTGCTGGCTCCGAAGTGAAAATTGGTTCTTCCGCATCGCTCCCGGCATGCACTTTGCAAATGCTGCCTTTGTCCGTGACACCTCCACAATCTTCATCAACACAAATCATTCCAGCCAAAGTCATGGCCTCCCATGTCAGAGTTGACTAGGCACTGCCACAAGTCACCACCGGATTATTGAAAGCATCATGCTCGGCATCAGGTACCACATTGATGAACACACATTCTGGAAACAGTTCGTACATATGCGAAAGTCACCTCTGACCAGGCTCACTTCATCATCATAATGGCTGAATAAAGTGAAACTCAACGTGGAAAAGTAAACTGGGTGGTAGCCACCAGCGATTAAAAAGCACTGCAAATACAGTACAGCATGTCCAAAATTGGCATGCAGCCTGGTGCACTTGCGCTCCAGGGGGGTTGCACAAAAACATCTGCGGTAAATGACAGAGGCTAATTCCTAAATCATGCCAAATTATGAAGTAGAGACCCAAAAGTTTGCCTGCTGACAAGGACAACAATCATCACTACCCTGACTCGCATTTAGTATGAGGTCAACTTGTGGGGTCTCGAGATGAGCACCGCTCCCGGAACACATCGAGACAGTTCACGCCGTCGGGCAACAATCACGTGTACATTTATCAGGGGTGGAAGTGGGCTTCAGCCTTTTGGAGCAGCTCAGGGAGGAGGCATAATGCTGTTTTGGAGCAGCTTTGGAGCAGTAAAGTGGGAGTTTCGGAGCAGCTTCAGAGCATCAAAAACTGTGTTTCGGGTCAAACATGATCGTTAATTGAAATCTTTTATTTCTGGTTAACACAAAAAATTCCAGTGGTTTTTACTAAACATCCAATACTTATGAGCTGACCAGACTTACCCCAAATTAATAATATATGTGTACATATGATCTTATCACTAAAACATCACAGCTGACAGAGCAATAACTTGGAGAAAACAAGATATAAGCGATGCTTTGGATCACTACAGTTGACTAGACCTCAGACAGAGGAATAATGTTCATGTCGATAGATGGCTTGCACGTGACGTCATGAAACACAGCTTTTGAATGTACTGGTACTCCATGACGACGGTTTTGATGACAAACAAATTGTGGCAATGTGAAAACGACGCGGCAGGAGCGTCTTTGTGCATGAATAACGAAAGAACCTGCACGTATAGCGTTGATAGCATTAATGTGACATCGCAAACGTCGCGTCTCCACATGCTGGTGCTCCAACATGGTCGTTTAAGTGACGTCAATGCAAGCCATCTATAGAACAACGTAGCTGAGATGAACAACTGAAGACTAGAGATAACATAATAAAAGTTACCTTCATTCTAAACCTACTGACACTCTATAAAATGAATTTAAAAGCTTATACTACCGTCACTGAGAACTGAGAACACGAGAACTGAGAGAAAAATAGAGATTTTTGAGAAATAGAGATAATTTTTTAACATGTATACATCACTCATCCTTGTGCACTTTATTGACTGGGACGGGTTACAGCACTTTGTCAGGCATTAAATTGCCTTTTTGCTAACCCTGCTCCTTATCTGACATGTATGATCAATGTACAATACACACTGTACTCTGTAACTGATTGAATAGATAAGCACTGCACTGTGTAGCTAAACTTGACCAGTTTTTCGGGGAAGCCACGGTGATAACAGCACTGAGATGAGCACTTGCAAGCACCACGAGTTACACCAAATACAACGTGACCGAATGACACTGGATAAAGATGTGGCTGTGTCCTTTGTGTAACCAACGCTCAGTGTTGCTCAGTCGAGGCGATAAGACTCGACTAGATTTGGGGCTTTGCATTTCCAATGGTCAATTTCTGCGGAAATTGCCGTTTGTGCGCAGCACTTCCACCCCTGATTTATTAACCTGACTTTACAAATGACAAGCTCGCCAGCCGAAATCTAATACATAACAAGTAACACGCTTACATAATGTCAATACAATAGAGAGAAAACATAACAAAACCAAGCAACATAAGGCATATACAAGGTAGCGTGAATGCGGCGTTGCCAATGTTCGACTCAGCACGAGGGGTCCACGGGAAACAAGCCGCGGTATCGTCCCCATGGACCCACCACGGGAGACGTCCGTCTGCACACGCCACCAAACCCCAAAGAGACTCTCTCTGCTTATAAGGCGAAAGCCTTTAATGTCTCATACTTGTGGCGTCCTTCCGTCCGTGCCCTGGAACGGTGCCAGCTGTGGCCTCTCTCCCTTACACTCTCTCGGCAACCACGTGATGGCACAGCGGCACACAGCAACAGTTGCGCCGCCACAGCAGTGGCCTCTCCCCCTTACACTCTCTCGGCAACCACGTGATGGCACAGCGGCACACAGCAACAGTTGCGCCGCCACAGCAGTGGCCTCTCCCCCTTACACTCTCTCGGCAACCACGTGATGGCACAGCGGCACACAGCAACAGTTGCGCCGCCACAGCTGTGGGCTCTCCCCCTTACACTCTCTCGGCAACCACGTGATGGCACAGCGGTGCACAGCAACAGTTGCGCCGCCACAGCAGTGGCCTCTCCCCCTTACACTCTCTCGGCAACCACGTGATGGCACAGCGGTGCACAGCAACAGTTGCGCCGCCACAGCAGTGGCCTCTCCCCCTTACACTCTCTCGGCAACCACGTGATGGCACAGCGGCACACAGCAACAGTTGCACCGCCACAGCAGTGGCCTCTCCCCCTTACACTCTCTCGGCAACCACGTGATGGCACAGCGGCACACAGCAACAGTTGCGCCGCCACAGCAGTGGCCTCTCCCCCTTACACTCTCTCGGCAACCACGTGATGGCACAGCGGCACACAGCAACAGTTGCGCCGCCACAGCAGTGGCCTCTCCCCCTTACACTCTCTCGGCAACCACGTGATGGCACAGCGGCACACAGCAACAGTTGCGCCGCCACAGCAGTGGCCTCTCCCCCTTACACTCTCTCGGCAACCACGTGATGGCACAGCGGCACACAGCAACAGTTGCGCCGCCACAGCAGTGGCCTCTCCCCCTTACACTCTCTCGGCAACCACGTGATGGCACAGCGGCACACAGCAACAGTTGCGCCGCCACAGCAGTGGCCTCTCCCCCTTACACTCTCTCGGCAACCACGTGATGGCACAGCGGCACACAGCAACAGTTGCGCCGCCACAGCAGTGGCCTCTCCCCCTTACACTCTCTCGGCAACCACGTGATGGCACAGCGGCACACAGCAACAGTTGCGCCGCCACCGCAGTGGCCTCTCCCCCTTACACTCTCTCGGCAACCACGTGATGGCACAGCGGCACACAGCAACAGTTGCGCCGCCACAGCAGTGGCCTCTCCCCCTTACACTCTCTCGGCAACCACGTGATGGCACAGCGGCACACAGCAACAGTTGCGCCGCCACAGCAGTGGCCTCTCCCCCTTACACTCTCTCGGCAACCACGTGATGGCACAGCGGTGCATAGCAACAGTTGCGCCGCCACAGCTGTGGGCTCTCCCCCTTACACTCTCTCGGCAACCACGTGATGGCACAGCGGTGCACAGCAACAGTTGCGCCGCCACAGCAGTGGCCTCTCCCCCTTACACTCTCTCGGCAACCACGTGATGGCACAGCGGTGCATAGCAACAGTTGCGCCGCCACAGCTGTGGGCTCTCCCCCTTACACTCTCGGCAACCACGTGATGGCACAGCGGTGCACAGCAACAGTTGCGCCGCCACAGCAGTGGCCTCTCCCCCTTACACTCTCTCGGCAACCACGTGATGGCACAGCGGTGCATAGCAACAGTTGCGCCGCCACAGCTGTGGGCTCTCCCCCTTACACTCTCTCGGCAACCACGTGATGGCACAGCGGTGCACAGCAACAGTTGCGCCGCCACAGCAGTGGCCTCTCCCCCTTACACTCTCTCGGCAACCACGTGATGGCACAGCGGTGCATAGCAACAGTTGCGCCGCCACAGCTGTGGGCTCTCCCCCTTACACTCTCTCGGCAACCACGTGATGGCACAGCGGTGCACAGCAACAGTTGCGCCGCCACAGCAGTGGCCTCTCCCCCTTACACTCTCTCGGCAACCACGTGATGGCACAGCGGTGCATAGCAACAGTTGCGCCGCCACAGCTGTGGGCTCTCCCCCTTACACTCTCTCGGCAACCACGTGATGGCACAGCGGTGCACAGCAACAGTTGCGCCGCCACAGCAGTGGCCTCTCCCCCTTACACTCTCTCGGCAACCACGTGATGGCACAGCGGTGCATAGCAACAGTTGCGCCGCCACAGCTGTGGGCTCTCCCCCTTACACTCTCTCGGCAACCACGTGATGGCACAGCGGTGCACAGCAACAGTTGCGCCGCCAGAGCAGTGGCCTCTCCCCCTTACACTCTCTCGGCAATCACGTGATGGCACAGCGGTGCATAGCAACAGTTGCGCCGCCACAGCTGTGGGCTCTCCCCCTTACACTCTCTCGGCAACCACGTGATGGCACAGCGGTGCACAGCAACAGTTGCGCCGCCACAGCAGTGGCCTCTCCCCCTTACACTCTCTCGGCAACCACGTGATGGCACAGCGGTGCATAGCAACAGTTGCGCCGCCACAGCTGTGGGCTCTCCCCCTTACACTCTCTCGGCAACCACGTGATGGCACAGCGGTGCACAGCAACAGTTGCGCCGCCACAGCAGTGGCCTCTCCCCCTTACACTCTCTCGGCAACCACGTGATGGCACAGCGGTGCACAGCAACAGTTGCGCCGCCACAGCAGTGGCCTCTCCCCCTTACACTCTCTCGGCAACCACGTGATGGCACAGCGGCACACAGCAACAGTTGCACCGCCACAGCAGTGGCCTCTCCCCCTTACACTCTCTCGGCAACCACGTGATGGCACAGCGGTGCATAGCAACAGTTGCGCCGCCACAGCTGTGGGCTCTCCCCCTTACACTCTCTCGGCAACCACGTGATGGCACAGCGGTGCACAGCAACAGTTGCGCCGCCACAGCAGTGGCCTCTCCCCCTTACACTCTCTCGGCAACCACGTGATGGCACAGCGGTGCACAGCAACAGTTCCGCCGCCACAGCAGTGGCCTCTCCCCCTTACACTCTCTCGGCAATCACGTGATGGCACAGCGGCGCGCATGGAAATGCTCCTTCGTCAGATGTCTTGTTGCAGCAGTCGAGTTAGTCAAAAGGCTCCCAAGCAGCCCAGTGATGATTCCACGGCAAGCGGTTCGAAGAAGCGCGCCAAGAATGTGGATTCCCCCGATACCATGGCATAGTCAGTCGAATGGACACAGGCTTTCTCTGAACACACTTTGGAATTTACAGCGCGCCCTCCCCTTTGGCGCCTCGTTCCCCAGCTAGCGCATGTGCTGGCCCCGCGCGGCTCGAGCGTCGGGAACCGCCGGCGACATGGCTACCGTGACTACGTCGCCAGGCCCTTTTGCTCGGTGCGAGCCATGCGTTGGTCTTCCCCGCACGAGCCACGTGTCCGAACTTGCCTGAGCATGCTCGCGCCACCATGTGACCACGCTAGCCTACGTCACTGCGCAACGCCTGTCCTCATTGGCCGTCAGTGACAACCCCCTTCCCCCTTGAGCTCGCTTCTGTATGGCGCTGGCTTGCCCACGTCAGTTGCTCTCAGGCCAGCACGAGAGGTTGACGCGCTGCTCTGGCAGGCGGCTTCTCGTCAGTGCGCTCGACTGCTGCCCTTTGTGTGATGGTCGTAGCGCCGCTGGCAAGCATACTCGATCGGTCTTGCGGAGTTCCCTTTACGGCCTGCAAGCCCGTGACTGTTGTACTGTGCTGCATCTTGGGTTAATAAACCCGTGTAGTTAGTTGACATCCTGCTTCGAGTGCCTTTTCTGCCCTGTGCCGGAGAGTCGAAGAACCCGGCCGTAGCGTCTTTGTTCGCTGCGGCAGTGGAGAACGTTGCGTCCCTTGCCGGTCGCCTCGTAGGGTAAGCGTCTCGCAAACCTATCTCCACACAGCTTAACCTCTTTTCCGGCAGGCGGCACCATCGCCCTAACCCTAACCAGCGCGAGCACAGCGCCACCCCTCATCATCATCATCATCACCAGCCTGTCTACGCCCACTGCAGGGCAAAGGCCTCTCCCATGTTCCGCCAATCAACCCGGTCCTGTGCTTTTTGCTGCCACGTTATACCAACAAACTTCTTAAACTCATCTACCCACCTAATTTTCTGTCTCCCCCTCACGCATTTGCCACCCCTCGCTCTGCGGCTAATCCGCGAGACGCGCGTGCGTAATGAGGTGCGAACGACTTTACAAGGGGTGATACCACTACGCTCACAAACTGCAACCAAAACTTCCTTGTCTATTTTCTCAAGTCTTTTGTGCCTGCCACTAGTGGAAAGCACAGCACAACTATGGCGAGACCGACTTTTATGCTGTTTGTTCTGCTGTAATCCATCGACTGTGTTGTACTTCAACGCAGTCTTGGCGTTTGTGGTGTCCTGACTTCTTTCTTGTGTCCGTGTTTGCACGCCCTGTCTCTTTAGCTTGAAATTTTGTTTAGGCTTTCATTCTTTTGTTATCTCAAGATTACTGCAGTGGCGCAAATAGCCGAGACACACACACTTGCGTGTTATGTTCAGCAAAAAATTACTATGGCTGTAAAAAAAAATCAAACACTATGTTGATGTACAAACAATGTGAGCAAACATACGAAGTAGTTCCAGTAGAGAGGCTAGCCTCTCTAGTTCCAGCCTCCTAGCAAGTTTCATCACTGTGCCAGGCTTTTACACCAGCAAGGAACTTGTAAATTCTTATAAAATAAGAAATAACGATAATTTCACCAAAATTTAAACTTATCTCTTCAATATGATTTGCAGTATGTGCACAAAATTTCAGCACTCAGTGTCAAGAAAAAAAAAGTTGACGATCCCCACGTCCCCCTTCAACGCATGCATTGTGCCTAAATCAAGTGACTGCCCTTTCAAAGCAGCACTGGGCGACAGGAATAGTACTGCCATGAGAGAAATTTGCATGTGCTGTAGGGTGCATTAGAAGCACGGAAGCTTGGGCGAGTTTGTAAGACATCATGGCACAACTTCAAAGCGCTAAAAAACAGGGACAAAAGTCGTGTCCACTCGAAAGTCGTTTGTCCCTGTGCGCTTTGATGTAGGGTGCAGTTGTTTATCACGAGCAGCACATGCCTGCCTTGCTTCTGCATGTCGCAGTCAAACTTGCCCAGCCACTCTGCAAAAAATCACGAGTCATCTATGGCGGGCACAAAGACTTGAAAGGCTTCATATTTCTGATTATAAAGGGCATGTGCTGGTCACTTCCATCTATGTTGGTGCACACCCGCCGTGGTGTCCGGCCTAGCGCCGCATTTCAGGTCGACAATGCGCAGGCACGCAAAACAAATAAAAGGCATGCGCCGCAACGTGCCCATGGCTTATCGGGACCAGCCACGCAACGACAAACGTGTAGCACTAAACGTCACTCGCCCCTGGAAGCTTGTCTGTTCCTTTCACATGAACCACGCAACACAGGTTCAACAACTCTGTCTTCTGCTAGTACACGCGCTTTGTCCAGCAGCATCTGATAAAATAATGCAGTTTAATCTGCATTATTCGCAACAATGTAGGTGGCGTACAGGGCTATCCGAAATGGCAGACACCAACACCAGCCATTCCGCTACCGGAGAAAGCAATGTTACCCCGCCCCCCTTGGCTCCATTTCTCGCTCTGCGACGTCACCCCGACGGGTATATAATTACTGTTGCATTGTTGTTAACTGCCTGTTAACAGTGCTGTAAACACTAAGGGGTCGTGATTCCACCCACAAGATTGCCAAATAGATGGAACCAAAAAAGTAGACGACAGGCAGGGATTACTCAAGTGCCCCAAACAAGGTAAACAAATTGTGTTGCATGTGCTAGCAGTGTGAGGCTGGAGTTAAAACGTGCAGAGAAAATGAGTATCTGCACGAAGCACTGAACATAACCAGAGCTGATTCCTGCTTCACAACTCAATCGAGTTACCGAGTGATAGACGTCCGTCCTTTTGGTTGCACCGGCACTGAAGCAAAAATTACCATAGTATGTTCAACTTCCGCCTTCTCACCAGAAATAAAAATTTACGAAGCTACATACTGTGAGGTGCACAGCCAACTTACGCATTTCAAGTTGATGAGGACCTACGTTGGCACGTGTGCAACTTCAAGAAACGTTTGCAACTGTGCATAGACGTAAAAGGAAGAACTCTTCCTGATGTAGTTTTGAAGGAATGACCTTGTAATTGGTGGCAAATAAATGACATACTTGGTCCTATTTATAGACACTAATCTAAGTTTTCCCTGCTTCTGCATGTAATACATGACTACTTGAAACATGTCAGTTGACTCCACGCCACCCTATATTTACGCTGCTGCCACTATTACACATCATAGAGGACATACTAGTGAAAGGCATATACACGTCGTATTTGTGCTGTGCAGTGATATACACAGTCTAGTCACATTAATGTGACCACCATGTACTTTCAACGTCCACGTTAAATAGCCCATCACAGAAGGCAAGTGGCAGCACAGTGCAGTTGATAAAGGGTGTGTGAGGGCTTCGGAAAACATTTCAATCGTTGGCGTAATGCCGAAACGGAGCGACTTATCCGACGTCCAAAAGGGCATGATCATTGGCTTTCCAGCCAAAGGTGTGTAGGGGTTCTCGTCATCTGGCCAAATGATGGGATACAGCGCTGCCTCACAACTCACAAAACATTTATTAGTAAAAGAAACGGCCAAAAGTTAATCTAACAACTGAACGTCCTCGCGGCCACAACACATGCCATCAACCGTTCAGTTCAGCCTTTGCCACGCCGGCCGTCCACCACACGCGCGCATACACTTCGCCAGTCCATCACCAACTCCCTGCCCTTCGAGTCGGCTCGCGCTTTTCTAGGCAATCTGTAGGACGCGCGCATCCCAACTGCGCAGCACGTGTTATCGGGTGGTGATGCGCTCGATTCCCACACATTCCCCCCCCTGAGAAAAAGTTCGTTGCCGTTGGTTATCTTTGCTGTCTTCCGTAGGATCATTGCTGGTGTTAACTACCGTCATCTGGCGCACCGCCGATGCGGTCTTTGGCACTGATGTCGGGCTTGTCGACGACGGCGACTTCGTTTCCGCCGACACAGTCCTCGCCACTGTGCTAGAAGTCGGCCTTGCTATGGCGCCGTACTCTCTGTCTCGATTGCGAGCGGCCGCGGCCTTCATGCCTACCTGCGTGGCAGCTTTCCTTCTTGGCGTGACGGCCTTCACGGGCGTGGCTTTGCTGCCTTTCGCTGCGTTCTGTCTAGGCTTTCCTGCAGCTGCTGTTACAGGCTTCTTTGCGGCGCATGTCATGGTGGGGGCACCCGCGGAAGATTTCGGCGCCTCCACACTCGCCCTCCCTTGCGCTGCAACAGCCTGGATCTCTTCCTCCATGCAGGCGTCCAAGCTGTGGTCGTCGTTGGCTTGCATGATCGAGGCCTCCTTGGTCTCGTGACTAGCGCCTTCGTCCTTGGCGGCAGCAGGATCTCCCACAGCGTTCTTTTTGTTGTCCCCGCTGTAGCCGTGCTCTTCCTTGCCATGTCTCTCGGGCGCAATGTCGCCGTGCACTGCGGGGTCGTCCATACGGTGGTGCAGCTCACCACCCTCGATGTCACACTCGTCGTCATTCCCATCACCTTTCGCCGACGTGCTCGGTTGTCCAACCAGGGGTGTGCCTGCCAGCATCCCCGCTCCCATGTCATGGTTGTCCCCGGCACGCACGACCATGGCCTCCTCAGCCACGGGACTCGTGTCTCCGCCGTCTGTAGTAATGTCTGCCGCAGCGTCCTTGTAATCCTGGCCTGCCGCCTTTGCCGGGGCCTGGTCCACCGGTAGCGGCCCAACTGGAGCCTTCCCATCGGCATTGTTGTCTTTTGCTGGCGTACATCCGCGCCCAACTGGGAGCGGCGTCCATCGCCCACAGTCCATAGTCGGGACCGCAACGCCCCTCGCCGCGCAATAGGCCGCGGACTCGGCGTGTCCCCGCGCCGCGCAGTACACTCCTGAGGCCACGTCGAGGCGTTCCATTGTCTCCAGGAGTCGCTGCAACGCCGCATCCATCTTGCTGGTCAGACGAAGCCACTTGCACGTTGGGCGCCACTTGTAGGGGTTCTCGTCGTCTGGCCAAATGACGGGATACAGCGCTGCCTCACAACTCACAAAACATTTATTAGTAAAAGAAACGGCCAAAAGTTAATCTAACAACTGAACGTCCTCGCGGCCACAACACATGCCATCAACCGTTCAGTTCAGCCTTCGCCACGCCGGCCGTCCACCACAGGCGCGCATACACTTCGCCAGTCCGTCGCCAACTCCCTGCCCTTCGAGTCGGCTCGCGCTTTTCTAGGCAATCTGTAGGACGCGCGCATCCCAACTGCGCAGCACGTGTTATCGGGTGGTGATGCGCTCGATTCCCACAGGTGGAAGCTTTTCCGAAACGGCTAAGTTTGTGAACTGTTTGCGTGCTGCTGTGAAAAAAGTGTACCGTGCATGGCAAAATGGGAAAATCAGCGACGTGGCAAATGTGGTGCCCCACGGGCCATCGATGACAAGAGATGCGTTCGGGCGAATAGACGTGCTACCGTTGCGCACCAAAAGGCAGTGTCTCCGAAACGTTGCTGCATCTGGGCTTCTGCAGCACATCCTGGTCATGCACCTATGCTGACTGTTGTTCACTGACAACGAAGGCGGGAATTTGCACGTCAGTACTGCAACTGGACGTACACTGAGTGGTGACAGGTGGACATCTACTGAGTGGTGACAGATGTGCAGCATGCGTGCACACGTTCTACATATTCAAGCTGCACTTGAACAGGCGCAGTTGGACAATGACTGATTGCTCATTCCTAGTTGGCATGAGTAAGAGCCACATGGAAAAGACAACGACAAAGCGTGCAAAGTGTACAAAATGGCACGAGTGCATGCACACGAACTTCCAGAGGCGCGTGACCCAAGCCAAGATTGTCTATGTGGGACAGGCAGAAGAAGCTCGTTTCAGTAGCGCCGCATGGTGACGAGGACAGCAGGTGTTCTAAGGCGTGGTCCTTGACCTTGATGGTAACACACAAGTGAGGCTCCTTGGCAACGCGGCTGCATTCCACGGTGATCCTCGGCATACTTTCAGCTGCCCTGCTTCGAAAGCAAGCTGAACATGACCTAGCTAGCTAGGCCTAGCCCTCTAAGCCTACGTGTCACACCAGCTACAACATCCTCGGCACAGACGACAGGCAACTCCCGCTGTGCACGAAAAGAGCTCTAAACAAGCTTGTGTCTGGTCAGCACCTGCTCTATTTTTTCAGTGCCTCTCCTCAGGCCATCGAGCAGCCGCTCGCCACTGCCACGTGGTGGCACTGCGTGAGTAGAATGCTGAACACGCACTATTACGAAGCTCACGAGTTTGTGTTTGCATCCTAATTAACTTGCACTCGCGCTTTTCGCAGGCTTTCACAGGTATGTGTTCCACATGCAGCCTGTCTGGCTGTGCTGCCCGTGTGATACCTGAATTAAAATTTCATAGCATTCACGTTTTATTTTCTATTTCAGGCTTTTGCAACTATGTGCCCTGCATGCCTCAGTATGTCACACTATTGTGTGCCACTGTGCCAATCGAATACATAGAAAGACTGTTGGGCTGTCGTTCCATCAAATAACAGCTGCCACTGGTGTACGAGAGACGTGGCTTCCGGTAATTAGGCAGCATAATTGGTCACCTGATACATCTTCAAAATACACTAGACTATGTTCCAACAAGAACGCTTCATAGAAGGACAAAAGCGGCGGCTCAGGCACGATGCAGTCTACCCGTCACGTTTGCAGTGCAAGGTAACAAGTGAACGAATCATGGCCAGAAATGTGATTGCGCTGCAACTGAATAGTTAACGAATGCATGAACAAGTAGCAATGTTGCTTTGCGACTGCCACCAAGTGCAACGCCGAATACATTAGGTAGCGAATAATTGGAGTTGATGGACACTACAAACACTACCACCTCAATAACCGGCAGTCACCCTGTACAGCGTCACAATGAATGCGTGCACATGGCGTACCACACTGCTCCGTGCGACTCTCAGACAGTAAAAAACAGACTCTCGGACAAGTGAACATAACGGTGAAAAAATGATTTTCCACGCATCACTGGCGCGGCAGATAACACACAAGTGCCTCGGTCAGGAACAGCCACAAATGCCATATGCCTTTAGAGTGGCCTGGTTGCCCAGAGCAACAAGTGTTTCAGGATTCCTGCTTCAAACAGCGCGAATACGGACGAAAACTCAACCACATAACAGCTGTGAACGCAGCCATGGCCTGCATTTCCGCGAGCGACGGCAGTTCTCCTCTGGTGGCGGACAGAAGCAGTACTAATGCCGATGGCTGGTTCCCACTGTTCTTTCAAACAAAGCATTTCCTTGGCGCGAAACAAGCACAACGAGGTTTCTGGAATGGTGGTATTTCAAAAGTCCATGCTGCCCCTTGAATAAGTGCCATGAACTGGTCTCACCTGGAGCGTGACTGGGAGGCAGGCGCTGGACGAGAGGCTGCGTGTCCGTTGGGCTGCTGGGGAGAGGCCTCCTCCTGCTGAGCCTTGGCTGGTCGACTCGATGGCACCGAGCACCGCCTCGAGGGACTGCAGGGAAACGACAGTGTTGGCACAACGCCTTCAGGACGGCACCAACAAGAAACTTGCCTATCACGGTCACTGTTGTGCTCCTTGCTGGTCTTGTTGGGCTTACTCAGTTTGGCCTTGACTGCTTCCTTAGGGTCACCACTTGGGCGGCCTGCTTTGGTGGGCCTGTAATGGGATACCTTCCATTTCACTATGAACGCAAGGTTCGCTTGGCCCCTTTGGCAGCCGCATAGTACAAAGACGCTTGACTCGTTTCGTTGGTCAATGACAAAATGACTGCAACTGTTCACGTATGGTGCCATTTCTCATAAACACTGCTCATAGTCTCAGCACAGGTGACTTGCACGTCTGTTAGTGAAAACAATGCATTTCACAGCAGAGAGCTGCATGCTCGCTATCACACAAAAAAGCCCTGATTTTGCCACAAAACAAGGCGTCCCCGTGTGTCATCACTCTGACCTCTTGGGATGCTCACCACAGTCGGAGATTCATAACTTGTGCTTCCAAGGCCCATTTAGCAGGATACACCCTGTCGAGAAAAAATGGCAGGAGAGTGGACTCCACGTACTTTGGTAAAGCTTTGTTTTGGGTCAGTGGCAAGTTTTGTGCCGTGTAAACTGTAGCGCACCCTCTGGGCCCAACCAGCCTCTCTGCGCCATTTGCTCCTCAATCCTGCATGGTTTTTCCCCACCATTGCTTTGAGTGGTTGATCTCCGCAGATCAACTGAGAACATGGCTTATGCCCTCGAGGTGAACGATTAAGGGACTTTTCATTAATCGCACCTTTGTCTGCTTGTTCCAGATGGTGATGATAGTGGAGAACAGCTGATCTGTTAAAGGGACACTAAAGGCAAATAACAATTCATGTCAGAGTGAAAGCTCAATGTATGAAAACACGTAAAACGCCAACATTATCAACAGCAGTGCCCTACTCACCGAGAAATTAAGCTTAATGTATCACACGATAAGCGCCACGAGTGGCACATTTTGGAAATGATCCTGGTGACGTGGGAGAGTTCGACTACAAGTAATCGCTCGTAATCAAACTAGCTGCAATAAAAAAAAAGAACATTCCTGCATCAAGAGAGGTAATAAAATGCTGCTTGTTCATTTCTTTGATTCATGGAAAAAAGAACCTCTTTGGCGTTGCCATAGGGAACGGCACGCGTGGTTCGAAGGTTCCGTTTTCGCCGAACTGCGTTTAGCCCGGCACCCTGCTTTGCTCACGCGATCACGTCTCAGTGGTAGTTTCGGTATCGCGTACTGCCGCGTGTGTTTTGTGCGCTTGTGAAAGTCGCTCTGACAGAAAGTTCGACAAAATGCCGCATGCATGTGATGTTGCCGGATGCCCGAATGGCGCACACCGCCAGTGCACGCCGCCGTGCAGTAAAGCTTTGGGCAACTTTGGGCACGGCAGCAGTGACATGAGAAACACCGCTTTCAGGCGGGTGATTTGAAGTGCGCTAACGCAATGCGGACCACTAGAACGTGATTTTATTTCAAAATAAGCACTTCCTTGGCACAAAAGTAGCACTACAAGGTTTCTGGACCGTTATTTCAACAATGAACGTCGACTTAATATTTGCCTTTAGTGTCCCTTTAAGCGTTATGCAAACCTTCCATCCAAGTCAAGCGACAAAGAATAGACTTGGTGCATAATGAACTTTTGTCGCTCCTCATAGTTAACAGCTGTCACTGTCATCCTAAGACTGTGTTTGGGCGAAGCTACAAGAGATGCAGACTGGTGTTAACTGTGATTCCCGCTGGTCTCACACCAATGCTGCAGCCTCTGGATGTTCGTATGGCCAAATATGGTCTTTGGCCATCGGAACACTGTCCTCGCTGCAACCAAGGATAATGTGCAGATCACTGACGATGAGAGGGGAGCACCACGAGCCCGACAGACAAGATTAACGAAGTGCCCGCTGAAGGAATACCGTATTTATTCGAGTCTAACGCACCCCTTTCACCCAGATAACCTTTACCTGCATGTCTGAATCAAAAACAAAAACAATGCCCCATTGGCAGCATCAGCAACCGCCTACTGTCAAAGGGTTGTGGGCTCTGAAGATATTGGCCGCTCTCGGAACACACGGACACAGTTCACGCAGTCGAGCAAGAAACAACACGTACATAAGTTTCTTATCTCGCTTTTTACATACGACGAGCTCGCCTGCCGAATCTAATACAAACCAGGACCACGCTAAGTAAGCTTACACAATGACAATGCAATACACAGAAATCATAACAAACACAAGACAACGTAAGACATACAATGCACCGCGAATGCGACGTCCCCAACTCGGCACGAGGGGCCCGCGGGAGACGTCCATCCACGCCAAACCCAGCCTAGCTTCTCCCACAGGCACCGCGCTAAGCCTACATCGCGCGAGCGCAGCACCACTCTAGCTCGGCGGCTTTTAAACCCAATTACGGCCAATACGCCAGACTTTTCCGGGGGTGATAGCACCCCCACAATCACCAGATGACAACGAAGCACGAGTCCGCGTAGGCTCACTCCCTGTTTGACTGCGACCTGCGCTTTCACTGTGAAAGCTCACGTCAAAGGAAAGTTATTTTGCATGTGAAAGACGGCTGTGCTGTGGCCTGTGACCATCAGTAGCGCAAGCACAGGAAAAAGATCTTCAGCTGCATGTCCAACAGGAAAGGTTTCTGTGGGCCAAAAATGGGAAAATTTCTGGACATTGAAGACAATATTACAGACCTTCTTAAGCAACTTCATGTAGACCAAGCTAGTCAAGGTAATGGCCCTTGATTTGGCATGTGATTGAAGGGTACCGAGACGTGACCTTGAAGCCAGCCAAAGTGGCTTACAGAGGAAAAACAACTGCCAAGAAAATAAATCTCCCATTCTATGAAGGCAAACTGTAGTTTGCTCCTTTTTCTAATCCTCAAGTTTTATATAAAATATAAACACTGTTCAGGTGCATTTTTATTTTGAAGGTTGTGTGTTGGATTCAAGCGAATGCTGAATTTAGGTGAACATTGTAAGCCATGATGATCTCCCCGGAAATAAGAGCCAGCAGCTCTAAAAAGTGAAATTTTGAACACTCTGGACAGAACAATAACAACACAAAACAACAGAATTGACGTTTTAGCCCCCAATGCAGGTGCCTTGTTCACAATGAACTAATGCACGGCAATCTTCATTATGTATGCATCAAAACACATAATGCGCTTGAGTATAACCAGAGTCCTATCCTTTTCTGGTCTCCTGCCTCAGTTGCACATAGAGTCCGCTAGAGAGGGAGTGTGAGCGCTGCTGCTTCGTAAGTTGCACACTGCTACTGTCAACACCCAACATGCAGTGCCCAAGCACACTCAAAACATGCAGCTCATGAGAGTTTCAGTCTAAAACAAAATTATCCAGGTCATAACCATGCCATGGTTATGAGGCACGGCGGAGTGGGAGATTCATTTTCGATCATCTAAGGCAGTATTGTGCGGCCCTCAGCACAACATCAGAACCCCTCCCCAAGTGACTTCTTATCTGAAGGCCGACATGATAGTTTTGACAATGAATGGGGTTAGACAGGAATGATTACTTCCAGTGGGCATTGTCCCCTATCCTCACACTTAGCGAGAATTTGGCAAAAACTTGCCAGTTTTGTACGTTGCCTGCTTAGCCCCCTGCCCGGTTTGCCGTCCAGCCCCGGTTGTGTCGGCTTCATGCAACTCGGCCCCCCGCCTCAAAAGATTGCCGACCCCTGATCAGTGGCGTAGCCAGGGGGTGGCACACCGGGCCTGTGCCGCCCCATGGGATACAGAGCATAAAATGACGCTCAACCACATCAGCCTACGCCCCTGATCAACAAGGTGCAAGTACTGTAATGAAGAGTGGGACCACAGCTTGGAGGCTAGAGGGAAGAAGGAGGAATTCAGAATAGAACAGCCGGCCTGCAGCAAGGGTGCTGTCACTGAGTGCCATTCTTGTACAGTACACAATTCCTTTTCTTCACCCTGCGCAAAATGTGGCCGCTGTGGCCTGGTGAGTGCCGTTAGTCTCAATGCTTCGATAGGTTATATTTGCCTGAAATGATATGCCACGCACTTGCAACAATGCCCCAGCGGTGCCGCTTACAGAATGAGGTAAACATCCAGGCTGAAGAAAGCGCCAATCATTGGTTGCGCAGAGCACCAGACTGTTTGCCATGCACAGCTGCTCAATTTTCTGTTAAACAGTGAGAAGTATTTCAACAGTAGATTAATAACTCATTACTACAAGGGCTGCTTTCGTAGAATGACTTCGTCTACTGACCAAGAAAGGAAATGACCAAGGAAGGAGCTGCTTCACGATCTATAAATTTTTCGCCAAAGCGATGCCACCTCTGAACGAGCATTAGGTGGAATAAATGTGAAACAAAGCTCCCAACTAAATGTCTTTGTTGCGGCCGTTAGCATAGAATTAATATGACTGCGAAGCTTTATTACATGCAAAGTTTAAACTGCATTGCGTTTAGGCAATTATCTGAGCAAGTGGTCTGTTGTCACATGGTGTCTATGGTGCTCAGCTGGTGCATTTCAACGGAGGTAAAATGCTAGAGGCCTGTGCACTGTGCAATACCAACACAGGCTGCAGCTGTCTTCTGTAGAAAGCAAAGTCTGCCAGCCCTCAAAATGTGTCACCACAATGTGACAACCAGACCAAATTGCAGTTGTCGCCGGCTTAGGCAAGCGGCTAGTTATCGTAAGTTTAGTTACCATTGCATTGCACACTGCAATTGCATGAATAGGTCTGCTATAAAGGCTTGGCGTGCTGCGCCACGAGATGCATTGCCATTCATGGCAAGGTGCACATTTGCTTATTGCCCATGGCATGCGGCACACGTAATTGCGCAAGCTACCCCAAAAGCTCAACACACCCATGACAATACAGTATAACCTCATTACAACGGATCTGCTTACAACAGACATTCGGATACTACAGACCAATTTGCGGCGTTATGCCAACCTCCCTATCTGTTCCATTGATTGAGCTTCATTTACAACGGATTCTGGTACAACGGACATTCGGAATAACAGAGAGCTGAGCAAGTTGGTAAGTATTCATTCTTTACTATTCATTTTTTACTATTCATTACTATTCAGTACAATTCATTTTTTAGAATGGACATTCGGATATAACTGACTAAAATGTGAGGCCAGCAAGGTGATCAGGACCCCTTTACAGCGGACTTTCTACCACGGACATTCCATATTCAATAACTTCCGACTAAGAACATCGCTTGACATACTTTTGGGATGAGAACAGCACACCAGATATCGAGGTACCAATTTAAGAACAAAAGCCGCCGATCTCCGGTCTGTCAATGATCAGTTATGCGTAGCCGTGGCAACAAAAAATCAGCGCGCAGCGTGCTTGGTCTTGCGTTTTGGGGTGCCGACGCGTGAAATTGCTAGCCGATGCCACCACTGCTCCGAGCGGCCGCTGCGCGGTGAGCTCGGCAGAGGGGTACACTGCCGAAGCGTAAGCGCCCATCCGCGGTTCCGAGGAACCAGCGGGCGGTGTGATTCGTTGCTTGCGACGGAGCACATTGCGGCTTCTTCGCTGCTCTTGCCCGTAAAGTTCGGATTCGTCTCAAATCCGAACTTTGTCTCGGATTCAGATTCGGCTCGCGGATTTGTCTCGAATCCGAATCCGCGAGCGTAGTTAGGCCTAGCCACGACTTCCGAGCAGAAAGCTCGGTTGCGATGTGTGTGGTCGCGGTGCCCGATGTTGTCACGCTCGATCACGAGTACAAAGAGTTGTCCCCGGATGGTCTTTGTCACGAGGTATGAAGTGCTGATGAGCAGAACCCCTAACCGCGGGTGCGACGAGACCGACACTCACGACTGCTATGTTCGTGACGAGTGCGGCGCGATATCGTAACCTGACAATTGAGCTTCCGCTTAAAGCTACCAAAGTAAAGCGTAATTATATTATAAATGATCGTTGACCGGTGAACACAGAACGAGTGAATGCGCCACTTAGTAGCGCAATTTTCGACAGCTGTGACCTCGCGATGCGCAAGCAGTAGACGATGCTCTCTCGGAGCGAGCATCGGTCCAATGGCGACATGTGCTGGAGCAACGTGGCAGAAGCAGCCACTCAGAGACCTCAAAACGAACGTCAAACATTTGCTTTTTGTACACTTGTTTCTGAATGGAGGAGCTAGCTCAAGCGGAGAATTTGAATACAGAGAAATGCTCTTTCCGACGAGCCCAGAATGGTGGCACCCAGTTGCCCCGTTGCAGACTTAAAATTTTTTTAAAAACGCTGTTCTGTCTTTTTTTCTTTTTTTGCGATTTCCAAATTCTTGCCACCTTGGCAGGCACAACAAATTTTTTTACAGCAATTCTATGTAGTTTCCGTTCTTTGATCGCGTTTTTTACTCTTAATTCTCTCTGGTTATAACAGACCCATTCAGCGTTTACATAAAAGTCTGTTGTAACAGTACTTGGATTTTACATACTCTCTTTACAACAGACCAAAATCCTCTTCACTATGAAGGTCTGAGAAAAGAAAAACCACTACGGGGGCAGACTTGACAGGTTGAGGCCAGTGTCTGCACTAAGAGAGCAGACATGGTGTCCCTGTGGCGTTTTCTGCGCCGAACAAGCTCTCAAAGCTATGCCACACCTGCGATGTGAGCAGATCTTTTGTGCATCGTCTGCGTGGTTTGTGCCATCCCGCTCTCGTTTGATAAGACATGCATCAACGAGCGACTTGGGGAACGTGCGCAAAAGGCAAACAAAAATGCTGATAAAGGAACACATCTTGTAGCCCACACTAATTCTTGCTGCAACTTGAAGGGACGCCAATCCTAGGCAGTGAGCATGCACAGCTGGCCTAAGAAGCTTAGCACATAAAGAAAAGAGCACATCTATGTACTATCAGTGACGTCCCTGTGCTCATCTGAATACGATTTCATGGCACTGGCCATCACCCTTGCTTTATTTTTTTATTAGAGCTATTGTTGTGTGCGCATGTGCGGTAAGGTTGCTTCGGGCTTATGTATGCATTGGCATACGAAGGAATAAAGCAGCTGGTAAGCAGCGCTTGTGTGTGTCATGTCTTTTCTTGCTGGGATGTCTTGTTCATTTGCACTGTAGCTTAAACCTCAGGATTATGTACCAACTAGGCCCAAATCAAGTTTTATTGATACTACTTTAGATTGCTAAGTTGTACTCTGAAAACTCTAGGGTCGATGATTTCACCACCATAGGGTTACTAATAGATGAAAAAATCGATGTCAAAAGTTTCCCTTTTAGATTTCCGACTGAAGTCTCCGATGACGTCACGGATTTCCAAGTATTGTTTTCTAATTTTGGCCACAAAAATTTCATTTAGTGTGATACGTCTCTGGCTCCCTCATAAGACGGTGTACCTCATTTTTACCAATTAGGAACCACACATTCCCTAGCAGACACAGTCAAAATCTATGCCATCCCTGCGAGTGGTGCGGAAACTTCCAGGCGCTGTCGCCACCTGCTTTTGCTTATGGGGCATTTGCTCACTTACCAAGAGTCTTCTCACTGCAAGTGCGGTGTTTCACGAGAAAAATTGTTTTTCCTCTTTGGTGCCGCTTAATAAATTTCTTTGCTCAACAGTATATACAGTGAAGCCACTCATGTTTGAAATGGGCAGCACGAAAACAAGGACCCGAAAAGAAGTACAACACACCGCAGAGAGCGCCTTCTCACAACTAACTTTATTAGAAAGAACGCTCACTATTTAAACCTTCACCAAGTATTACGTGTTCCTGCAAAGATTAGAAACGGTTACAAAAACAATCATCACATGTACACTTTTTACTTTGTAATGAAACGATTGAGGAAAGAAATTTCATCGTCATGCAGTGCTATTGAGGGCATGCTTATGCATAGATTGCCTTTTTTGTGAATGTAATGAGCCTCAGCAATTTCTCTAGTAGCTTAATGGCTATGCCTGAAAATACATATGGGTTCACGAAAGTGAGGGGTGCATCCGTGTTGCGCACAGGGTCGAGCGTACACGTGTTGCCGTCCAATGAGCGCTTGTGTTCCGACAACCTTACATTCGGGCAACGACCAGTTTGCCCACTGTAGACATGAGCGCAGGAAAAGGGAAGCTGGCATACAGCTCCCATTGTGCAAGGCACAAACGGTGACATGTGCTTTAGAGTGCAGCCTTTTTTTGTCACACCTGAACTTTTTCTGCCAGCTTCCTTTCAACTATACCACAAATGCTATTTCTTTTTAAGAGAAGAGAAAACAACATTTATCTTATACTGACCAGCTACATTTCTGAGCGCATGCGACAACTTATGTACATACGGAATTACAATGATTTTTTTTTTCTTTTTCTGCAGACTTCGAATTATCTGTGGCGAGCGTTCCTACTTTTATACGTTTTAGGAGCTTCTTCACGTTCACCCCGATCGCACTTTCTGGAAAGCCTGCCACTCTTACACACTCGATTTGTTTCGCACAGCTTTTGGTGGTTTGTGAAAACGGGATCTGAACAGGGACGAAAACAGTAATGAAAATGCTATGCCATTTTTTACGACTTTTGAATGAGTGGATTTAAAGTTTAGAACTACTTTTTCGGATCATTACTGTTCTCATCCCTTTCAAATCCTGTTTTCACAAATTACCGTAAGCAGTAGGAAACAAATCGAGCGCCTAATACAGTGGCAGGCTTTCCAGAAAGTGCTACCAGGGTGAACGTGCAGAAGCTCCTAAACCGTATAAAAGTAAGAAAGCTCACCACAGATAATTCGAAGTCTGCAGAAAAAAGAAAAAAAATTCATTGTAATTCCGTATGTACATAAGTTGTCGCATGCGCTCAGAAATGTAGCTGGTCGGTATAAGATAAATGTTGTTTTCTCTTCTCTTAAAAAGAAATAGCATTTGTGGTATAGTTGAAAGGAAGCTGGCAGAAAAATGTTTAGGTGCGACTGTCACGAATTTCGTGTGGCCCGGTGCGATGGACTCAGTCAAGACTCGGGGTATACCACTGCAAACTTTTATCGAACAAAAAACAAGGAAAACTTGGCACTCTAACATATACAAATGTACAAAATACAGTTGCTACAAAATTCAACCTCTCAACTCAGTACATAACTAAATTGTCCTACCCCTAGCCTGCTCCAGTCTTATAACAACGAACACGTTGGACCGGCCTTACTTGTCATTTCCGATGACTTGGTGCAAAGCCAAAGTCCCGTCTGGTGTCTACGTCGTCCGGCCGTTTAACTTGACATGGCCCACGCAGTAGCACAATGCGCCAACCGTCGTTGCCTGTTCACACGCAGGCACTCCGCTCTCCTGACGGCTAGGCCTAACGTCGTTGTCGGCTCCTTCGCCAAACATGGTGTTCCACCGCTGACGTAGCCCTCCGTTGATTGCCTTCGGTGTCTTGCTTCGGAAGGGGTCTTGCGCCGGGAATGTCCGTACTTGCGGGGCACGGTAACTGCATCTCCGAGGAGCCTCGCTCGAACGCCATCGAGTCCGCCGGCTGCACCTCGGGACGCCCGCGTCACCGGCCGCAGACCCGAACGCCCGTCGCTCCCGTTGCCAGTGCGTCTGCTGGCGATGCGACCTTCCTCTGCCGAGCCCACGAAGAGAATGCCAGCTCATTGCTCTTCGTCCTCCTTCATGGCTCAGTTCGCGTGCCTCGAGCTCTGTCGAATATTCCGTGCACGCGCTCGTGCCGCTTCGAATGTTTTGAGAACTTCGTCGTCATCGTTTTTTCGCCGCCTGGCACTCACTCGTGACAGTGACAAAAAAGGGTGCACTGTAAGGCACACGTCACCGTTTGTGCCTTGCACAATGGCAGTTGTATACCAGCTTCCCTTTTCCTGCGCTCATGTCTACAATGGGCAAACTGGTCGTTGCCCGAATGTAAGGTTGTCGGAACACAAGCGCTCATTGGACGGCAACACGTGTACGCTCGACCCTGTGCGCAACACGGATGCACCCCTCACTTTCGTGAACCCATATGTATTTTCAGGCATAGCCATTAAGCTACTAGAGAAATTGCTGAGGCTCATTACATTCACAAAAAAGGCAATCTATGCATAAGCATGCCCTTAATAGCACTGCATGACAATGAAATTTCTTTCCTCAATCGTTTCATTACAAAGTAAAAAATGTACATGTGATGATCATTTTTGTAACCGTTTCTAATCTTTGCAGGAGCGCATGTATTTCCTTCTCGTTTTGGCTATCAATGATGTAAGAGCAGATGATACTTGGTGAAAGTTTAAATAGTCTAATAAAGTTAGTTATGATAAGGCGCTGCTCTGTCGTGTCTTGTACTTTTTCTCGTGTCCTTGTTTTTGTGCTGCCCATTTCAAAGATGCATAACCAACTCCAACATGCCCAAATTCTTCTCAAGTCATTCGAGGTCGGATACCTCCCGATATAGTAGAACCTTGCAATAATAAAACCGGTTTAACCAGTATAAAAATGACAAGTTGCTGCACTATCAACCTTCATATGTGTTCTATGGTGAAATAACCCTATTACTATTAGTATACCTGTCCCCATGCCAACTCATGAAGATAAAATGATACCTGCTGACAGGGTTCATAGCAACGTTGAAGAAAAAAATTCAAGGGTTTTTAAGGACTTTCAAGCACCTAACGAAAAATTTTCAAGGAGCTGAAACAACAATTGCTGAGATCGTAGAAAAAGGTAACACCACCTTTTACAGCATGAAACACATCTTTCATTGCGCACAAGCCAAAGCAGGCACTTTTTCACAATTAATAGCTCACTAAAGGAGTTTGTTCCACAGTTACTTTCTCCGCTCATATTTTGTTCCCTGCAGGTATGCTTCTGCTCGTTTGCTTTAACTGATTCACCTCACAATATGGATGTATTGCGTGAGCCTGCACACACACACAGCATCGCCAGCCTTAGAATTTTTTCAACTTATATGAACATATAGATGACATAATTACCACTAACATAACACAAAAATGCAGGAAAGAAACACAAACATGACAACGCAGGCAGCACTTCCAACTTACTTTGTGTCATTTTAACACTTTTCTGCCCGCGCCTATACCCATCAATAGCCCGCTATCGATGGTTTTCAACTTGAAATTTTGCTGCGCTACGAGCGCTTCAATTAAAATTAAATCAATATTTGTGGCTGATATTGTACACATGGCACCTTTACGCACGCATTAGTGTGATGCAACAGTCAAATTGTGTTGGAATTTTTGTGTCACCACTCCTTTAAGGTCATTAGGTTTGAACGTCATTCGTTACAATGAATGCCATTCTATCCATGATGGTGCTACACAGGAAAAAGTAATGTAATTCGTTCATGATACCAATGTCAATAATCCAGACAAAAAATGGCCAGAAAAATTGAGGAAGGTAAATATAGAGTGGTAGAAAAGTGAAGTTATTTATTTTAAACAACATGGGGAAGTCGCTTCACTAAATAAACACGGATAAAAATTTTATATCTGGCCGCCATAAGTCAAGACTACGCTGAGTAGCCACAGCCCATAGGATGAACACAAGCAAAAAAGCTGACGTGACAGTGCCGCTCAACAACAACGCTAAGCTGGAGCAAGTAAAGAAGAATCAAGACGCAGTCTGTTGAGCATGCATGCGACACTAGATGGAGTGCGTTCGCTTAAGGCATGCGCTGCATGACGGGAAAAAAACGAAAAAAAAAAAAAACTTGCCGCGTCTACTGAAGTTTTTTTCAATGCAAAGTGACAGAGGCACCCGTGGCAGTTCGTGGTGCGACAGCACAGACACAGAAAGCCAGAGCATTCCGCGTTTATTTGCTTTCAAAACACGGTCTTACACGCGTCCATGCGGGAAAACAGTTTGCAACGAAACTCTGCAAAATTGTCTTCCTTGTGAGAGCAAATGTCTCCGCCTGGATCGAGTGCACTTGTGGAGCTGATGCCATCGCTGCAGACACACGTGCACACAGGTGTCCATTTGTGTACATTATGGATCACAGTGCCAGCGGCCAGACGCGACTGAGATTTTGCAACAGCCTTGCATACACCTGTTCTCGTTAAAATGACAGGTGCCTTAAAAAGCAACCTTTATAGCGAGTTTGTATGAATGCGTGTCCAATTGGGAATGCTGAATGCCACATTTTAAGTAGTCTCTGGGGTAGAGAGTATACATTCGGTTCGACGGCGAATGTGTTTTAGATGCGAAGCAGCTTATGAACGAGGCCTGCCCCCCGGCGTGACCAGTGCCCCGCGTGTCACTAGATGTACGGAAGAAAGAAGAGAACGAAGTGCTAGCACGAGAGGAGAGCTCGTGCATGATGTGCAGAAAGGAATGTTTGCCTGACATATGGACGTGCGATAGAGCGCTCGCTCCACTGCGGCGCGTGCTCTAGTATAGATCATGCAAGGTACCCGCTACGCCATAAATCATGGGAGGTACCCACTTCGTCATTAATCATCGTCATTCATGCAAGGTACCCACTACACCACAAATCATCGTCATTCATGCACGGTACCCACTACGCCAAATATCGTGCAAGGTACCCTTAGATGTAAAGCAGCTCATGAACGAGGCCTGTCTCCCCGGCGTTGCGTCAACGTAGCCAGTGCCCCAGCCGATCCGGAGCGGCGGGCTCGCGGAAGCAAAACGGGGGCGTTAACATCGCATTCTCGAACTTCAAGCTGCAACCTTTGCAGCAAGAGCCATTAACTTTATACTTTACGGACCACAAGGCGGTTATACTGAAGGGAAAACGTTCTCCTGAGATTAAAGTCATATATGACGAGTAACAACATCAGGGGAACCTCAAATAGGACCATGAACAGTGATGAAGAAAATAAAACAATTACAGAAATCTAAGTCGACTCATTGCTGCTTCGCATACCACTCAGGGTTCCCTTTACGGGGAGATGGCAGGATTTTTTTTTCCAACTCAAGTCATTCAAATCTAATGACATTAAATATCGCTGTGTAGCAGCCACATAGTGTGACAGGCATATAACCTGCCAACGTCACACGCTCTATACGAGCAATGAGACGCCTAACGAGTGTGCTTCACACCTTTGGAAGAGGCAATCAAAACACCAAATTTTTACACAACTTCAAGGTATGTTGACTGTAGTAACACTTTTTCAGTTGATTTTGCACGAGTGCACAGTCAGCACACATATACGGGGTGTTTCCAGAAATGTGTCCGAAAATCTTCTGAAATAAGGAAAAAGACATTTTCACGCTGCCTCCATAATTACTTTTGTCTGTGGCGGCAGGCATCTCAAGTTCAGTAGAGGCATCAATTACGACAGGAATTAAACAAATTAGGTTAATTATCTTTTTAATTAGCGGAGGCAGGTGGTCTGGTCAAAAGGGAAAACTGCAGCCCTTTCTCCAGGGAGCCCGTTGCCGCTTTCAGATTTCACAAAAGCAGCCGCTGGAAATTATTAGCGAGTAATGAAATCAGACAAATTATGTCGTCAAAACAAAAACCAAAACTACCTCATCATCATTCCCCTCCCAGTGACCTCCAGTTGACCCTGTCCTGTGCAGGCAGATTCCATTTGGTCCCTACTTCATTCAGCCCCTCTGCCTTCCCCGACTGCATTTCCCATCCCTTGGTACCCATTCCGTTGCTCTCACTGTCCACCGGTTGTCTGGCCTATGCATTACGTGGCCAGCCCAGGTCCATTTTTTTTCGCTTGATGTCAACTAAAATATCTGCCACTCCTGTCTGTTCCCTTACCCACTCTGCCGTCCTCCGATCTCTTAAAGGGGCCCTGCAACACCTTTTTTAGTTATATTGGAATAGTCTCATTTTTGACGTATGACTCTTCATGAGTCATATGCCGCAAAAATTTTTCGAATCCGTCAAGTCTAAGTGGTGTTACCAAATTATAGAGATCACGCTCCGCAGCTTTCTCCCTCAACTCAACGCAGCGAGCGCGCGGAAAGCTGCGCGCGGCGTGAAGGGGAGGGATGGCGGAGGTGCGAGGAGGTGACGTCAGCGCCGGCGGCATTTTTTTTCATTTTTTTCTCTCTGGCGTCTCGGCGCAACCACGTGGTCTGTGGCGCCACTTCCGGTCGGCTCGCGCGGTCGTCGTCGTCGAGCGGCGGAGCCCATGGCACCGTGTATCGCGCGTGCTTGAAAACTGCGAATCGGTTTGGTAATGTTGGGTGTGCACCTCGAACTGCCGTAGTGTTTTCATCGCTCTGCCAACCATGGACGCAAACTTGCGTGCGCGTTTGGAACGAATGACAGCTGAGATGAGTTTCGACCCACACTCCGATACACCGCCTCGTCGCACTGCTCGCGCTTGAATCGTATTCAACACGGCAAAGCTGCGTGCATCTTTCTCCCAGTGGCGGTACTTCGATGCTGTTTGCTCTTCGAATGCGGGCGCACAGCGAGTGCGGGCTGACAACAAAGAACTAAAGACTAGAAGAAAGGATCGTGGGGCATCGGGCCGGCGCGGACCCATCCCCCGGCTGTCTGCAGCTACCGTGAAAATGCGAGTCTGCTTGGCTGCTGTGTCGCGGTTTCTCGGGAACCTGAGACTACGGGGAGGATACGCCGAGGTACGGCTCGATGACATACTGAACAGACAGCGAACGGGACTCTCGCCATACAGCGAACACAGGTATCCTAAGCTAGCCGGCGCCAGCAATGTTATCGGAGAAATGCTGCACCGCTGCCTCGGTCGGTCGTGAGAACGTGCCGACGATGCAGTTTCCAGCTGACGAGGCAACACTCGAACGGCTGCCACTCTCAACGGCAACCGGCGATGGTCAAAAGCACAGAAATATTCACGATTTCGGCACTGCACATGGTGAAGAAAACGCAACCACGCAACTACGAGCAGACGAGCTGTCGGTGAGACCCGAAGTGCTAATATTAATGTTTGTTCGGTGTTTTAACGGCATAACACAATATAAACATATATATTATCTACTTATTGAACTCAAAATTAACAATTAAGGTAATAATGAGGGTGTTATCGTGATTATAACATCAGCCAATGGTGGAACTGCCGACAATTGCGTCATATACTGCGGACTAATACATCATTTGTCGAGAGAAGAGGGAGCGATTTTCAGCTGACTTTGAGAATTTATTGTAAATTCCAGGCCGCTCGCTTCGCTATAATATTTGGCTCGCGTGTTCTCGGGAGCCTCGACTACCGATTGGCAGCGCTTTTTGACCCTGCTCAAAAAGTGTTGCAGGGCCCCTTTAACCCCTTGAGGGTTTTCGCTGTACATGTACGGCAGAAGGTTCCTGGTACCAAAGGGTTTTCGTCGTACATGTACGGCATAGTGTTTATTTTTAAAACGCGAACCTTTTTCGATCATTCCTTTTGCTTGGCCTGTGCTGCCACACTTCGGGAATACGTGGAATTTTTTTCACACGCCGATGTCTCTCTGTTGTATTTTTTTTTGCTTCCCAAAACGGCACGCCGGCTATCACTTGCCCATCTGAGGGCGTTGGCGGTGCAGCTGGTTTGAAGTACGTGCCTTTTTCGATCATTTCTCTTGCTTTGCATGTGCTGCCACGCTTCGGGAATACGTGGAATTGTTTTCATGCACCGATGTCTCTCCATTGTTGCTTTTGAGACCGAGCGCGCCCGCGGAGTGTTTGGTTTCAAATGCGCGCCTTCTACGATCATTTCTCTTGCTTTGCATGTGCTGCCACGCTTCGGGAATACGTGGAATTGTCTTCATGCACCGGTGTCTCTCCGTTGTTGCTTTTGCGACCGAGCGCGCCCGCGGAGTGTTTGGT
Source organism: Rhipicephalus sanguineus (assembly GCF_013339695.2). Lineage (NCBI taxonomy): Eukaryota > Metazoa > Arthropoda > Arachnida > Ixodida > Ixodidae > Rhipicephalus > Rhipicephalus sanguineus. The sequence goes on along the minus strand of NC_051179.1, from coordinate 2,862,774 downwards.
TTCAAATGCGCGCCTTCTACGATCATTTCTCTTGCTTTGCATGTGCTGCCACGCTTCGGGAATACGTGGAATTGTCTTCATGCACCGGTGTCTCTCCGTTGTTGCTTTTGCGACTGAGCGCGCCCGCGGAGTGTTTGGTTTCAAACGCGCACCTTCTACGATCATTTCTCTTGCTTTGCATGTGCTGCCACGCTTCGGGAATATGTTGAATTGTCTTCACGCACCGATGTCTCTCCGTTGTTGCTTTTGCGACCGAGCGCGCCCGCGGAGTGCTTGGTTTCAAATGCGCGCCTTCTACGATCATTTCTCTTGCTTTGCATGTGCTGCCACGCTTCGGGAATACGTGGAATTGTCTTCATGCACCGATGTCTCTCCGTTGTTGCTTTTGTGACTGAGCGCGCCCGCGGAGTGTTTGGTTTCAAACGCGCGCCTTCTACAATCATTTCTCTTGCTTTGCATGTGCTGCCACGCTTCGGGAATGCGTGGAATTGTCTTCATGCACCGATGTCTCTCCGTTGTTGCTTTTGCGACTGAGCGCGCCCGCGGAGTGTTTGGTTTCAAACGAGCGCCTTCTACAATAATTTCTCTTGCTTTGCATGTGCTGCCACGCTTCGGGAATACGTGGAATTGTCTTCATGCACCGATGTCTCTCCGTTGTTGCTTTTGCGACTGAGCGCGCCCGCGGAGTGTTTGGTTTCAAACGCGCGCCTTCTACAATCATTTCTCTTGCTTTGCATGTGCTGCCACGCTTCGGGAATACGTGGAATTGTCTTCATGCACCGATGTCTCTCCGTTGTTGCTTTTGTGACTGAGCGCGCCCGCGGAGTGTTTGGTTTCAAACGCGCGCCTTCTACAATCATTTCTCTTGCTTTGCATGTGCTGCCACGCTTCGGGAATGCGTGGAATTGTCTTCATGCACCGATGTCTCTCCGTTGTTGCTTTTGCGACTGAGCGCGCCCGCGGAGTGTTTGGTTTCAAACGCGCGCCTTCTACAATCATTTCTCTTGCTTTGCATGTGCTGCCACGCTTCGGGAATACGTGGAATTGTCTTCATGCACCGATGTCTCTCCGTTGTTGCTTTTGCGACTGAGCGCGCCCGCGGAGTGTTTGGTTTCAAATGCGCGCCTTCTACAATCATTTCTCTTGCTTTGCATGTGCTGCCACGCTTCGGGAATACGTGGAATTGTCTTCATGCACCGATGTCTCTCCGTTGTTACTTTTGCGACTGAGCGCGCCCGCGGAGTGTTTGGTTTCAAATGCGCGCCTTCTACAATCATTTCTCTTGCTTTGCATGTGCTGCCACGCTTCGGGAATACGTGGAATTGTCTTCATGCACCGATGTCTCTCCGTTGTTGCTTTTGCGACTGAGCGCGCCCGCGGAGTGTTTGGTTTCAAATGCGCGCCTTCTACAATCATTTCTCTTGCTTTGCATGTGCTGCCACGCTTCGGGAATACGTGGAATTGTCTTCATGCACCGATGTCTCTCCGTTGTTGCTTTTGCGACCGAGCGCACCCGTGGAGTGCTTGGTTTCAAACGCGCACCTTCTTCGATCATTTCTCTTGCTTGGAATGTGCTGCCACGCTTCGGGAATATGTGGAATTTTTTTAATGCGCCAATGTACCTCCGTGCGCCGATGTCTCTCGGTCTTTTTCTTTTTTGCTTTCCAAAGCGGTGTGGCGGCTTTCAGTTGCACATCAGAACGCGGACACATGGTCCAGCAGTTTTAGGTTTCGTCCTCCTGGTGGTTTTCGCTTCTTGCGCCCGCAAAGCTGATGGCTGTTTGGTTTCTAATCTTGTGACCACTTGATACTCTCTCCTTTATTGCTCCCCGGGGCGCGATTACATCTGTTTCCGTGCGGCACTAAATTACACAAATGACGCCGCCGTGATTGCATTTCCTGTTTTGGGGTCTTGGAAAAACTAACTACGTCTTGTTGGCGATAAGACGAAGGATTGCTGTAGCTTTTTCACTCGTTCTGCTTTCCGAATGGGCACACAACCATACAGTTTTCTTCCGTGCGCTCACTGATGCAGTTCGCTTACGCTATGGAAGAGCACGCCGGTTGCTCTGCTGCCGATGAGCCGAGCAGCGATTCTTCCCATGCGGACTATTCCCCAAGTGCCGAATCAGAATCTGATTCATTGGATTTCAGTTTGTCAGACAAGGGTTTTTTTGACGAGTTCAGACCCCGATGACGATCAAGAAGCGACGTCTGGAAGGCGTGCGCGGCGAGCCATGCTTCAAAGACTATCACACGCTGAAAAGTTTTTAGTGTTAGAGCACGAACATTTTTAATGGGAAAAGTACTCTGGTGTACTAATTTTTGTATGTCTGTGAGCTATATTTAATGCAATGCATAATTTTTATTTATAGAAAACTGTTAAAGTTTTTTTTTAGGATTTTGCTTGATTACACTACGAATAAACCATGTGTATGTAACAACAAAAATGATTTTTTTGTCCCTTTACGGTCACGAAAAAAACTTTAGACAATTTTTTTTCTTCAATAGCATTGTGTGAAGAATTTATTTCAGCAATAAAAAAAATTACACATTTTTGGACTGGATTTTGCAAAAAAATTCGACCCTCAAAGGGTTAATGTTATTCCTATCATTTTACGTTCCATTGCAAGCTGCGTGGTCCCCGGCTTTTGCTCGAGTTGTTTTCTTATCCTCCATGTTTCAGCCGCATATGTAAGAAATGGCAGTATGCAGTGGTTGTATACCTTTTGCTTTAATGACAGTGGCAGATTTCCTGACATTATTTGCGAGTGCCAGCCGAATGCGCTCCAGCCCATTAGTATTCTGTGGCGAGTTTCTTTTCCGTGATCAGGTACTCGCACAAGTACGAAGCATACACACACAAGCACTAAGGAAATCAGTTACAGCCTTGTGGAAGACAAGTTCATTTGTCGAAACATTGGCTCCAGCGCACAACCCCTGTTTACGAATTTGTCATTGTCTCTTAAAGGAGTGGTGCCACAAAAATTCGGACACAATCTGACTGTTGAATCACACTAATGCGTGCATAAGGGTGCCATCTGTACAATATCAGTCACAAATACAGCCTAAAAAGCATTTTAATTGAATTTTGAAGTTCGTGAAAGTGCCGAATTGGAAATAAAAGCAAAAAACGATGATGTCATCGAGCGGGGCTGTTTTGAAAACAACTTACTGTCACAATGTTAATAGCCAACACGCAGTGCCCTCGCGCGGCGCTGTTGCTTTGTGTGTTGTGGCATCACGCCTGGGGACTGAAAGATGGAGACGAGTGAAAAATAAAGAGTTCATTTTGGGCTCTCGTAGCGCCATGTCTCATTTTGCTATTGTCTCCGGCTATCTTCCGGCCATCTGTACTTGTAACAACTGGCGACGAAGATAAAAAGAATGTTCTCGTGAGTTCCTGCTGCTCCACCATCCGTCCAAATGCCAAATTTCGGCAATCTTGAGCCTTTCGAGGAAAGAGGCGATGACTGGCCCTGCTACGTGGACTGGGTGAAGGCATTTTTCACGCCGAATGACATCGCTGAAGATAAGCGAACAGCCATCTTCATCAGCTGCTGTGAGCAGAAAATGTATGTGTTGCTTCGCAATTTGGACAAGCCTGAGCGGCCAAGTGACAAGACGCTGGACGAGATTCTGTAGGTTCTAGGAAACCATTACTGCCCAAAGTCTTCAGCTGTTGTGCAGCGTTTCTGCTTCAACTCGAGCGTTCACGCGGAAGGAGAGTCTGTCAGCAACTTCATTGCAGCACTGAAAAACATGCTTCGCGACCACGTCGTGCGTGGCATCAACAACGCAGAAGTCCAAACAAGATTGCTGGAAAAAGCGGACCTGACTTTCGAAGATGCAGTGCAGACCGCCCTAGCAATGGAAGCAGCAAAGAAGGATGCAGGGGAGAGAGCGCAAGCAAACGCTAGCACCTTTTCCACCCTCCGCGTCTCGGCAGCGCCGGTGGGCGTGTCCTGTTATCGCTGCGGTAATGCACACCTGGCGTTCGCTTGCCAGCATGTGAAGACCGTCTGCAGTTACTGCCACAAACGCGACCACTTGGCGAAGGTTTGCAATACGAAACGAAAAGACGAGCAATCACAGAGCAACAGCTCTCCCAGGCCGTGCTCGTTCGCGGGCCAAAGTTCACTGTCGGCGAGCAACCGTCATCGCGTAAATACTGTCCAGGATGAAGCCTCTGCTACAACTTCGGCCGCCGAAGTTTTCGCCATGTGGCAAGTTGACTACACCAAGGTGCCTCCACCTTTTATCGTCAATGTTGAAGTTTGCGGCAAGCCGCTCCCCGCATGGAAGTGGACACGGGGGCAAGCGTCTCAGTCACTGGCAGTCGCGTTTGCTACAGCTTCTACCTTCAATGCCTGTGCAGCCGTCTCAAGTATTTCTGCGAAGCTATTCCGGGGATTTGAAGGTACAAGGCAAAGCTGATGCCCATGTAAAGTTTCATGGCAAGGAGGCTGACTTACCCGATTTTTCTGGCCGGGAACGGACCACCCACTCTGCTCGGACGCAACTGGATGCAGGCATTGGGCATCGGCGTCTCCGACATTGAAGTGAACATTCGTGCACTTGCTGATGTGAAACACGTAGTGCAAGATTACACTGAAGTGTTTGAAGAAGGCTTGGGTAGTAGGTTCAAGGATGCGACGGCTTCACTACATGTACCTTCAGATGCTCTACCACGGTTCTTCAAGCCACGCCCACTGCCGTATGCCTTGACAGACGGAGTCACACAAGAAATTCAGCGATTAATAAGAGATTCCATCATTGTTCCGGTGAAGAGAGCTAGGTGGACTGCTCGAATTGTTACCGTGACAAAAAGAGATGGGTGCATCAGAATCTGTCGGGACTTTGGTGTCACCATTAATCCAGTCGCAACGGTGGAATGCTACCCTATTCCAAGGATTGAGGACTTGTGGACCGCTGGCTGGAGGTGAGAAATTTACAAAGTTGGACTTGCGTGACGCATACCAGCAAGTCGTCCTGGATGAGGCCTCTAGAGAGTACGTTACGATTTCGACGCACATGGGGTTGGTTCAATACACCCGCTTACCTTTTGGTGTCTCATCTGTTCCAGATAGTTTTCAAAGCGAAATGGAGAACTTGCTCAGGGGTCTGCCACATGTAGCAGTCTATTTTGACGACATTCTCATAACTGATGCGAATGATGCCGAGCACTGTCGAAACCTCCGTGCGGTACTAGGGAAGCTTCAAGAATCTGGGCTCAAGTTGAAACCGAGAAGTGCCACTTCTTGATACCCCAAGTTGAGTACCTCGGGCATATTATCAGTAAGGAAGGCCTCTCCCCAAACATGGACAAGGTGTCTGCCATTCTGCACGCTCCTGTGCCACAAGATGTCAAGGAACTTCAAAACTTCTTGGGACTCGTCAATTTCTATCGGCGTTTCTTGCTCAACCTTTCTGCACTTCTCCGTCCGTTACACTTGCTTCTTGGTGATGGAAAGAAGTGGCAGTGGGGAAAGGACCAGCAAGATGCTTTCACTGCCTGCAAGCAATGGTGACTTCATATCCAGTTTTGTAAATTTCCGCCCCGACAGGCCTGTGTGTCTCGGCTGTGATGCATCATCTTACGGTATAGACGCAGTTTTGGCACACAAAGACACCGACGGCTGAGAACGTCCAATTGCTTTTGCTTCGAGAAGTTTATGAAAAGCAGAACAAAATTATAGTCATCTTGACAAGGAAGCACTGGCCTTGGTGTTCCACTAGTACTTGGTATCGGTTCCACTAGTACTTGTGGGGCATACCGTTTGAAGCACACACTGACCACAAACCACTTCTTGGACTTCTGAACGCCAACAAGCCTGTTCCTGTGCAAGCTTTGCCAAGAGTAGTCAGATAGGCTCTGAAGCTCTCCGCGTACAATTAAAAACTTGTTTACAAACCTGCCTAAGAGCTCAGGCATGCCGATGCGCTTAGTAGACTGCCGCTGCCTGAAGACTGCACTGCATTTGCTCGCCACGCTGAGATCTTCATGCTGGAGGAGGCATATCTACCACTCCTCTCACCAAGTGCTGTAGCACGAGCCACAAGGCTCCAGTATTGAGCCATGTTGTTCTATATGTGTTGAAAGGAGAAAGCCTCCCAGCGGGACTGGAGTGGAGCCCCTTCAATGCCAGAAGTGCAGAACTCAGTCTCCATGAAGACTGTCTACTATGGGGATCGAGAGTCGTGATTCCGAAAAAATTGCTGGCCCAGGTACTTGGCGTGCTCCATGCCAGTCACCCTGGTATCGAGAAGAGCAATATGATTGCCAGGAGCCATGTCTGGTGGCCAGGCATTGACAATGACATTGCAAACAGTGTGAAAAGCTGCGCTACGTGCCAGGCTCATTATCGAGCTGCCCAGCCAGTGCAGCAGACACCCTGGCCTTTTCCACAGCGACCCTGGTCCAGGCTTCACATTGATTTCGGGGGACCATTTCTAGGCCATACATTTCTGATTATAGTGGACGCCTTCTCGAAATGGATGGAAGTCTTCCCTGTGTCTTCTGCAGACGCTGCCATTTCCACCTTGAGAATGGCATTGGCCCAGCATGGCCTCCCCGACATAATAATTGTTTCGGACAATGGTCCTGCTTCTTTTACCAGTGCACAGTACCTGGACTTCTTGACTCGAAATGGAATACGCCGCATGCTGGTACCGCCGTATCACCCTGCGTCCAACGGTGCCGCAGAGCGAGCAGTACAGACTGTCAAAAACAAACTCAAGAAATCTGGGTCCGGCAACTTCCAAACACAACTGTCCCGGTTCTTATCCACTACAGGACTACACCTCAAGAAGTGACGGGTCGGCCACCATGCGAACTCCTGACAGGCAGAGCCTTCAAGACACTGTTGGATGTCTTGCGGCCAAGCCAGCAGACGTCGGTACTTCTAAGGCAACTCAAGCAGAAGTTGTATGCCAATAGAGGATCGCGGCAGGATCCGTCATTGCAACCAGCAGGCAGCGCGTATGCACGAAACTTTCGACAGAGAGCGCCATGGGTGCGGGACAGCGTTGTCGACGTCACTCCGCCGTCGGCCCGCGTCCTTCTCGACGATAGGTCTATATGGCACCGACACGGTGACCACTTGCGTCTTGCCCAGACAGGGCCACCGGCTACATCTGAAACAGATGCGCTTCGCCATGCTAGTGCTGTGGCCATACCACAATGGGAGCGGCCTCCTCTCCTTGAATCAACTGTTCCGGACGTGCCAGAGCAAAAGGCTGTCAAGCCGTCTACAAGTTCGCCTGAGAGGGGCTGTGCCATAAACACTGACATTACTGCAAGCAACCGTGGTGTTCGTGTGGGGAGTGACTCTTCTGTGGCTGCACATTGTACACCAATGTTACAACGCAGCAAAAGGTCAAGGAAACCAGTGCTTAGGTACTCCCCGTAGTAATTCTTTTTGAGAGGGGAGGAGTGTCACAATGTTAATAGCTAACACGCAGTGCCCTCGCACGGCGCTGTTGCTTTGTGTGTTGTGGCATCACGCCTGGAGACTGAAAAATGGGGACATGGGAAAAATAAAGAGTTAGTTCGTTTTGGGCTCTCGTAGCGCCATGTCTCATTTTGCTATCTAGTCTCCGGCTATCTTATGGCCATCTGTATTTCTAACACCTACGTCACGGGTTCTGGCCAGGTTGCCAGAGGCGTGTACGAGACGGACAACACTTGTGGCGACACCTGATGATGCATGGCCTAACCAGAGACCTACGAAATAACATTGCAGTAACTTGCCCGCCACATGACTCTGTGTAAAGCATTAGCAGTGAGATAAATAGCAACTCACAGTATTCTCATTGCTTTTTTTGCAACAAGAACAGCAACGCAGTGGAGAAAACAGAAAAAAAAATTACTCTAGTTGGACAAAACGCCACAAGATGTCGCTACCGGCTGTGCGGCTGCTGCTACTGCTGCAGCTGTCAACAGCTCCGCTAACTAGGTATCCGCAAACGTCAGGAAGTCTACAGACAAACTAATACCCTTGTTACACAGACAGCCCTTCACGACCGCGTTCGGCACGTATAGTAAGAGCTAAGCATTCGCACGGAGCCCTCGTTTCCTGTTGGGAGTGGACTTTGCTTTCTGCCCTCCCGGTCAAGATTTCGAGATATCCGCTGTTCCATCCGGAAAACGTTTCGAGATAAGAGGGGGCAAATACATAGCACCTATGGGAGGTTAATGCACGGCGAAAAAAAGTTTCGACTTAACCGAGATTTCGAGATATGCGACTTCGAGTTAAGGAGGGTTTGCTGCATTTCTCCTTGTGGTGTTGTCCCAAGTCTGGCTCGCTTAAAATATGTGATAGGAAACTCGTTCCAAGCACTATGCATCCTAAAATGTCTGACTGAGGGCATGAGATTCATATATTTTTTTTATTTGCAACAAAATTTTTTTAGTTCTGATTTCCTATGAGGTGACTGTACAACAGGCAATGAGGCTGTGTGCGACTTGTCGAAAAGCTCATTATTAGGGGTGTGCGAATATTCGAAATTTCGAATATTTTTCGAATAGTGTTTGCTATTCGATTCGATTCGCACTGAAATTTTACTATTCGAACTACTCAAACTTCCCAAAAACAAATACAGTAAACGTCCGATCGAAAGTGACCCCTTCAAATTTTCAATATGCTTCACCTTATTACACTCTCGTATTGCGGCAAAGCTGCCTTTTACGCTCCATTACGGTCGAACTTTGCCAAGACACAGTCAACGTCCGATTAGTGGTGCGATCTTGTACGCATTCCAAATAAACACGGAGGCGTGGCGTTACATCCAGCTGCACGCTAATGGCCCATGTGAACCGCGACAGACGTCACAGCCCTGCATTGACCAATCGCGTGCGGTCACGTGCGGCTGGATGTAATGCCACGCCTCCGTGCTTATTTTGGAACGCTTACAAGATCGCACCATAGAAGTGGTCCCTAGATTTTCAATATGCTTCACCTCATCACACCCCGGTACTGAGGCAAAGCTGCCTTTCAAGCTCCGTTACGGTCGAACTTAGCCAAGGCGCAGTCAACGTCCGATTAGAAGTGGTCCCTAGAGTTTCAATATGCTTCACCTCATCACACTCCGATATTGCGGCAAAGCTGCCTTTCAAGCTCCGCTACGGTCGAACTTCGCCAAGACAGAGTCAACGTCCGATTGGAAGTGGTCTCTAGATTTTCAATATGCTTCACTTCATCACAACCCGGTATTGCGGCAAAGCTGCCTTTCAAGCTCCGTTACGGTCGAACTTAGCCAAGAGACAGTCAACGTCCAATTTTTCAATCCAAGCTCCGCTACGGTCGCAAATGTATTAAGTCAAGAAAACGCTGGTTCCAACATGGAGATGAAATATGTGGCAGAGGTGGGGGCTCACTTAATGCTGTTTTGGACCTGAAATTTGAACAGGGAGTCCGAAAAATCGGATGCCGAAGCTTTTTAGCATCCAAAATTTCAGATGTTCTTATATATCGACGTCTACGAGTCAGATTTGGAACTCTGGACTTGAAGCGAGCACACCCTTGTCTGCCACATCAGTTGGGCTTCCACAAAAGTTGAAAGAGGAGGAGAGGCTGAGGAAATGGCATCTTTACCTATCACGTGTAAAGTGTTGTTGGCAACACTTTGGTTGCACCAAATCATGTACATAAATACAATTCGGCCTCTACATTGCCTCATTCTTGATAAGACAACTATGAAACACCATTCCGCCAGCGCTTCATCAACCTAGCGAAAAGAAACACTTTCATGTTGCTATCTCATAAGAATATGCTTAAGAATCCTCTCTAAGTTTTTTTTCTGCAATTTCGCTTCGAAGTATTTGAAAAATATTCTAGAAATATTCGAGAAATATCCGAAAAATATTCGATTCGCACTCACACTTCAATATTGAAATTCGCTTCGCACCCAAACTTTTGCTATTCGCACAGCTCTACTAATTATCAAAAGGCCATACTGAAAAAGCAAAAATGTCATGCCCTGGACTGTACTTCAAGGAATATAGAACAAAAAGCAGAACTGAAATAGACGTAGTGGTTGCTGAGAAATAAGCAAGAGAAGCAAAGCAGGAAATAAAAATCGTTTCGAGCAAATGGCTTTCAATGTTGTACCAAAGATAATACTTCATCAAAAGGCACCGGGGTCACAATCTTTTGAGTCCTTTACATTGTGCAGTATCTTGAATGTCCTTGCTTCACTAAAACACAAGAAGATTGCGATCTTTGGTGTGTTTTATGATGTTGGGTCTCTTGCACATGTGGCCTTTCATCTGTTGTGCCTTTGTTCCCTTTCTTTTTTCTTAAAATCCTTTTCTTATCTAGAAAGAACATGTTGCACGGATTTTAAACCAAGTTTTCTATATGAAGTGGTGTAACAGACATAACAGAAAACAAGATATTGTAATCTGATTAGGCCATATACAGTGACAATTTGCCAGCATTCTTGTATTCATGCTACAGTCAAATTTCGTTCAGCAAACGTCAGATTAACGATTTTTTCAGATTAACGACTACTTCGTAAATCCCCCTCCAAGTGTCCATTGGTTCAATGTAAAAATATTCCACTACTACAACTTTTAGAATACCAAATATTTCAGAATAACGTATCGAATTTTACGGCCTTTGTATCTGAACAACGCTTCAAAATAAAGAATTACGAACTTAAAAAGCCACTCGCTGCGGTGTAAACAATGCCCAGCTCCGTACATGCCACTATCATCATCATTAAAATGCGTGCTTATTTCTTTGTGCGCCTGCCCTGTTCTAAATGTGGGACAGCCCTATTGCCATCACCATCGCCTGTACTTGCTTTGCCTGTCAAGCCGGTCAGGCATCGCGTCGTTGCCTTTGTTTCGTTGATCTCCGGAAGCAGCATGAAAGGAACGCGGGGACTGAAATATGCGACGTGAGTTACCTATGGGATAAAGTCGCAGAAAGACTTCCCCGTGCACGCCTCAGTAGTGCTTGAACACTACGCACAGTACGACCGGTGAGACGTGAAAACTGTTGACCGAAGAGATCAACACCATTTGTCGTGATCAAGGAAAGAGTGATGACAACGATGAGAGCGAAGACGACATTGCAACAGCACGCGCGAACCAACATGAAGAATCTGTATCTAACGCCGACGTTTCGGAGTGCGGTAGTTGAGTTGCACCGATCCAGTAAAGATAGCGGTCTTCAAATAAACGTGCACTCATTCTGGGAGTACTTCTTGTTTGTGTTTTTGGCTCTTAGAGAATAACGTGATCGTGGATGTACACCCAGCAAAGGTAGGCGACTCCTATAGTGGCATTTACGATTTTTAGCGCTAATTTGATTTTTTTACTGCGATTTTTCAAAATAACGAACAATTTTTAGTGGTCCCTTGAGATTCGTTGTATCGAGATTTGACTGTATCACTAATATAATTAACAGTCTTGATTGCGCCTGATCACTGAATCATTTTTATACAATATTAAACCTTTGAAACGCTATGTACACAATTGTGTACACCACTTGTTTTTGCTATTTGTATCAACTAGGGGCTAAGAAAAAACAAAATATATCGAGCTTTGGATGAACTGAACCTCCTGCATAATAAATTTGTCTTCATTTTGCATACTGTTGCATATGATCACTTTGCTGAAGGCACTACCACGTTCGACGAGTCTGACGTGCTGCTTCTTGTGGGCCAGGTGAAAAGTATAATTTTTTTTTTTTTTTGCTCAAAATGGACATAACCAAAAATGAATGTGCGCTATATTTCTAGCCTGAGATTTCATTCTACTATTTATGCCAAAA